>NC_142096.1:40107268-40426910 GCF_054644295.1 Miniopterus natalensis | reverse complement strand
CTTTACCCTCTTTTGGCTTAACCATTAGGATCAAGTGAGACCAGGGCAAGGCCTAGAGAGATTGGGAGGAAAAGGAGGACCACAGGGACTATTTCCAGTGTGCAGTGTAAGCTGATGGTCTAAGAAAGGTTTGAACTTTAATACGGGCCAGCTTATGTAACAACATATTAGATGTACAGTTGCTATTCCAGTCATCAAATATTTTTATCACTTTCCTTCCCAAACATAAACTACACTCAGATAACCACAGGTCCTATCAATTTGTGACAGCAAGCCTTTCTATCAGAAGCTCATCCCTGTATCGGGTGCAGTTGTGACTCTGTATTTTAGGGACCTGTGAACTGCAGGGACCAGTTATCTCCATCACCAAACCCCAGGATGAGATAAGGGAACAAGAGCAGTATAACAACCCCATCTAGAAGGAGAACCCTGGGAAACACAGGTCACAAAGCACTCGGGAAAATGACTCCTCTCCCAGTGCCTGACTCCTCGGCTATCTGAAACAGACATCAGAGGGTGACCGCTAAGCTTTCTTAGCCTGGTTCCTACTTCAAGGAGATTAAAGAGTGGTTTTAATCTCAAATAATCTCTCTTTCTTCAGTCCTGGCTGGTGGTTCTTTGGGCGGTGCTACTCTCTCATAACTTACTATTCTTTTTGTTGCTGTTCTTTTCGATGTATTTGAACCCTATTAATTTCATGTGGCAAAGATCACACACACACTTCTTTTCAGACCCAGTTCTGGTTTCTGTTATATTTATTGGCCAACTTGCTCCTCAACTTGCTTTTAACTTTCTATTCAACTACAGACATATTCTTGAGCCTATCAGCTTTGGTAGGAAAACCACTCCCTCGCACCTGTCAGAATGGCTATCATCAAAATGACAACAAATAACAAGTGTTGGGAAGGACGTGGGGAAAAGAGAACCCCCGTGCACTGACAGGGGGACTGGAAATTGATGCAGCCACTATGGAAAACAGTGTAGAGATTCTTATAAAAAATTAAAAAAGAGAATGACCATACAACCCAGAGATTCCATTTTGGGGTATTTATCAAAAGAAAACAAAAATGATAATTTGAAAAGACACATGCACCCCTATGCACATTGCCGCATTGTTCATGATAACAAGGTGTGGAAATAACTGAGGTGCCCATCACTAGATGAGTGAGAAAATGAAATCTTGCCATTTGCAGCAACATGGATGGGCCTAGTCAGTATTATGCTAAATGAAACAGGTTGGACAGAGAAAAAGAAATACCTTGATCTCACTTATATGCAGAATATAAAAAACAAAACAAACAAAATGAAACAAAATCTTAAATACAGAGATTAAGCTAATGGTTGCTGTGGGGAGGTGGGGTGGAGGAGAGGCCGAAAAGGGGGAGGGATTTAAGAAGTAAAAGCATCCAGCCCAGCCAGTGTGGTTCAGCGGTTGAGCATCAATCAGTGAACCTGGAGGTCTTGGTTTGATTCCTGGTCAGGCCACTTGCCTGAGTTTCGGGCTCAATCCCCAGTAGGGGGTGTGTGGGAAGCAGCTGACCGATGATTCTCGCTCATTATTGATGTTTCTATCTGTCCCTTCCTCTCTCTGAAATCAATAACGTATTTAAAAAAAGAAGTAAAAGTTTTCAGTTATAAAATAAGTCACAGGAATGTAAAGTACAGCATAGAGAATAGAATCAATAATATCATAGCAACTATGGCCTAGGAAAGATGGGTCCTAGACTTATGACGGAGATCACATTGTGTATAAATGTTGAATCACCATGTGTACACCTGAAGCTGATATAATATTGTATGTCAACTATAATGAAAATAAATTTAAAAAATAAATAAATCATAAAAATTACAATAGCAGCAGCAAAGAGATCATCTCTCTGAGCTATTTTGCCCAATTAAAAATCTCTGCTGGGTGCCAGAACCTTCACAGTCTTCACCGTCCCCTGGGGCTGTGGGCTCTGCTCTGAGCAGGGTTGTTGCAATGAGACATGAGAGCTGCACTGTAGGCGACACTCGTGGGTGCTCTTTTCATAGTGATAAGGTGGCTGAGTGAGGGTGACAATAAACCCGGGAAGCAAAGCCAGTGCGCAGGTGCTTCCGTTTCTTCAGTAAATTGGCTTGGTGTCCCCATGGTGTTCCAGTCAGCCTTCTAGTCTTGTAGGTGCCAAAGTGAAAGGGGGCGATGACTCCTGCCACCTTGGAGGTTATATTAGTGAAGGAGTGAAGCAATATTTAAGGTAAATGTGAAAGTTGTCTGGCATAGACAATGGCAAATATTCTAAGATCAACGGGTTCCTTTTCCTCACTGGAAGCTCCCATCCTTAGGCCCATCCCGCCCGTCTCCCAGGGTGCTGGGCTCCTCTGCATGATTCTCTCGCCCAAGTACAGAATCAGATTCATTACAAGGGGCCCTCTGGGAGGCCCCCAAATCAGATGACGTTCTCACATGTCTCTGTTTCCTCTCCCTCTCAGGGTGTCAGAAGTACCCTATGTCCTTGCTACTCAGAGGGAGGCCTTTGATGACATGGCCGTTGTGGACTTTATGAATGGCAGGTAACTTTTAATGGGCTACCCGTATTTCAACTTTCCTTTCAAACACTGTGTTGTCGGCCTTCGAACACCGTGTTCTTCCTTCTCAAAACAGAATGTGGTCCTTCTGGGTACTGGGACTACTCCAGACAAATTAATGATCTTGAAGAGAAAAACTAAACTAGAGAGAAAGTAACGAGATGGCTACAGCTATATGACTCTAACACCTTCTCTGGGTTGATAGGAAAGATTCCCCACAGAGTTTACTGGAAGGAACAGCCCTTTCTTTTTCTTCTTATAAGGCTCTTAAAGCTTAGGCATAACATGCATTTGAAATTCATCTATGATAATAATTCTTAGGAAAACTTTCTAGGATCATGTGGATATTGAGGATACGATGGATAATGGTTGATATCACTAGAATAGGATATTTTTTAGGACAAAAATAAATATTATTTTAGAACAAAGTCTATTTTTTGTTAGTTTAATATTTTCTGGGTTAGGGTTAGGGTTATCTTAGGGTTAGTGTTAGGGTTAAGGCTAGGGTTAGGGTTAGGGTTAAGGTTAGGGTTGGGGTTAGGGTTAAGATTAAGGTTAGGGTTAAGGCTAAGGTTAGGGTTAGGGCTAGAGTTAGGGTTAGGGTTAGGGTTAAGATTAGGGTTAGGGCTAGGGTTAGGGTTAGGGTTAAGGTTAGGGTTAGGGTTAGGGTTAAGGCTAGGGTTAGAGTTAGGGCTAGGGTTATGGTAATGATTTTCTTCAATAACCAAACTGTTGACCAAGTTTGCTGATAATGCATCATCTACTCCCCACTCCTTTACCTCTTCTTCTCAGTTTGTTCAAATAATCTTGCATTACATTAAAGAAATTAATTGTGAGCCCTCCTTTAACTATGCCTGTCTTTCAAGGGACTGCTTTCTGTCTGTCCTCTTTGTGGCCACATGTCTACCAAAAATAGCCTATTTTTTCTGATTCCATTTCCCCCCCAAGCTCTCTTAATCATAAGGATTCTCTCTTGTTATCACCAATCCCACGCACAGCTACATGGTGACTCTGTGGTTAACGCCCATCCTCCTGCCTCCGTGAGCCTTCAGTAGCGCAGGCCCTGGATGGCCTATCTTAGGTGTGACTGTGGTTTGTGGACCAGCTGCACACAAAGGGAGCGCAGAAGGCAAGAGTTACAGGGTTTAGGCTTCTGCTGCTTCTCACAGATCAATCTGGGACCTTTCCGTTTTCTGGTGCGGCACTGGCGGCCCTCAGTGGGAGTCTCTAGCTTCATATTGTGAAGATGCAGGCACGAGGCTGCCTGCTGGCGCCATCCGCCCCGGGGCAGGCCTGCTGGCCCTGCAGGCAGTGACAATGGGCCCTGGGTGCAGCATGGCTGTGGAGCCCCAGCAAGCAGCCACAGGGACAGCGGCCCAGTCGGTCAGATCTTCTGACCCTGAGACATGTGGCGCGTCTTTTAGTACCCATTTCTAAAGGCTCAATCTAGAGTCTATTCTTGCTCCCCACCCAAAAAATGACTTTGTAATCAATTTAAGATCCTGCAATAAATCTTTTATGTTTAAAATAGCCAGAGCAGATTCTTTCTCTGCAACTGAACTTTGACAAATCCAGCATCACTTTTCACCTATTTTATGACTTGCTTTTTGCCAAACTCGGGCCTCAGGGCGAAATTCATACCTGCTTCCTGTCATGACATTTCTTCTTCCGTAGCCTCACAGGTGTCCAGGGGGTCTTAGGTACAGAAGATGCTCAGTAATATGTATCTGATGTAGGAAAGATGCTCATAAATAATGCGGTAAATATTATAGGCCCTGTAACAACAACGCAACCATGTACCCATCCCAACAGCCTCACCTATAAAAGCAAGGTAACTCTTCTCCAAATATTATGTGGTAAGTGGTAAAATGTGTTCATTGCTTTCATACTTTACTTCTTAATAAAACGTTCCCACTCCCCTCCCTAGAATTGTCTTTTGATTGGAGTATGAGTGGAGGAAAAGATTCAACTTTAGAAATAGAGATCCTCAATTCACAGGCCTGTTAAGTGGTTACAAGAGGTGACACAAATAGGATTTTGAAACTAACTTCTATCTTGACCTCTCTTATATTTTCTATCTCCACGTCAGTGAAATAGGGAAACAGCCCAATGTGGCAAGTTTCGGAACCTCCATGATCCTCAGAGACAACGATGGACCTGCAACTGAAGAGCCCAGGACGTGGAAAGATTAACTGCTCTCTTCTGTAATAAGCATTACAAGTAAAATCAAAATTTAGTTCAAACTTTTCATCCAGTGAATGTATAATTAGTTAATAAATGATATACTGTTTGTTTTATTATATATTTTCTTATATGCAATGAATTCACTTATATTCATATTTATATATGTATATACTCATATTTATAAATATATTTTATATAATAAGCCCATATGTAAGTAAATTTATTTATATATAATAAATATTCATTTATTATGTAATTTAATTATATTATATATCTTATTTTTTTCTACCTATCCACATAGTATTATCTCTCTGACTCATATAAATTTTTGGTAGAAATATTTGGCATTACTTTCAGTTTTTTTCTGCTTTGTTGAGGATAATTCATATTTTAAAATTGTAAGGTATTTCAGTACATCGTGCACTCTGTTTAAACAGCAAGAAGTATTAAACATGCACTAGGTGTTTATCCATATTGAATTGGTTGGGATATTTGTTTACAGGTAGTATTTCACTTCAGTATAAGGAATCACATCATGTCTGATTCTGTTATGATTATGAAAACCTACCTAAAAGGATCCCTTAGAAAAATTAGTTGTGAAAATGCTCATGTTAAATGGAAAACTGACGGTCAGAAGAAGTAATTACTATATAACCCTTCATAGCTTTAAAAATGACACAAAAATTCTGGGGAAAAATCTCAAAATGTAAATATTATGCTAAGTGAACTGTCAGATGGAAATTGACGAGAACCATGTGATTTCACTCGTATGTAGCCTATAAAACAAAAAGCAACAAGTGAACAAACCAAACAAACATACAGCCAAACCCACAGACACAGACGACAGAGTGGTGGTTACCGGGGGAAGCGGGGGACAAAAGGGCCAAACCCGTGGTGCGGGAAGGAGACGAGGCCTGGCGGTGAGCCCATGGAGCATACAGATGTTGCGTTATAAGGTATGCACCTGAAATGTACATGTTATTACCCAATGTTACCCCTATAGGTTTAGTAAAAATAAAAAATAAAGTAGAAATATACATTTTATAGCTTTAGCTCTTATAAAAATTTCACAATAAAAATGGAACCGGAGTTGTCACAGCTCCTACAGCAAAAAGGTCACTAAACAAAGACGGAAAGTCACACCAAGCATCTTCCCCTTAAAATGACGCGCCCTGCTTCCCCTTACGCACAGCTGGGCTCCCTTTGCGTGCTCGGGTGTCCAAGCGGGTTCCTTTCTACAGAGGAGGCTTCTAGGTCCTCTCACCCCCCGAGCTCATTGCACACACAGCTTAGGGGGTACAGTTGGTGGAACAGGAATCTTTACACTCTCTGCTTACTGATCACGGAGCCTCAGCCCAAGGAGTCCAAAAACCTGTGTGTTTTTCTTCAGTTTTAATCATGTCTATTTCTCTCACAGGCAGAATGAAAGAGGCCTGAAGTTCTCTATAAAAATTGTGTTTTTTCCATTCATAGATCTTTTTCCCCCATTTGGCAGATGTTTACACGCTGAGTGACCTTTACAATCACATTTCGTAAGGGTTAGGGCTGTTCTGAAGTTGTCAGTACCTTTCATAGGTTTTCTTTCTAGACCTTTTTAAGCTGCAGGCAGGGAGTGAGTGAATGGATTAATGAATGAATCTGCTTTTCTGGAACTCAAGTCAGTGGCCTGCGTGTACTTCTCTTGGAGTCGTTTGTTTTGCTCTTTTCTTTCTGCGGATGCAAGGCCAAGCTGCTTCAGGCCAAATATCATCTCTATGCAGCTTATCTTCTGATACCTGATTCTTTTCACTCCCCCCGGAAGGGTCATTAAAACTTTACCCCCCACGCATCCATTAAAAGAGCAAATGCAGTTAATTCTCAAAGTCAAATTTAGTTTAACTAGAGGAGAGGTAGCCGGGCCTTTTGTAACTGATGTGTTTCATATAAAAGCAGCGTCTCATCTCTCCACGGGCTCTTACCATGAAAGGCATTGCGTCTGTAGGGAGACTCCAGTTGGCCTGGGGATGCTTCAGCGCCGGGGGCGTCCTTTAGCCCCTGGCAGCCGACCCTGGGCAAGGGGCCTTACGCCCTGCGGTGGGCAGCGGAGGAGCAGAGCAGCCTCCAGGGAGACGGCGCTACAAATGCTGCGACTCCCTCCATGGGCCCGTCTAACTCAAATGCTCTTCCCAGTGGTGGGCAATTGGTTAGTATTATAAATAATTATACATTTTAAGGCACAGAGAGGGTGTTGTCAAAGGTAGAAATGTGATTTTAATTGTACAAATTCATTCTTGATGCTGGAATGTAGGGGCAATTAAACTACGTAGTCGCCCATCAGTAACCTTTGCCGTATATATTCTGTCCTCGGCAACATCCATGGGGGCAAAACGTGTTCGGTTCTTTATTTTCCTTACCTTGGAAAGTGTACTGAGAGAGCTCTTGGCAGCCGTAAAGTGCAATGCCTGCTCGGCAAGAATAAAAATTAATAACTGGCCCGTACATCATTCATTGTATAAAATAACGTTTCTGTGCTCCGGAATCACTCCATGAACACCTTCCTTGAACATGTGATGAGACCAAAATGAGTCACAGACTCTCAGGAAAGCTTAGTATTTTCCCCGCATTGGAAACATTGTTTTATAGATAAGGAGACTGAAATACAGAAAGGTGAGGTAACTTTCTCAATTCTCCTTATGCTCTCACGGAAGAGCCGAAAATGGGATGCTGGCTTAAAGAGCATCTGTGCAGTGCCCTGTCTGCTCCCCCGAACGACACTCTAAACCACCCCGCTCTGCAGGTAAGCAGTGTCCCCCCTTCCATAATCCTGAAGGTGAGCAGGAATTGACCAGGAAGAGGGCAACTGGCTCAGAGGAGAGAGAACATGTAAATCCATGGAGCATAAGAACAAGTTTGTTGAAATGCCCCGGAGTTGCCTCTGCAGGTTGAGTTCAGGAGTGACGGGAGGGGGTTGGCACTCGTGGGAGAAGCGGAGACAGGCCCTGAACAGCACTGTGTGCTGAGCTCAGGAGCTGGGGCTTCACCCAGAAAGCTCTAGGAACATACTTGCTGATCTTAAAAAGCTGACATCGTATATGGTCCATATGTGGGTGTACACTTTTTAAAATTTGTTAGGAACACCCTGACAAGGGTATGGGGGTGGATTTTAGGGTGATGCATAAAGGCAGAGTTGTTCCGGTGACCTTGAGGAGTGTTTACAGAGGCCAGAGGCCTGTCAGCAGCAGTGACTCTAGAGAAGGAAGGGCCTTTTCATGATATTTGAAGCACAGCATTAGAGAGACATGTATTGAATGCCAGGGGAGAAAGAGGACAATTTAGGAAAAAAACTAAGATTTCTCACTTGGACCACAAGGTCACATTATTATTAACTGGGATAGAGCATAGTGTATATACATAAGACACTTTTGGGGGGTAAAGAGTATTTGTTCAATTTTGAACACGTCAAATTTGCGGTATATTTAGAGGACAGCGCTGACATACGGCAAGTACTCAAAAATATGTGTTTAGTGAGTCGTGGCCATAGAGTCTAGGCTGAAGACATAGAGAAACACTGGCATAAGGATGTCAGTAATGAGAGCCTCTCAGGGAGATTTCATGGAATAAGAAGAGAGGAGAATGAATGTTCCCTAAGAAATGATAACTTCTAATAGAACAAGGTTCAGGGTTAAGGCTGTGGTCATGGGAGGTACAGAGAGAGCCTTCCAGAAGCAGTCAGTTTCACACAAATAGAGAAGGGCAGAGCCAGGAACAGAACCATGTATCTTGAGTCCTAGACTAATGTATTTTTTCACTACAAATGACCTTTTACTTTGGCCAGAATTTTAATATTTGTCTCTCAGAAATATAATTACTCCAGTCATTCATTTATATTTGTCCAACAAACATTTATCCCATATACCTAAGGCTTTCCAAGGCCCTGGGGTCATGAAAAATATAAAAATTCCAGGAGCTGTTATTTGTCGATGTGCTGTGACACACGACTGGATTTGATGAAGGAGGAAAAATGAGAGTGAAGCTTAATGTCACTAGTGCCTGTTTTCTCTGTGTCTTCAAGTAATGGTGGCGTGTAAGGCTGAATCAATCCATTTCCAGAATTCCCCATAGCCTATAAGAGGTTAACGCAAACCACCACCATGTGCCCTGAAAACGTGTGCTGCTGCCGTCTCTGCCACCGTCTGAAAAAGCTAAGTTAGGAACACTACAGTGCTCTCTTGCTCAGCTGGACGCATCATATACTTTGTGCTAACCTATTACTGATTTATTTCATTGGTTCATTCATCTACTTTCTCATTCAACACACAAATCCCGAATGTCTTTGTGTGCCGTTCAGCCGGTCTCTTTGGAATCATTCTGAGGAACAGAAGAAGAACACGAAAATCCTGGGGGATGGAGATGCTTGAGGATGAGCAGGAAGAGATCAGAATGAGGAAAGGGGCCGTGAGCAGGGAACAAATCCAGGTAAGAAAGACTGGTCCCAGGTCAAGACTATGGGAAAGCAGAGTAAAGAGCAGCTGTAGGTAACTGAGGGAAGACGAAGTTACAAAGAAAGTTAAAAAATAAAAAAGACCATGAATAAGCCTAAGTGCTAATGAAGGGGGTGGCACTCTGTTAAAGGTCTTCGGAGGGCTCTTAAAGCAGTGTAATCCTGCAAGGACAATGAGATTGGCATCTCAGTACCTTCTCTCTGGCAGCCAGGAGAGGCTGGCCCCGAGGCAGCACAGACTGGAGGTAGACACCAGTTAAAATGTCACCTAGAATTTTGTTACCGTGTCATATATCCAGAGGGGTCAATTACTTTGAATCATTGTCATAAACATCTTTGTAAGTTTTGACAATGACATTCTAATCAATTATAATTAAGTAAATGACTTTTATTCTGGGTTCCCCAGAGATTTCTCTTAATATCTTGAACTTACCACTGTTATTTGCTTCCAACTGATATGTTTCGCCCCTTTTGGATGACACAATAAACACAGCAGTTAAGGCTTTCTTGGGAAGAAAATGAAAAAACACATACATGATAAAACAATGGGAAAGAGGCATTAGATGGTGTCTCCAGGGGCAGAAATAGACTATATCATTCTGTTGATATCAGTATATTTTATAGAAAGGTGCCATTATGTACTTATGACAACAATGGCAAAACAGCTCAACTGGTTAGAGCATTGTCCCAATATGCCAAGGATGTGGGTTTGATCCCCAGTCAGGGCACATATAAGAAGCAACCAATGAATGCATAAATACATGGAACAACAGATTGATGTTTCTCTCTCTCTCTCTTTCTCTATCTATATCTAGCTCTCCTTTCCTCTCCCTCTCTAAAATCCATCAATCAAAAAAATATAAAGAACACACAATATTATGTACAGCAAAGAAAGCAGGTCTTGAGCTTTGAATCTTTGCCTGATTTGCTTCTGGATCCAAGGCTTGGAAAAGCAGACCTTGGTGCATATCTTGGTCCTGTCCAAACACACCCAACCCCAGCAGAGGAAAACAGAAGCTGTGGAGTGTGGAAAACTTCAAGCAGGGTAGTCAAGGCCAGTCACAAACAGTGTCTGACATTGGCCTGCACCAGAGACCATCAAAAAGACTGGGAATCCTAGCAGATCTACCTAATACATAGAAACAAATCCAAACAGGCAGCCAAAATGGGGAGACAAAAAACAAGCCCCAAATGAAAGAAAAAGGGAATTCTCCAGAAGAAGAGCTAAGTAATCTATCAGATATAGAGTTCAGAATACTGTTCATAAGGATGTTCAACAGCATGAAAAAAGACATGAAAACTATGAAGGAAATTAAGAATGACATAGTAGAAATTTAAAAAAAAAAAATTGGAAGGAATGAACAGCAGATTAGGGGAAGCTGAGGGTTGGATCAGGGAGTTAGAAGACAGGGTAGGAAAAATCACTCAATCAGAGAATCAAAAAGAAAAAACAATTAAAAAACAGGAGGGCTGTTTAAGGGAGCTGTGGGACACCCTAAATATAACATTTGCATCATAGGAGTTCCAGAAGAAATAGAATGGAAGCAAAGGTTAGAGAACTTGTTTGAAAAAATAATGGCAGAAAACTTCTTTAACCTGTTGAAGGAAAAAGTGATACAAGTTCAGGAGGCACAGAGAGTCCCAAGCAAGAAGAACCCAAAGAAACCCATGCCCAGACACATCATAATTAAAATGCCAAAAATTCAAGACTAAAAGAGAATCTTAAAGGAAGCAAGAGAAAAGCAATCTGTTACCTACGAAGGAGCTCCCATAAGACTGTCAGCTGACTTCTCATCAGAAACTCTACAGGCCAGAAGAGAATGGGGTGAAGTATTCAAGGTAATGCAAAACAAGGATCTGAAACCAAGACTACTCTATCCAGCAAGGCTATCATTCAAAATAGATGGTGAAATAAAGAGCTTCCCAGAAAAAAAAAAGGCTAAAGGAGTTTATCACCACCAAACCAGCATTGCAAGAAAGGGACTGCTGTAATAATAAGAACTGACAGAGAAACGTAGGCATAAAGAATTAAAATGGCAATAGATAAGAACCTATCAATAATGACCTTAAATATAAAAGGATTAAGTGTCCCAGTCAAAAGACATAGTGTAGCTGAATGGATAAGAAAACATGACCCAAATATATTCTGTCTACAAGAGACCCACTTCAGAACAAAAGACTCACAAAAGCTGAAAAAAAACACAACTCCTGGAGGGCTTTAAAGCAGAGATCGATAGCAATACAGTCATAGTAAGGTACTTAACACCTGACTGACTTTACTGGATAGATCTTCCAGACAAAAAAATCAACAAGGAAACAGTGGCTCTAAATGACACACTAGATCAGATGGATTTAACTGACATTTACAGAACATTTCACTGCAAAGCTGCAGAATATACATTCTTCTCAAGTACACATGGGATATTCTCAAAGATAGACTACATGTTAGGACACTAAACAAGTCTCTACAAGTTCAAAAAATCATATTAAACATCTTGGACATTTATACCATGGAATACTATGCAGCTGTAAAAACGAAGGATCCCTTATCCTTTGAGACAACATAGTGGGACCTGGAGAATATTATGCTAAGTGAAATAAGCTGGTCAGAGAAAGACAAGTGTCACATGACCTCACTCATATGTGGAATCTAATGAACAAAACAAACTGATGAACAAAATAGATCTAGAGTCATAGAAGCATGGAACAGACTGAGGAATCTCAGAGCGAAGGCAGGGTGAGTGGGGGGAGATTAACATAAGAATTTATATGCATAACCCATAGACACAGACAATAGTGGGGTGAAGGCTTGGGGGGAGGCATGCAAGGGAAGGGTATCAATGGGAGAAAAAGAGGGACATTTGTAATACTTTCAACAATAAAAATAAATTTTTAAAAAAAGGAAGAAAGTAGGCTTTGAAAGATGCCTGTTCAGATGGTCTGCTATGCCATGTAGCTGCATTAGAGATCTAGATGTAACTACTGACTTGGCACATTCCACTCCTATCTATGGTTCCCTCAGGCCCTTTCACAGTTTTTCATTTGATATTCCCAGCTTATTTCCAGTTGGTATGTCGCTAAGGTGTTAAACGTAACATTGACACTGGTGTGCTAGACACTGCTGTGCTAGCCTGGTGACACTAACAGCCTTCTTAGCTTCGTCAGATCCCTCCTTTTGCTCTAGCCTTGGACAGGCCTGACTTGGCATAAATCTTACCCATTTCAGTTTTATGTTCTCACTGTTATTCCTTTTCAGCCTTTATATGTCATCATCGCTTTGCATGCGTCTGTTCCTTGCTCCTGGGTTCTTTCTTTGGTTGTCTTTATAGACATGTAGTTGGGGAAATCGGTTAATGGGCCTACTCCCTTACAACCAGACTGTGTTAAATGAAACCAGCGATCATGAGCAAACTTTACTATTTTGCAGTTAAAAAAGTTATGTACATAATCTCAGTGGCTCTTTCTAATAGTCCTATAAATAAAGAAGGTATTATTATGACCTTTAGGTAAATAAGGAATGTGAGACTCAGAGACATAAGCAACTCATCTTACGAAGTCACACCTATTGAGGGGGTGGGGTGGGGAGAAGACATAGGTTCAAGTCCTTGATCTCTGGCTGGTTGTAGGACCTCAAGGTCCCCTTTTTCTTCCCTGAGACTCATTTCCGCATCCAACAGTATTGATATCTAGGAATCGTGAAACTTGGCAGTACTGGATTTGCAAGCAGCAGTAACTGGTAACCTGAACAATGACAGTTTCAAATATAAAGACCTAGGTGACTTAGGCTCAGGAGAGGTTATGGAGAGAGGTCGTGGAATTGCAAAGACAGAGAATATTCTTGGAAGTTTTCCTATGAAACAGAAGCAGAGAAATCTCACACATAAGTCCACGCCATGGTTCACACAACTACTGTGTAGTTTCTCTGCTCCCATTTCACAGGAAACATTCCAAATCTGTCTATGTTTGCAGCAATGAAAAAAGAGGCAAACACATTTATACCCTATTTAAAAGAGCAAGTAAAGCCAATGGATGAGACAGGAGAGAAGGACCCAGTTATCTGTCCCGTACTGTGCAGCTCAAGAGGTGGACATTGCACAGGTGAAGGCTCGTGGATGGGAGTGGGCGAGGTCCCTGCACTGCACCCCTCCGTGAGTGAGGAGGGGAGTGATAAACGTCTAGAGTGTTTGACAGGAGATGTCACCTGCCCTTTGAATAAACACTAACGCCGTTTTCCCCAAGTGCTGAGGTCATAGATGTCTACCATGTAAACACAGTCATTTTGCTTTTTAACAATTACCATACCAACTATTGGACATGAGGTGGTCCTCAAAGACACAAAACAAAAACAAAACTTTTTTTCATATGGAGCCCCGCCATATCGCTGGGTAAGAGATCTGAAACAAGTTACCCAGTTACTCAGCGTCTTTCTTACTTGGTCAGGTGTAAGCAGTAACATCTGTCTTGTCCCTCTGCAGAGGTGGGGAGAGCTGTTGGTGACACTGACGCATGGTGTCTGATTCTAAGGGGAAACGATGGTTTCCTATGAACTGGTCTGCAGACCAAAGGCCTCAATTCAAATCTCACTCATCTCTTACTACCCAGGAGACTGAGACTCGGCAAATTCTTCAACCCTCTGTTGGTTCCTGGTTTCCTTATTTGAACAAGAAATAATGATACCAACCACCAACGGCGTCAGAGAGCAATTTAACTAGGGCCGGGGACCCAGAGTGTGTGACACACACTGGGTCATAAGCGAATATTAACCACTATCATCTAAAGCCAGTTGCTTTATGACGATGGCCCTCATCCCTGCCCTCAAGCAGCTGAGAGTGTAAGGGGCGAGGACCCGAGTGGGAACCTAAGCACGCCCACGGCGGTGCCACAGGACTGGGGCGAGGGGCGAGGGGCGAGGGGCGAGGGGCGAGGCGGGCGTTGGCGGGGCACCGAGCGCAGCCCGCGGTGCCTCTGGGCGCTGCTGGATTAAACAGAGGCTTGCATTTGGCACCAGCCGGGTTTGCTGGGGAGCAGGGATGATTTATGGACCACACTCCGCCTCTGGGCCAACACGGCTTCATTTGCATGAGAAAAGGACAATTTGACCCTCCAGTGAGTCCTGTTCAGAGAACTG
The DNA here is from genome assembly GCF_054644295.1 of Miniopterus natalensis. Classification (NCBI taxonomy): domain Eukaryota; kingdom Metazoa; phylum Chordata; class Mammalia; order Chiroptera; family Miniopteridae; genus Miniopterus; species Miniopterus natalensis. The sequence continues at coordinate 40,412,550 of NC_142096.1, read as the reverse complement.
CTTCCCGAGACCTATGCTCGGTTTATTTTCACTGGGGAAGAAATTTGTCATTTCAGAAATCCCTGTTGGGATCGCGCGACTGCCTACAGGAAGGAAAGGTCGGGGAAAACAGTTTCTGGCCTTGGATCCTTCATGCTTGGGTAAGAAGATTAAGTTGCTGGTGGCGTGTACATACGTGTGTCTGAGTAGCAGCCTCCCGCGCAAGCTGCATCCACTCAGTAATCCCCACGGTCTGATTAAATGTTCCCAGAGCTGAAAGCTTAAAATGTTCTCAGGGCTGAGAGCAGTGTGTGCAGGTCACTCAATGACAACCTTCAGACTTGCTCTGAAGGGCACTAAAGGACACTTCTGACCCAGGTGGTGTCCCCATGGGTGGTGAGAGTGCCAGAAGCCCCACTTTATGATCATATCCCATCTAACCCTGGTCCACCTTCGCCTCATTCAGCCCACGCTTCACGCTATGGGGCCATATCACTGACTTACATATAACCCTGAAATGGCCCCACTGGTGTCCATACACTTATTGTGACACATAGGGTCTGTCCTTCACCATTTGTCCTTGCATCCCCTGCTTAGCCTGCCTCCTCCTTCGCTTTTACCTGTGGTTGGTTAAGAGGAAGAGCTCCAGCTCCCACAGGCACGATGCTGTATCCAGCCTTCTCTCAGTGTTTCCCCTGAGAGCCACTGTCCTGGCCCGACTTCCTCCTGGTCACGCAGGCCCCAGGCCCTGCATGTGGCCTTTTCCTGGCCCCAGGCTCCTGCCTGTGCTCGGTTCTCATGCACAACTGCACCACTGAGCCTGGCATTTGGAGAGTCGCCGATGCCTTTGGGTATCTGTTCAGTCAAGAAACAAGCGAACAGAAGGAAAGGAAACACAGCCCCACACATATCCAGCCTCAGTGTGTTTGGGGTTATCCTGAGGCTAATCCCTGGATGTATTTGGGGAAGTCCCCCTCTGGACTCTGGCTTGGGAGCTTCTTAGGGTCAGGGACTGTGGGTTGCTCTTCCTGGGCATGGCACAGCGTTGCACCTCTAGCAACCTACCCATAAATATGTGCCCAAGAGAGAAGTGAGGCAAGTTAACAAGCTAAGCCATGCGGATGGGGACCCGCCTAACAAATGCCAGGCACACGGGTGCCAAAGAGTGGAGGCCAGCGCGCTGAAGCACGTAAGAGCTGCCTGCTTTACGGAGGCGCTGCTCAGGAGGAAAGCTGAAGGTGAGGTGTAAGTGGACAGCCTGCGCTGGGGAGCGGGAGCGGGATGGGGAGCGGGGCCACTCCCCGGCCGAGCCCTCTCCTCTCCTTCCCACTTTCCAGGTGCACCCTGAGCCACGGCACCAGTCAGCAGGGTCCAATCCCTTTCTTTATGCCAATAGCATTTGCATTTGCATTTCTGTCTTTACCCTGATTGCTCTTCTTAGCCCCTAATCACCTAAAATATCCTTCTCCGTGTTTCAAAGGCACCTCAAGTGAGAATGTACAAAATGAAGTGGGTGCTCATTTCCACCAGGCCTGGTTTCCTGGCGGCTCTGCTCTCCGCAGGCTTGGCTGTGTGAGCAGAAACCAAGACTCACCTCGGTATTTCCTTCTGCCGCATGGCAGCAGGGACCTGTTAAACATATATGTTCACGTCTGGATGTGAATGCATATAAAACCTAACCGCTTCCTACCACATACAGTCAATTTATACAGAGTTAGGTTTTTCCTCCTTATATCATGAGGGCCTAACAGTGCCCGGAACTGGCGCCCAGAAGACACACACACGCACCCAACACAACGCACTAAGCAAACAAACGCGCAAACATACTGTCTGTGCCTGCCCTGGGCCCCTTTGTCCTTCTGCCGGTTAGGGTCCGGGTTTGATGGTTCGGATGGGATAGCCCTTTTGGCCCAAGGAGCTGCAAGCTGTGAGTTGAGGGTAATAGGTCAGTGATATGAAGGGACATTGGGTCTCTGGCAATTCAGTATAACAGACAATTTATTTCTACTTCACTGGCCTACTAATGTGTACCAGACGCTCGCCTTTACGTCACTGGTGCCTTCAGCGTTCTGTTACTCAGAACCAGGGTGAAGTGTAACTAGTGAAAGTCATCTATCACCCATCATGATGTCTCCTGGATATTTCCAGTTTCTCTTCCTTCTAATGGGTATTTAACAGACATTCAGAATGGCTTGAGATAAGTGATTTAGTTTCTTTAAGAAGAATTATGTTGCCCAGCCGGGCGTGGCTCAGTGGTTAAGCGCTGACCTAGGATCCAGGCGATCAGGGTTCGATTCCCGGTCAGGGCACATGCCCGGGTTGCGGGCTGCAGCCGATCAATGGTTCTCTCATCATTGATGTTTCTCTCTCTCTCTCCCTCTCCCTTCCTCTCTCTGAAATCAATAAAGATACATTTAAAAAAAAAGAAAAAAAAGAAGAATTATGTTTACTCCGAAGCCTTTCTGGGTTTTTGAGAAAAAGATAGCCCATCCCACTGCACCTACCGGCCCCCCCACGCCTTTGCTCACGCTCGCTCTTTTTTATTGGAAATGCTCTTCCCTCCTTCCTTCTATCTAACTCTTCCAGCTCCAGCTCTTGATTGATCATTGCTGATCGTTACTAATCCATCTTCATCCAACCCTTTCACTTGGGGCCTCCCTCTCGAATACCCAGTGCTGCTGTGAGTTCACACATGTCCGTCTCCACGGTGCAAATGTTACGCAGGTAGTGAACGTGTATCCAACAAGCCCATGGTCTCGCTTTCCTTCCAGTAACCACTCACACCATCTATTAATCGAGTGCAATTTATTAGCAACAACCATTGTGCTCTAAATCTTAACACAACTTAAATGTAAATTTCCTCAAATCATTTTCAAACTTAAATCATTTTCACACCTTGGTATAAATATGTAGAAAGTACAAACACACTTAACAAATTCAAACACACAAAACAAATATCCGAATCCTAAAACATAACCGGGTCTCTATATTTTAAATAAGAAGACCTAGGTTAAAATAAAAGCTCTGCTACATTCTGCCATTATTTTGGAGGAGTCACTTGCGCCCCCGGAGCCTCGGCTTCCATAAGGGTAATGGTGAGCCCCCCAGTGTGATTCCCCTTCAGATTTCCCCAACTGAAAGCTAAATTTCTTAAAAGCAGATCCTGTAACTAATTTTGCTTTCTCCTCAACTACCAGTGAGGGCATTAGGTTTACAGAAGATACTCGACTTATAGTGAATGAATGAGTTTCCACGAGATTGAGTTATGTAAAGTAAATTACTAGACTATTGACAGGGCCAAGATAGAGCCGCGGGCGGGAGGGAAGAAGGTAAGAATGACACCCCGGAGGTGTTCCCAGTGAGGACATCCCCAAGGCCCTGCAGCTTGCGGGTCCCACTTCCAGGGCCAGCAGGAGCACTTCACCACCACAGAAGCCCTGTGGATCTGTCTTCAATTGAGCGTAGCACTAGCTCTCCAAGCTAGCCAGAGACATTGCCAACAGCTGTCTCTTCTGCAGCCACCTTCTAGAATCATGTTTCCTTTGAGAGGTTTACCCCCTTCTTCTAACTTTATATATATATATATTTTAAGTAACACACTGTGATAATATCTTAGGATCATATACAGTCCCAATTTTAAGGTTCCCTTGCAATTTCACACAGAAAAAAAGCAAAGATGACCAATGCTAATACAACCCTACATATATTTATAGACCCAGAGCTGAAATAAGTATAACAACAAGGAGCTAATATTAACTTTTGCATTGCTGATAAAAAAAACCATTGACTCAGCTTGACATCCAATTATTTTTGCAGAAATTGTTGTCTGATGTTAAAAAAAAAAAAAATGGAATCAGGGAAAATGTCATATCAGTGATGCTACACAGAGGACTGAATGCCAGAGCTTCTGGGTGAGACATTGATATTATTCTGTCCCCCAAGAATTTTCAAAATTGCCTGCCTGCCTTAATCCTATACTTTTAAAAAATCCCAACACACCTGTGTCATCCATGGTTGCTGTAACACAGCCACAATTACACAGCAGTGTATGAGGTCTAGAGAGGAGGGGCAGAACCCCAGGAAGTATCTGTAGAGAAGATAAGCTAAACTCTTACATTTGCTTTTTAAAAAAATTCTGTTTTCTAAGTGGAGAAATTACTTTACTGAACTGTCATTCTGGGCCCTTCTTACTGGTTCTGGACTTTCCCAGTTCTTCACTTCTGCTCTGTCTCGGCTCCCATTCTTTAGAGGTAAACGCGCTTTCATAATGCGGGCGGCATCTCTGTAAGTTCAATTGAATCTCAGCGAGATTGCTCCTGCCCCCAATTGCTTTGGATATGGTTATATTTATTGTGTATTTTCATATTCTAAATTACTTTTCCTAGCTTATCTCCCTTCGTCCTTAATCAGCAGGTGCCTCACTCCAGCCAGTGCCAATTCGAGGAAGATTTTCCATTCTGTGTGTGGCTGTTAAAGTCAGATTAGGTGCAGATGCGGGGTTCACTTACTTTCTCTTCAGTTGTTCATTGGACGGCCTCGCCGTGACCCTGAGCTGGATGATGCAGGGGGCTGGGAACTGAGGAATAAAGGAAGACAGACAGGTGCCCCTGCATGGGCCCAGAGTCCAGCGGCACTGTGGTCTAACCCCACCCCCCTGTTGTATGGAATCTGAGGTTCAGAGAGGAACGGCCACTTTACCAAAGTTACAGAGCACATCAATGGCTAAATAATGATAGAAGCATTTTAGGTGTCCCTTTATGCCTTGTCTCTTTATCACATACTTGTTAGGGGCTCTGCGTGCCTACTGCTGAGGAAGACAAAGCCTGGTGACCAATTTCCATAAATTTGCCCACATCTGCTGGACTATGGGCTGCCAGCTTCTCACCTCAAGAGGACCACACCTTTCCATTGCTGAGGACCCACACTAGGTTCTTAAAATGTGTGTAGGCACACTTTTCATTTTTTCCTTCATATGGAAGTCCTGGGACAATCACACCCCACCTTCTTTCACAGGTTTTTCTCCCAGTCTCTGCTACCTTCCCTCATATTGATGAAATTAGCTGTTTTGTGTACATCTGATGACCCATGCATGGTCACGCCACACATCATCCACGGACCTAGCGCCCCATACTTGAGGCGTCACCCCTGGGAAAGACCAATATTACTGCAAAGTCTCTCCAACAACCTCCTCGGAAGCTTCTTGAGTAACATCTGAGAAGTCCAGGCTCCACTCACATGGAATGCACACCCCTTTAATAGTGGGGATCACCCTTTTGAGCCCACCCACCACTTCAGCTGTCCACTATTATTTCTATATTTCGTTTTTTAAAAGAATATATCTTTATTGATTTCAGAGAGAGGAAAGGAGAGGGAGAGAGAGAGATAGAAACATCAATGATGAGAGTCATTGATCGGCTGCCTCCTGCACACCCCCGACTGGGGATTGAGCCCTCAACCCAGGCATGTGCCCTGACCAGGAATCGAACCCCGATCGCCTGGATCCTAGGTCGATGCTCAACCGCTGAGCCATGCCCGGCCGGGCTATTTCTATATTTCTTAAGCAACTCAAAGAAGAGGAATTCTTAATTTTCTCCACCCATTTATTAATTATTAGTTAGTAAGCTAACATGTAATAAATAACTGCCCTATTTTGTGTGTAAAATATATGTGAAAATACATAATTGCAAAAACAACAGACGATTATTTCTGCTCGGGTAGAAGTATGATGTGGGGAGCAATAGGTCAGGCAGTGCACCCGCTCCTCCCCCAGGCTGGGGCGCCGGGCCCCTGCGTCACCGGCTTCCCAGGCCCTCCTCGGGCTGCGGTGGGGGCGCCAGGCCCCTGCATCCCGGCTTCCCAGGCCCTCCTTGGGCTGCGGCGTGCGAGAGCAGGAAGGAGCAGATGTGAGGCTTTAGAAACCGCTCCCTTCCCTACTGTTCAGCTCGCATGGCTGGCATTCGGTCCTGAAGCGGCTCCTGAGTGCAGGGGGCTGAGCTCTGCAGCCCAGCTTGGTGCCCAGGAGAATACATGGGCTTCCTCAAAAGCCGCCACCCTCTGTTACAGCAGAGATTTCCGTTCACCAAACAGTCAGCTGCATCTTTTTTCCTAAACATGCAGCACTGACTCCTCCTTCCCTAAGGAGCTGGCCCAGCTTCCACCCAGCAATGAAATCCAGCCAAATGGCTAGACTCCTGGAGGGGAGAGGAGTCCCCTCTGAGGCCGGCTGGGGTTCCCTGCGCTGTGGAAAACTGAGCTAGAAGGTAAGCAGCCCTCACTCTCCAGGCAGGCCACACAGGCGCACGCAGGATTTTAGAAGAGAAACGGGATTAACCTTACTTTTTTATAAAACACCCAGTAAGAAAAATAAAATCTATCTGTAATAGACAAAAGTACACTCCTTTTATTTGCTATAAGGTGTTTCTGAATATTCACGTGTGAGTTAAGTTTTAGAGTCAGATACAAGGTCAAGCTGGCCTTCCCTTCCTATGTGGCACCTGTCTCCCTGTCTGCCGCCAGTGTGCACGGTTTTTGATTTAGGCACAGATCAGAGCTGGTGGCCTTCTGTTCTTAGCTGATCTCTGTGTACCAACTCTTTCTTCGCCCTGTAATTACCCTTCCCCACCTCTGCCGGCTCCTTCTTGCCATTTGGTTCTCTAAACTTAAATGTCACCTTCCCCAGGAGCCCAACCCAAGGTCATGCTGCACTGAGTAACACAACACCAAATTTACTCTCAAAAAATGTATCAGATCTTACATGGCCTCTCCCATGCACCTGTTCACTGCCTGTCTCCCTCCAGCTGAGGTTGGCTCCAAGACAGCTAGGACTTTGTCTTAGTCATTGCTTTTAGGTCCATTACCTGGAATAGTATCTGGTATATATCTGTCACTCAATAAACATTTGTTTAATGAATCAATTAAGTGATTAATAAGTCATTCCTCTATTGTGAGCCTCAGCAGCTTCTCTGTGGCTCTGCTCACATGTACATAACATACTGTGAAGTCTAAAAAGCTTAGTTCTCAGAAACAGTGGTTAAAGGATGCATTTTATTGTCAGTTATCCATGGGTTATATTGCCAGCTGTCACTTATGAATGACCACAAAACAAATCTGTTTTAATTCTTACTTTCATTATTTGTAAAATTGGAATAACTAAAAATATTATCCACAGTGATTTGTTACATGACGTAAATGTTATAGCACACATAAAATACTTAGTTGTTCAATAAGGTTAGCTACGATACTGCCTGTATTTGTAATTCCTGTATCATCTCTTGGTCCCCAGAGCCTTCATTACTGCAAACATGTTGGTCAAACCTGAAAATAAGAGAATAGCTGATCAAGCAAGGCAAGGGCCAGCCATTAATGTGTCAGGAAATTTTATAAATAATAATTTAAAAATTTATTAAATTTTAATAATTAAACTTTAAATTTTTAATTAAAATAAAATTATAAAAATGATAATAATTAAATGTGTCTATTGGTGTCCATTGGTCTTTCTCCCTGAAGGTCAGTGGTGGTCTAGGAGACTGTATTTTTAATGAGTTTGGAGATGCTTTCATCCCCAGGGGGCAGCCAGATGCCCCTCCAATGGTGGGTACCATAGATGTCTTTAGATTATAACTAGAGGGTGTTCCATCTCATTAATTATGAGTTTAATAATCACTTCCTATTGAAGTAATAGACGACTAATTGTGCTAATAAGTTTAAATTGAATGTGTACTTATGAGCTTCAGAGTTTCACTGTTACGGTTTCAAGTCACAGTTTAGCTACTAGGGAGAAGAGCACCCGGTTTTGCCTTTGTTTGCTTGTGTATTTTCTTTCTTTTTAATTTACCAGTGGCTAGGAATCTTTTACATCTAGCTCTGAAGCTTGGCTCAATTTTTACTGCCAACCTATGATTTCAGACTAGTTACAGCTCCTCTTTGAGGCTCAGTTTCTTTTTCAAATACAACTAAGTAATAATAACAGCAAAACTGTGCTTACTACTTGCTGGGCACTGTCCTAAGAACCCGACATGCATTTGCTCACTTAAATCGCATAACAATCCTATTAGATAGGTTAGTATCACCCCATTTTACTAATGAGGAAGTTAAACTGAGAACAGAGAAGGGGTGGCCTGCCTAAGGTTGCACAGCCACTGGCAGGTAGCACCAGCAGCAAAGCTAGGCTCCCGGCTCTGACATCTGTGTTTCTGAGCACAGAGGCCAACGGCGCCTATGAAATAAAACATCCACTGAAGGGAGACATGAGTTCTCCAACCTCTGAATAAAACGAGTCTATTCTACCAACTCAGCTAGTGTTCTTGTAAGGTATTTATAAAGCTTTAAGGAGAAGTCAAATATGAAAAAGGTGAGAGTCAGTGCCTTGTTCACTCTAGATCAATATGTTTTAGTTTCCTTTCCCTCTGCTTGCCCTGACAGTGAAGCCGTAGACTGGAGAAGCGAAGACTAGGAGAGGCATGTGGCTCCGGCAGGCCAGCATCCAAGCTGGAGGGTGACAATGGATCAGACAGCTCCTCAGACACATCAAAGAGTGTCACTTACAAAAAGACACTTTCCCTTTTAGAGGTCTCCCCCGCCAGGCTGTTCGGTGAATTGGGAGCCTATAGAACTCTGGCCTTGTTATGTCCTGGAGATCAAGGGTGTGGAACCTCAGTGTCGAGCCACACACACTGTGACCGGGAGGAGCTCCTTTGAAAAGACTTTGCTGACATCTCTTGCTCAGCTGGAGCCAGGCTCGTCTAACGCGGGGGTGGGATCACTGTCTGAGGCCATCAGCTGGGCGCTGGCTTCCGAACTTGCACACGTGCCTTGGACGTTAGCCCCGGGGTGTGCCTGCCCCGACACTGAATATCAACGCACCTGGGGAAACAAACTTCAGAAGTTTGGTGACACAACTCTCCCTTCTGGGGCTGACTCAAACTGATAGCAGTCCTTAGGTTTCTGCACCCTCCTTTCCCATCACAAAATGCAGATATCTAAAACACCCCGAAGTCTAGGGATTAGAGAAGCGTGCGCCGGGAAAGCAGGTAAGAGGACCTGGCTCTGTCGAGAGGCAATGCTTAGTAACAGATCAATACCAAACGTCCTGGGAGTTACCGATGCGAGGCCCCGGGGAGGGGCTCCAGCTGGAAGGTGCTGGTTTCCGTGAGCTAAGTACAACCAAGTGATCTCCATCTCCATCTGCTGAAATGCGTTATGACGGGACTACCAGGGCCCCTACATGGGAGTTATAAAAAGTGAACAATATGATAAAAAATTAGGCTCAACAATTTTTTCCCCCTCAAACTTTTTTTTTTTTTTTTGCCTACCTACCACCACCATCTAGCTTCTTTTTATGGACAGCTGGGAGCCACATGTGCTATCATCTTTACCATCTCCTATAGATCCTATTCTTTAAGACTTAAAAATCTACCTTGACATTTTCTGACTTCAGAAGTTTGATTTTCAGTGATAGGTTATCAAGCATAAAAATAATGGTATGCCCATATAGACAGACTCCTTAAAAAGAGCTCAGCCTTGCCACTCAAAGGGGGGCCTGGATAGAGGGAGGCAGACGCCCAGACAGAGATGATCTTCCAGGGGCACTCGTCATATAGTGCGGAGCCCCCCACACCAAGAGAGGATTTTCTCTCCATCAAAAATCATTTTGATGCCAATAGGGTGATCAAGTTGAAATCTATCAATTGGGGTCAAAATGGGGTATGAATAAAATTCGCAGACTCTCCCTTTCTTTATGGCTCATAAAACAATGCGGGAGGAATTCCCGGGGAGGAGGCAGACCCTTACGGCCACAGCGGACAGGGTATTCCTGAAGCTGTTTATTACACTTATTCTGGAGCTGCTGTGTTCTCTTAGCCCTGAATCAAACCCCACGATTTGTAGTACAATTATATTCGCAGGAAAATGCAAATAAAAAGAGTATTAACAACCGGGACTCTCAATTAAAAAGTAAAGTATGATAAGCGAGTTGAATTGAGTTTGAAACTTAGGAAGAAGCTGTAGGATAGGGGCCAGCTGCAGGGCCTGCGTGTGCTCACGGCTTTGTCACTCACTGGCCAGCAGCACAGCTGATGTTTGATTAGTGCATTAGAAATATATTCATGGCTGCGTAGTATTCCATGTGTACACATACCACATCTTTATCCACGCATCTACCTCTTACCCTTTGGGACGGCGTGGAGGGACCTGGGAAGCATTATGCTGAGTGAAATAAGCCAGGCAGAGCAAGGCAATTCCACACCATCTCACTCATATGTGGAATCTAATGAACAAAATAAACTGATGAACAAAATAGGTCCAGAGACCCAGAGACCTGGAAGCCTGGAGGACTGAGGGGTCTCAGAGGGAAGAGGGGGCGGGAAGGGATTAACCAAAGAGCTTTATGCATCTAGTCTTGGCCCAGGGACACAGACCATGGTGTGGGGGCAGAAGGGGCCAAAGGGGGGTAAAGCGGACATCTGTAATACTTTCAGCAATAACATAAATTAAAGATATATAAATTTAAAATCTTGTTTTAGGTATTAACATAAGGATATCATTTTGCCCCTCCTCCTTTGCCCCTACCTACTTTTCCATCTTCTGTCACTAATTAAAACTGCCACTCTCTGCAACAATAAACTTTCCAATAAAGGCAACTCAGTTTATTAGAAAAAGAAAGCACTCTACTTCACATACTTCACCTAATTAATTTTTGCTTTTCAGTGTTTCAAGACAAAACAAATTAATTAAACATACTAATATTCTCCAAAACTACTTAATGAGAAATTTCTCTTTATATATTTAAAAAATCTGATATCCTCCCCAAATACAGAGGAAAAGCTCTTGCAGTAGTCTTTGAAAAACGTCTTGTGAAATAATATTCTAATTTCATACCCACATTGGATGGATGCAGAATCTTTGAGTCAGAAAGACGGGATGACTAACCTATGGCCCCAAATTACTTAGCAGCGGACCCGAGACCCAAACCCAGAACTTCTGAACAACAGGCCAGTGTGAACTTCCAATACACGAGTTTCCCTCTGTGCGGCGTTTCACCGTCTCCACGTTTGTTAAAAGGGAGAAGACAGTGGGTTTCGACTGAGAAAGGATTTGTGGGAGCCATGACGTCACTCAGACTTCATTAGCCCCAACTTCGCAGCCGCAGAGGTTTCTCTGGAGGTCGCTGGTTTCCTGTCCTTTCCCCCTTTAATAAGCCTGCCCTGTCCAGCTCCCCCATGTGCACCCCGCATGCTGCTGGCAGGTGTTTCACCCTCAGTTCTCAGAGGAGCTGGGACACGAAAGCACAGGAGGCAAACCCACAAGGCGTGGGCCTGGGGCTTCACCGCGACCCCCGCGGGCCGGGGCCCACAGGTGCTGATGGCCGCGCGGTCGGGGCCGTGTGCCCTGTGCCAGGACGCGGGGCGAGCCTGTTCCTGCCGTGCTGACCTGTGTCCATCCTTAGCGATGCTCACGTTAGCCCTCAACATGTGTATCTTTTCTAAGTGTCTTATGACGTCTTACCGCTTCCCCTCATTTACGCTGTGCTGCTGTGGATGTGGACGTGCACTATTCAGTGTCACATCTGTGTCACCCCGTACGCTGGCTCTCACCCTCTCTTTCCTGCCTAATGACCTGTTGTTACATGTCCATTAAAATGCGGCATGAACTTTGGCAGAGCCCGTGCCGCCTGGCCCCGCGGATCTCGCCCCTTCCTCGTCCGAGTTCCCGGAGCACCAACCGAGATCTCAGACCGCTCGCCTGGGCTCACAGCACGTTCCGCGTTGCCGAGGCCCAGCGTGGCACACGCTCTGGGGCCCTGGAGAATTACTGATAGTGACCCGCTTAACATACTTGAACGGGCCTAGTGTGGATGATAATTATGATTCCCCTGCCCTTACCCCGCCATGGATGTGGCCTGTTTCCCTCCCTAAACTGTGAGTCCCTGGTAGGTCCTGAATCACACTCGATGCCTTGCTGTGCCCCCTGTGGCTGCCACAGCGTTAGACTCGATGAGCATCTGCATCCGCAGAATGCATGCGAACAAACCTTTCCCAAGGCACCTAGGTCTGTCTGAATCCATATTTCATGTTTATGAAACACCACATTGGAAATAAGGCAAACATACGGAGACCCTGGCTGAAAGCACCTCTTTCTTTGACCCCCACCAGCAATGCTGCCTCCAGGAAGCCCCCAGGAGTAAGCACACTGGAATCTAGAACTGATCGGCCAGTTGCTGCTGCTGCAAACCGGCAAGCCGAGTCAATCCACAGCAGGGTGGGGAACATCAGGCCGCTGCTGGCTTCCTGCGAGCGGCTCTCGAACCCTCCTCCTTGGAAAGGCAGGATTCCCGGAGCTTGGAGGAAGGCAGGTGTGCCCTGGGGGTGGCTGAAGGAAGGGGTAGTCACTCTGGGGTAGCAGTAAAAAGAACACAGTGGATTTGGGGCTGTATTCAGTCCCCATTTCAAAAAAAGCATCTATAAATATTTTACATGTTGAGGTTTCTTGTCAGATTTTATTTGGATTAAAAAAGGGGGTTGGATGGTGCAGACAAATGAAACTCACTCTTCTGGGTCAGGTCAGGGACCAAGAGGCAACGCACTTTCTCATCAGGGCATGGCACAGGCAAAGAAAAAGTGTCAGAAACACTTCTTACGGGAGATTTCCGCATCCAGGAACACAGGGAGGTGTGTGCCTCCAGAAGGTTCTGCAAAGCGGAGCTATGGGGCTGCGGAGACTCAGCAAAGCCGGTGGGGGGGGCACCCTGGGAGAGGGCGGTGGGTCCCTCTCTCAGGCGGGCGGAGGGCCTGTTGGCCCATCTCCCTGGGATGAGCACAGGCCAAAAACAATTTTCAAAGAACGTTTTTGTGTGGTTGCCTGTGAGGCTCAGGCATTATTGATGGGTGTCCTCTTGGTTCCCTTGGCTGTGGTGAGCCGGCTGCCTGTGGCGTTGCTGAGGCGGCCAACGGGCAGGTTTCCATCTGGTCTTATTTCTGGGAAAGTTTCTGGCCCATCACCCTTTTCTAAAACAAACACATCACAAAGTTTTTGGGGGAGACTGTTATTTTTGGTTTGTTTCCCTCTCCTTTGGCTTCTCTCCCTTTTTTACCCTACCCTGTCCACCGATTTAAAAATGTATCCCCCCAGCAGAGCATGTGCATGAGGCCCTCTCCTTAAAAGGTTTGGAGCCTGGTGAAGGTGACGAACACATGTGACGCCAGCTGCAAACATCAGGCCCGCCAGCTGAGGGTTCAGGGAGAGCCCAGAAACCTTAGACATATTTGCAGCTTTTTGTCTTTATATACTTTAAGATGAAAGGGCCCTTACCACATATCAGATTCTCAAAGAGACCCATGACTTCAAAATGGCAAAGAAACTCTTCTCCGGCTGATAGCTCTAATCTTTCCAACACAACCTTATGTTTCTGTGACGCGTGTTTCAGGCACAGGGGGTGCAGAGGTGGGCCACATGTGGACTGTGGCGGTGAAATGTCCTGTATATGGTCATACTGACTGACACATGTCATCATACATGTGTCCATGCCCAAGCAATTGCAACACTAAGAGCGAACCCTGATGAAACTATGGATTTGGGTGACTGTGATGTGTGAAAGTAGGTTCATCAACTGTAAAATTGTGGGAAATCTTGATTTTGAGGAAGGCTACACCTATGTGGGAGCAGGTGGCACATGGGAAATATCTGTACCTTCCTCTCAATTTTGTTGTGATTCTGAAACTGTTCTAAAAATAAGTCTTAGTAGACATATTAAGACACACTGTGTGGCAGGTGATAGGAATGACCAAGTGAGCAAGGCAGCCAAAGTTCTTATCTTACTTGTTTAAAGGGAGATAAACTCGATACAGCAGATAGTGTTACGGTAGGGGGTTCATGGGAGCACTAGGGACACAGTCAAGCTAATTCAAAAAGAATTAATGAATTCATTTTTAACAATCATAATTAAAAATGGATTAATCATAATTAAGTGTCATGCAGACAAAGTAAAAAATTCTGGAGGTGACATGTGAATGAAGTCAGAGAAGTGTGGTTTAAGGGTGTTTTCATTACTCTGTAACCAGACTAGCTCACTGCAAACATGGTCTTGCCATTGACAAGCTCTGTGGCTCCTCTACAGTTAAACTTTCTCATCTGGAGAACAGATCATTGAGAAATCAGCCTGCATAACGCACGTACAAGTCCTTTACAAACCACGGTACACATTCCAGTTATTGATGACGAGCTTAGCTTATCCTGACTCTGAGCTTTCATCAAGTTACTACATTATTAATATTTCTTTATAGCCATTGCCTGTGACACAAACAATCAAGTGTTTCATTAGACATGAAGATATCACTGTTCTGTTTCAGACTCAAGGTACAGACATACTTTACCACCTATTCATTTAAAGAAATGACTGTAGAATTGGTTATTCAACATACAACCACATTCTAATTTGTACTATGTTTATCAAAATTTAACATCTTGCTGAGAATTGCTTCCTTCTAGGAAATTTATTGCTCAGTTTTACTCTAGCATTATATTAGCAATAAATCTAAGCATATTATTATGGCTTTTTGATTACACTGAAATCATGGACATGAATTAAATGTTAGTGATTACATTTCATTGTTGATCTATATTACATAATTTATGTGTGATGCATTTAAAACGGCCAGCATGGCCCTAGCCGGTGTGGCTCAGTGATTAGAGCTCTGGCCCCCTGACTGAAGGAATCCAGGTTTGATTCTGGCCAAGGTCATGTACCTGGGCTGCAGGCTCAGTCCCAGGCCCCCGCTGGGGTGTGTGCCTGAGGCAACCAATTGATGTTTCCCTCTCACATAGATGTCTCTCTCCTCTCTCTCTCTCTCCCCCCCTCCACTCTCTGAAAAGCAATAAAAAAAAAAATAATCCTTGGGTAAGGATTAAATAAGTAAATAAATAAAATGGTCAGAAAGGATTAATGCACAATATACCTCAGATTATTATTTTCTGGCTACATTTTATTTCAGTCTACTACTACTCTTTCCAACTATATAGCCATTCACGGGTCCCATAAAGAGTATTGGTACCTGCCAGCCAGCGTGGCTCACTGGATGGCATCCAGGGGATCGGGGTTCGATTCCCGGTCAGGGCACATGCCCAGGTTGCAGGCTCAGTTGCCACTGGGGAGCGTGCAGGAGGCAGCCGATCAATGACGCTCTCTCATCAATGATGTTTCCCTCTCTCTCTCTCTCTCTCTCTCTCTCTCTTTCCCTTCCTCTCTCTGAAATAAATAAAGATATATCTGAAAAAAAAAAAAAGAGTATTAGTATCTAATAATAAGAGCAAGCCTTTCTGGAGCACCACATTGAGTGCTCCGCACCCATTGCTTCACTTAATTCAAGGAACGAGAAAGATCCCAGATGGGATTATTGGAGGCATGCATTACTCGAAATTATAGGAGGCATAAATTACCTTTATTTTATTCAAAAGCAAAACTCATTCAAAGATCAAGTATTGCCATGTTCCAAGTACAAAGATATCTACTTCAATTTACTAATAAGAAGTTTGAAACTAGCATGGAATTTTTATTTAAAATTAATTATTTTCATGGGCTAACAATTTGTACTTTAAAATAATGATAAAATTCTCACCAAATACTGTTTATACTGTTAATTTACTTTGAAATACACTTATTCTTTGATATTGCAAGATGAAACATATACAGAGTCTGCAAAAATGACAAATATATTAGTCCTACAAGTTACAGGAAGATTTTCCTACCAGTTCTTATTTCTTCTGTGCAACATTTTATGCAATAAGCCTGGCAGATGCTACATGTTCGTTCACAGAAGAGTATCTGAATCCACAAATGTTAAGACACCAAAGTTACACAAGTAAAGGCTGGAGAATCTTAGACATCGATCTCCATTCTCTAGCCCTATCAATTTCCACCCCATTGTTGTATCATGAACATAAACTACTATAGTAATTACTTAAATTGTGCTCTTGGCTAATCCAGGACAATTTGGTGCCAAAGGCACATGAAAGGTAAAGAATTGGAGGGATGGAGGTCAGCAGTAGAGACCAAGCAACGGCAAGGACGTGCTGAATCGACATCTCACTGAAACAGGTGCCCCAGTGTGTCTGTGGTAAGAATCGAGGGTTAAAATGTCCCTAATGCGAAACACTCACCTCGCCTCATCTAGTATAATTAATCTGACTCTAAAAACTATATTCGAATGTTGATTTAATACAATTTTTGTTAGAAATTGTCAAAAAATATTTGGTTTTTGAGTTATGTCTTGAGACATAGTATTTTATTAAATCTTCCACCCTAAATCAGAAATAAAAAGACTGTCACCCTCAGCCTCCACCTTTATGGAATTGTCTTAATCAACCAAATTTTCATTCAACGAACTTCCATGGTCTCATGATAATTTTCCAAGCACTAACTGACAGGAGAGTAAAATTTGTGACTCGTTTACTGATTAATCATTTTGAAATCCTGTTAGGCACCAACAAAAGGCAGCTGCGGCCCTCCTGCCTTACTCTGGGGTGACCTTAAAGGGCCACGGTGAAGGGGACCCTCCCAATGAGCACTGTGTTGGGCCGCAAACATGCTCGTTCACTAGGAAAGAGAAGTAGAAATGGCTCGACAGGGGGTATGGTAAAGTAGTCAAAGCCTTACAGAGGCAGGGACGAAGGGCAGAGGCAAGCATGTTCGAGAAAGTGGAGGAAAGTGAGCACATCGGTCAAGACCTTTGCTTTCGTTAACGCCCACCATAAAGCACCACTGCAGGGGAAACGCGGGGTGCCCAGGATAACGGGTCCTGAGGATGTCATCTGGCCCAGGCTCTCAGTCGCCCCTTCGTGGTACAATGGGACCATGAGCAGCAGAGCCACGGGGACTCAGGTGCAGACTGTGCATGTAAAGGAGAGCACGGGCTTTCTCTCTCCAAGATGACCGAAGGCGCCTACTGCTCAGCGCTCGCTTTGCTACTACTGAGTCTGGATTCACAGTCGCTGTAGATTATTGACTGTTGCATGCCTTCTGTTCCCACTTATTTGAAGAGGACTATTACACCTTCCCTTTGCCTGGCTCATCAATGGGTGCTGCGTGTCACGGTGATTCAAGGGAAGGCGACATACCCCAGCTCTTAGGAGGAAGAATGTTAACAATTTGAACCCCTCGCACCTACTTTGTGCTTTATGACTCTGCATAAATCATGTAACCTCCCTGAATCTCAGTTTTCTCTTCGATGAAATGTAGGTGAAATAGATAGTAATCCTACCTTCCTGTGAAGGCCCGGAGCGCACAGTCAGTGAGTATTCCCTGTGATGAAAACAATCAATATTAGCATGAGGAAGATTTCAGTTTGCTTATATCATCATAGGAGCCGCTCGCTCCACAGTGCTCATTGCTAATAATTTAGACACAGTAATGTTCTGATACATGTTCCCAGCAGACAGGAAAATCCATGTCAAAGAGACTAAAGGTCTATGGAACTGTGGGTGGGCTACAGAGCTCAACTTCTTTGGGGATGTAAGTGTACATTTTGTATTCATTCTCCGTTTCTTTTTCATTAATGTTTAACATAGTCCCCAAAACCGGAGCTGGGGTTTATTCTGCTACATAAATATGCCCCAAATTCTTACCCTAGGAAGAAAGGCAAACCGAAAGACATGAATTTCAAAAAGAGATTAACAAATCTGCCACACACACATGCCAGTCGCTCACAGATTTGGGAGCACCCCATGGGAACTCGCCTGCAGCGGTCGCTTAGGGCACGTGGGCCACTCCTGGGAGAAGGCTGTGCCCGTGTTGGCTACAGCGTGCCCAGCCTTCTCAACTCTCCCTTCCGCCTGCATCTTGAGACCCCACCTTCTTCCTCTGGAGAGTGGTGGCCCCGTCAGGGCCTGCTGCTTGGGCCAAGTGTGGGAGCCTCTCTCTGCTCTTTCTAGCGACAGTCGGGATCCAGACATGGTACAGGGAGAAAACGGACCGCACTGGAAGAAGAAGTGGGACTAAAATCCGTGCGCGAGCTATGCCATTTTCTTGCTATTTATCTTTACTGGCATCATTTAAGTGTCTCAGTCACTGCAACCATGAGGGTTTACTAGGTCATGCTGCTTTGTGTAGAGATTGTGTGGGCTTCAAGCCATGAAATTCAGCATCTCGGTGAATTTAATCAACGACCTCATCTCTTTCCTTTTCCCTGTGGGGTTATCTTTGTCCTAAGGCTGGTTCCATTCCGAGTGACAGAATGCTGGCAGCAAATGACGCAATGTTCAGAGCCTGCAAGGAGAGTGTGCTTTTGCTACCTAACAGCAAGAGTTTTATTTATTTATTTTTAAAATATATCTTTATTGATTTCAGAGAGAGGAAAGGAGAGAGAGAGAGAGAGAGAGATAGAAACATCAATGATGAGAGAGCCATTGATCGGCTGCCTCCTGCGCGCCCCTGACTGGGGATGGAGCCCGCAAACCAGCCATGTGCCCCAACAGGGAATAGAACCCCGATCGCCTGGATCCTAGGTCGATGCTCAACTGCTGAGCCACGCCCGGCCGGGCAACAGCAAGGGTTTTAATGTTGACTCTTCATTGACCACATAGCTCAGACATCAAGCCCTGATAGCAGTAATGATGGCTACACTTTAATGAGCACTTACTATGTGCCAGACACTGTTATAAGCACTTGTACTAAGACCTCATTTCTATTTCTCTCTAACCATGTGAAGATGTCTATAATCATTCCCATTTCATCAATAAGATAAATGAAGCTGAGGGTTATTGAAAATGCTAGGCCGCAGGCACGCACCGGGGCCGTGACGAGCTCAGCCCTGCGCACGCAGCAGGTGAGCTCTGGGAAGCTGTGTAAGCCCGTCGAGCCGCCCTCGCTGAGCCAGTCACCTCGCCACTGAGGAAAAGTCGCCTGCCTGTCCACAATCGGGGCCCCTTCCCAGAAGTGCGCTGTCCACAAGCAGGAGGGGTGCCCAACTCCACGAAAATGCTGGCCTGACAAGAGAAGGAGACCACGGGCACAGGACTTTTATTCAGCAGATTTACCAGAACATGCCCTGCGACAGTTCCTAGCCCCCGAAGGGCTGCATATAGGCTCAGGGCAGGGGCAGGAAGGCGTCAGGCCAGGGCAGCGAAGCCTCATTTCCCAGAAGCAGGATCACGGGAAACAACACCCCAGAGGCTTCGCGGCGGAGGAAGGGCCTTGAGACTCGGGGGTTTGGGAATCCGGTTTACATGCTGCACGTACGGGATTCCTGGGTGGTTTCTGTCCAGCCCACGACTCATTCGTTCTAAGTCGTAAAGATCCCACTGAATTTTTAAAAACTAAAACTATCTTACGACTGGAAACAGCTAGCCATTTCTAAAAATAGTTTCTAAAATAGATTTCATTTAAAAATAAATGGAATATTGATGCAAGATAAAACATGGATGAATGTTAAAATAACTACGCTAAGTAATAAAGCCAGAGAAAAATGGAGTAATGGCGCTTGATTCCATTTACATAAAATTCTAGGAAATGCAAACTATCTCTACTGTCTGAAAACTGACCAGCTGTTCTGCAGGAAGGACTTTAAAAGGGGGTGATGAGACTTTTGGGGTGACTGATATGCTTATATTAATTAAGGTGACTGTTTCACAGGTCTATCGTGTTGTACATTTTAAATATGTGCATTTTGTCATATGCCAATTAATCCTCAATAAAGCCATTAAAAATAAGGTTGAAATTTAAAGAATAAGTTTATCAGACATCCACGTGAGATATGTAGAGATATTTAGACATGGGGCTCTGTGATTGCTGGGAGAGGGTGGGAGGAGGACATTATTTGGTGGTGGTCTCTCTTTAGAGAATATTAAAGTCAGGAGACCCCCTTGGGAGCAACAATACAGAGAGGACACGTCTGGGACTGAACCCTGTGGCACTTGATGTTTAAGTGAAGAGGCCTCGGTCTTGCGACAGCAGGGCTGGACCTGGGGAGGATTATGCTGAGCAAAGCAAGCCTGTCAGGGAAAGATACGATCTCACTAATACATGAAACCTAATGCACAAAATAAACGGAGGAACAAAACAGAGCCAGAAGCACGGCTGCGTGGAACAGAGCGAGGGAGGCCGGAGGGGTGGGGGACTGGATGAAAGAAAGGGGAGGGGTTAGCTAAAGAATAGACAAGCATAGCCCAGGGACACAGAGGACGGTGTGGTGAGGGCCGGGGGTCTGCTGGGGCTGGGTGGAGGTGGGCAAAGGGGGGGACATGGGGGACATCTGCCTAGTGTCAACAATCAAAAATCTAAATTAAAAGAAAGTTAGGAAGACAAGAAGCAGCCTCCCAAGGAGACTGTGAAGACGCCGGCAATGCAGGAGGGAAAACGGGAAGAGCAGCTGCAAACATTGCGGTGAGGAGACCGTGTTTCAGAAAGTCCCCGAGTCCTGGCCAAAGGAGCAGGGAAGCCTGACAAAGCAGCAGCACCGTGGGGTTTACCGCCCAGCTGAACAGGATGGTTTCCTTGGAGTGACGGCTACAGGTGCCTGCTTGGTGGTGACTTTAAAGACACCCGAGCGTGAGGAAGGGGAGCCAGGCTGGACAGGAGCTGGAGTTTCCCTGTAAAGGCGAGCAGGGCCAAACTGCAGGAGCTGGAATGAACAGTTTTTTGTTTGTTTTTTGGTTTTTTTGGTGAGAGGGTGTCGAGGTGGGAATTTTATGAGTTTATTTGTGCCAAACTGAGGACATAGGCTGGGGAGCAAGATCCCAAATGCTCCTTATCGCTTTATTTTGTCTGAGTGGGAAATATTTCAGCCTGTTCATATGGGTTAATGCTCGGAGATGTTCATAAATTTGTTGAAGAACTGCTTATTTTTAGTTTCTCACAAAAGAAAAAGTGAGCAGCCATAAAGCATGGTCATCCATGGAGCGTGTGGAGACAAAGGACAAAGTCCGGGGATTATCGACCTGAGCAGGACACAGGCTGCGTAGATGTCAGACCTCAGGGCCGTGCTGGGGGCCCAGGGGAAGCGTGAGAACTAAGCCCAGGGACACCTCGGGCGGGAGGAGCGCGGGGAAGGAGCAGCTCGGTCCCACCCACCCAGCGCTCCTCTCTCCAGGAGAAAGGGGGCGAGGGCAAGGCCACGCCTGCGGGCAGGGTGGGGCCTCAAGGAGGGATGGTCACGGAGTCCACGGCCCTGCGTGTTCGGCACCCTCCTGAGAATGAGGGGCGGGGAAGCCTCGAAGCCCTGCCAGGGCCACAGTGTCACCTTCCAGTTTGTTTCACATGGGGCCCCAGGCACCCCTCTGGCCAGGGTTTGTCTCTCTCACTCTAACATATATATGCGCATATATGTATACATATGTAGTGGGGGGCAATATATACGTATGTATGTATATATCCATATACATATGTGTGTGTGTGTACAGGGCAGAGCAAAAGTAGGTTTACAGTTGTGAGTATACGAAACACAGAGTTTATTCTTGTATCATTATTTATTAGTTATTGTATTATTTTCCTACAAACAAATGTAAACCTGTATACATATAAAATTTAAAGTCAGTGGGCTCCAGCAGGTCCAATTCAGTGAGAAGATGCCGCCCAACCCAGAGGCACACAGTTGACCTCAGAGATTTATTTCTGCCCCACTGCAACTCAAGCACAAGGAATGAAAATGATAGATTCTATCTATTGGCATGTTCCCGAGTGTGTGTGTGTGTATTTTTTCTTAATGGAAAAGCCTTCCCATTAAGCCACTCTCCTTTTGAATCATAGCCATTCAATAAAACAAACTACAGTAACAAGCAGTTTGTTCCAGATTTTCAAGATTCAATGCAGACTCCATTTTCAATAATTCACATTTTCCCAGGTGTGCCGGACATTTATTGGAGCTTAATCATTTTCTCACTGTTATGAAATTAAATTTCTGATACATTTACAATATAAATGAGGCTGTGAGGAAGCAGTGGTCATTACTCCTTGTCGAAAAAGGAGAGGGTTTTAAAAGATGCATGATTGCAAAAGAAGTCGGAACCAGGCGTTTGCTACCATAAACAGCTTATTTCAGTAACTATTTATCTTAAGAGACAAATAAATACAGTTAAAATTTAACAACTACATTTAAAATCTATTTTTCCTAGTCATTGTGCCAGACATTGGAAGCTCTAAGGTATGTAAAGCAACAGTCCTGTTTTTCAAAATAGTAACTTTACGAATAACAGTTATTTAACAATAAATATTAGTGTCTTACTTTCATAAAGTGATGATAAAGTATTGAATTATCATCATTATCATTGTCTTTCTTTTCGTATACACTGACAGATAAAAGAAATGGTATCAGTGGGGATAAAGGTACATCCATAAAAGAGAAAACAAAGGATTATGTAAACTCTTTATAGCGGAGACAGATACTAAAATTGCATTTCTTGTACCCCTGTGGCTGGGTTCAGAATCAGGGATGTGATCATAAATATTTCCCTTATAATCCTCCTTGCAGACCTCCCTCACCTGACTTTAAAACCTACCAGCACCTGGGAAAATTGGACAGATACATGCAAAAGAATGAAACTAGACCACCAACTTTCACCATACACAAGAATAAACTCAAAATGGATAAAAGACTTAAATGTAAGTCGTGACACCATAAAAATCCTGGAAGAAAACATAGGCAGTAAAGTCACAGACATCCCATGTAGTGGACTTTTCACTGATACATCTCCTAGGGCAAGAGAAACAAAGGAAAAAATAAACATATGGGACTACATCAAACTAAAAAGCTTCTGCACAGCAAAAGAAAACAGCCTCAAAATACAAAGGAACCCCACAGTCTGGGAAAACGTATTTGCCAAGGATGCATCTGATAAGGGGCTAATTTCCAAAGTGTACAAAGAACTCACAGCACTCAGCAAGAGGAAGACAAACAACCCAATTAAGAAATGGGCAAAGGACTTAAATAGACACTTCTCCAAAGAGGGCACACAGGTGCCAACAGACACATGAGAAATTGCTCGACGTCACTAATCATCAGAGAGATGCAAATTAAAACCACAATGAGGTGTCACCTCACACCTGTCAGAATGGCTCCATCTACAAATCAACAAAGGACATGTGCTGGGGAGGGTGTGGGGAAGGGGAACCTGGTGCACTGCTGGTGGGAATGCAGACTGGGGCAGCCACTGTGGAAAACAGTATGGAGGGTCCTCAAAAAATTAAAAATGGAGCTGCTGTTCGACCCAGTGATTCCACTCCTAGGAATGTATCCTAAGAATTCTGAAACATTCATCAGAAAGGATATGTGTACCCCGAAGTTCACAGCAGCACAGTTTACAATAGCTAAGATCTGGAAACAGCCCAAGTGCCCATCAGTAGCTGAGTGGATAGAAAGCTGTGGGACATTCACACCATGGATACTACGCAGCTGTAAAGAAGAAGAATCTCATACCCTTTGGGACAGTATGGATGGACCTGGGGAATATTATGCTAAGTGAAATAGGCCAGGCAGAGAAAGACAAACATCACATGATCTCGCTTATGTGGAATCTAAAGAACTTAATAAACTGATGAACAGAATAGATTCAATGACATGGAAGCATAGGGCAGACTGATGAATGTCAGAGGGATGGAGGAGGGCGGGTGGGTGGAGGGGGAGAGAGTAACCAAAGAATTTATATGCACATATGCACAACCCAAGGACACAGACAATGGTGGGGAGAGGGACTGGGGAGGGGGAAGGAACGGGGTAGAACGGGTCATTGGGGAGAAAAAGGGACATCTGTAATATTTTAAACAGTAATACAATTTTAAAAATAAGTAAGTAAGTAAATAAATAAATAAATAAACCTACCAGCACCGGCCATGATCCCCAGTAGGGGGCGTGCAGGAGGCAGCCGATAGATGCTTCATTCTCATTGATGTTTCTCTCTCACCCCCTTTCCCTCTTTCTCTCTCTAAAATCAATAAAAATATTTTTTTAAAAATATACTTAAAACCTCTCAGCATCTTTCTCTGTAGACGACCCATATGAGCACTGCTCCTTCTTAAAAGGTTGTATGGGGCATGATTGCATTCTTCCAACACCACAGCCTCCTGGGAGAAGCTATGTCAATTTAGTGCTCAAGGGCAACAGAAGTGATAAATGCCACAAAGGAATTCCATAATCCCCTGAAGAACTGGAGACAGGAGCAATTTTGGAGTTGCAATGCCTTTGTGTGAGATGGCACAGTCACAATCACATGTACTTATGAGGCTATCAGAGAAATCCTCTAATAACAAAATGGCATTCTGTTTTTATCTTAGATGAAAGCTGCATGGAAATTTGCTGCAACATACGTCTGTTGGGATAAGATCATAGCATGACAACTGTCGCTCTCTCCATACGGCAGAGAGCTTTTTCTCCCCGAACTTCTTTGCTTCTATAATAATCTTACTGGATCATTAAGAAAACAAACAAACAAAAAGGCTAGAAAGCTTTTAGTCCCCTCTGGTGCTTGTCACTTAACTGTAAGGACCTCGTGTGGCACACCTGAGCGAACGCAGCGCGTCCCTTTCCGCAGCCACTCGGCTCCCCGGGGCCCCAGCGGGGGTCCAGGCTCCAGGCTGCGGGCCAATCACAGCAAAACTCCGGAACAGGCACAGAGGGGACGGTGATTCCAGCACACCACGTCAGGGTCGCCTTAGTCTCTATTCTCAAAATGTCAGGAAGGTGGCTTCTAGGAAACGAATTTCTAAGACCTAGGAAGTGTATGTTGAGGTATTTGTCCATATGGAATTCTCAGGACTATCACGTGGGGGAAAGGGTCACAGTAAAGACACCATCTCTATGTCATTAAACCACATGCGGGGCCCGGGAAATACTAAACCACTTCAGTTCCTTCTGTTGCTTCCAGAGTCCTTGGATGAATCCAGTTTTGTCAGAAAACGTAATGGGAAGGAAAAGTACATGTTTGGGAATAAAGATTAAGGCTATGATTAGGATTATCTAATTTTACAGCCATCCCACATGGTCAGCATTATTTTTCTCAGATATTTTATGTCACATGAAGAATCTGTGGTTAAAATACTTTGATATTTTAAATATCTGATATTTATTTAAATATTTCAAGTCAATAACCATTTTGTGTCTTTTTCAATGATATAATCTGAATTTATAGTTTATAAATCTGAATTTCAATGTATAATCTGAATTAAGAAGTTAAATTCAGAATATATCTGAATTTTGAAATAGAAATGTTGGGTTTGAGGGAATGGAGATGGGCAGTTGGGAGACAGTTATTTGGCTATTAAAAAATTATAGGAAAGAATCAATAACAGATTCAACTAGAGCAGCAAGAGAGGGGATGAGAAGAGATTGTATATGAAAGGGATTTCCAAGGGAAAGACAGATCTTACATACTAGCTGGATGACTGAGGTGGAGAAGTACTGTGAGTGGATGGTTCAATGGTTATGTCACTGGTTGACAGGTAAACCCAGGAAGAAATGTATATTTGGGAGAAAAGTTGCTAAACTTGTTCGCGTGTAGAGATTTTGTCATCCCTGCAGATACTGGAGGTCACCCAGAGCCATTCACTCACAGATCTGTGCCTTCAGAGCATAGCTCTCCTCCGTTAGCCGGATCCCATACCCCACCGCCTACCCAGCTCTCTTACGCAAAAATACTTAGTGCCTTTGGAATCAAGTTATGCTGGATTCAAGATTAATCTTTTGAATCAAGATGAAATCACTAACATGGCCACATTTTTCAACAGCATCATGTCAGTGCCTAAGCCTCCAGCCTATTTTGCATCCCTACTCCCAGCACTGGGATTCCCTTGTCCCCCCCTCTCAGTGCCAGCTTTGGTTGACTTTCTTTCCTTAAGCAAATCAACTGGAATCTGCTCAACTAACACAGCCTTCCTCCCTTCCTCCCTCTTTCGTCACATTCTCTCCTAAGCAATCTTCAAGTATGTGGTTCAATAAAATTTTATGGAACCCTGGATTAATTGCCTCAACTTGGTTAGCTAATCCCATCACTAATATCCTCAGAACACATGATAGTTTTAGCATTTATCAAATTTTAATCCTGTGTGTTAAATTCTAAGCTCCATAAAAGGAGAGAAAATGTATGTTTTCCTTTGAATTCCCAATTTTTAGCAATATGACTAACACTTAATATGTATTGAATAAAGGTTTGTTGAATGATAAAAGAGCCCATAAATTTTATTTATGATCTTAGATGTAAAAAATTGATAATGGAATATTATCAAATTGTATCTAGCAGCACAGTAAAAGAATTATTCAACATATCAAAGGAAAATATATGCGTGTTAATACCCACTTTAACTTGAAAAGCCTTTATAAATTATGTAAGCAGAAGGAAGGTAAGACATGTATCTATGTGTGATAGGAATTTACAAAAAGTAACAGAAAACAGAATTGAATAGTAAAATATTAAAGCCTTTGATTACTGGGGAAAAAGTCAAGAAAATGTGTACTATTACCATTAATTCAACTTTGTCTTCTTGGAAGTTCTAGCTAGTATCATGAGATAAGAAAACAAAATTTGCAATATAAATATTGTAAAAGAGACAAATATATCTTTGTTTGCAGTTGATATAAATGTGTATATAGAAAGTTCAGAAACCTTAGTGAAAATAACTTAAATCAAAGGAGAATTTGGTGAAGTAAATAGAAAAAAAATAATAAAGACAATCTAAATTATAAATACATTAACCTTATGTCCTGTCCTAGCGGGTCAGGAGATCCTGGCTGTGTGATCTGAAGCTAGGATGCATTTTCAGGGCTGTAGAGATGAGGTAAATAAAGCATCATTATGAATATCATTTATTGGGTGCTGACTATGAGTCATGAAAACTGCTAATTGTTTTACAACTATTAGCTTGTTCAATCAACACAACACTTTTTGACAGGAATTATCTACCTTTTCAAATAAAGACACCAAGCCCTCAGATGTTTAAACAACTCCACAGTGTTCACAAAACTATCTCTGAGAGCAGGAGTGCAGAGGCGTCCCTTAAATCCAGTGACTGTAGTGAAATGAGATCCTGCCGGCAGGGGAAGAGGGGGTGGATGTATTGACCTTGAGGGCTGGCAGGCTCCCGGGGTCCAGGGTCAAGGTTCCAACTTGGATGGGGGCCAACCAAGCTCCGCTCACTCCCACTGGAAATAAGCCTCGCCCAGCCGGCCTCCCTGGAAGCTCCGTGGCTGCTGGACAGGGACGCGCCAGGGCGGTGGTGAGAAGACGGAGCCTCGCAGAGGCGCGGGAAGCAAACCAACGTGCTGGCGAGGATTTCAGCCTGTAAAACACAAAAGCAGCGTCAGCCTCCCGGTGACAAAGGACAGACACAAGAAGAGCAGCAACGCATTTTTCTCGTTTTAAGTTTTCATATTCTTCTTGCCCCTGAGCCTCTTGTGGTCACGGGAACGTCCTAGGCCTCCCCGTGCGTCCGTGGTCCCGCTGCTCTCGGCCGGGCTTCCGTGGCTGGGCTCGTTAGGCTCACGTCCAGGCTCTGACTCAGGGCCGCTGGGCACCACACAGCCGCGCACTTTGAAACATCAGCGACTTGGTTCATGTTCTCGTGGTGCAAAGGCTAATGTGAAAGGAGCCCAAGCCAGACCATGCTGGTAAATATCCCATTAGGAA
The DNA here is from genome assembly GCF_054644295.1 of Miniopterus natalensis. NCBI lineage: Eukaryota > Metazoa > Chordata > Mammalia > Chiroptera > Miniopteridae > Miniopterus > Miniopterus natalensis. The sequence continues at coordinate 40,384,977 of NC_142096.1, read as the reverse complement.
AAGCAAGTCACTCAGAAAAGCCCAAAATCATCCAGAGGAGGCCATGTATTCCATCGGGAGGAGTTATGAGGTCACATGGCAGAGGGAGGGATTAAAGAACTAAGAGCAGTGGTCCAACCTGCCACTCCTGGTTCAGATCAATGCTGCAGAAATGGAAAACTGCCCTATAGCTCTGTTCTTCCCAAAATTCAGCCCTGTCAATTTTATCCATGAGGTATTTTCTCTTATCTATATAACACCTACATAATTTCTTGTATTCTATTTCTAGTTTCATTGATTGTTTTGCAAATTTATGGAAATCTACATTAAAAAGGAACTTTGTTTAATCATCTTACATGAAAAAAAAAACATTTCACTCATCATTCATGCAACATCATTATAAAAATAATTTTCTTAAAATTACAGCAGGACACTGTGACTACCGGCGGTGCTGAACGTCTCTGAGTTAAATATGTAATTAGCAAGTGCTATAGAAGCAAACATAATACATCTTTCTCCTTGACGTCACCAGGAGAAATGAAAAGAAGTGAACGATGATGATCTTGTCATGATGTATTTAATACTGTGTCTGGCAGAATAATCTTACGTGTCCCCCGTTGCAAAGCATTTTCCTAGGACAAGCCCCTCATTTCCCATTACACACATGGAGAAAGTAGCTCAAACACTTTATAGACAAGGCCAAGTTCCTGCAAACCACATGGCGAAGGCTAAAGCACCATCCTTGTCCCAATGTCCCAGACCACAGCCGCTGTGGCGACGGCCTCACGGTCCTTCAGGGTTGAGCTAGCCCTACTTAACGAGCCAAGGTTTAGGAAGGAAAGGAGCGTGACTGGGTTGACGCGGGGAGGTCCTTGAGCCCAGGCCGTGCTCATGGCTCCGGCGATGCACTGTTTCTCCTGAGCAGCTCCGTGAATCTTCCTGTGCCTCCTGCTCCCACTGCAAATGCGAGGGCTGAGTGGGCCTTAGGGAAATGCCAGGTGGGATGCGTGGCGCTCCGAGCCCCGCGGGGAGCGGCCGCGTGTGGAAATGCAGCATGTCGCTGCCATCAGAGGGGCAACGGGCTGCGAGAGACGAACGGGAAAGAGGGAGAGAGCAAAAGACGGGAGAAGAGCCAGCGAGGTGACATGGAACAGGGCAGTGGGTTAAGAAAGGCGGGGGGGAAGGGGGAAAGGCAACCGTGACAAGGGAGGAAAGACAGGCTTATAAGAAGTGAGGCAAATCGCACAGGCCTGGGGCCTTGGCTCTGGCTACCAGCCCAAGGAAACTCGAAGACAGGAAACTAAGGGCACAGGCCACAGAGGCGGCCGGAGCGGAGCGCCGGGCTGGGGGAGACACCCGCTTCCACGGGCTCCGCAGCCGCAGGAAGCTCGCTTCATGGTCCCCAGGGTCCTCGCCTGGAGAAAGATGCTGCTGGGAAGCTCGGAGGTACATTTCAGCTCTGAGGTTGTATGTGTCCAGGCCATTAAGAAGGGCTAAAACGGGAATGCTGGTAAAATCAACGTCAGGAGGAAAAGCCAGGAAGACAAATTGCCAAGCATGAGGAAGTCATTTTACTTTCTTCAGATTGTAACTCAGAATTCTACCCTCTGATGCAGGGAGAAATGGCAACTTACGAACCCTAGAGAAAACCAGTCTTTGTCGATTTACTCTCAAAAAAACCTCTCTGTCCAATAAGACAGGCAGGATTATTAGAGGCTCTCTCTCTTTCTCTCTCCCTCCCTCCTTTGCTATCTTCGTCTTTTCTTTCCCTTCTAACTTACATAAAAATTGAATTTTTTATCTTTCTAAAACTGATTTATTTTTAATGAAAATATATATTTTTAAATATTTTTATTGACTTTTAGAGGGAGAGAAAGGAACAGAAACATCAATACATCAATATGAGAACACAGTATTGACCTGTTGCCTCCTGCAAGCCCCCTACCGGGGATCGAGCCCGTGGACTTTCTGTGCAGGGAACAACGGACACTCAGTCAACTGAGCCATGCTGGCCAGGGCTAGTGAAAATATTTTATTAGCACCAGAAACCAGTGCATTAGGAAACTGTGGAAAGAAAAAGGGAAGAAAAAAGGAAAGGAGGAACGAACTTGGTTGTTGCTCATAAAGATAATGTTCTCTTCTGTGAAAAAGTACAGCATGTTTGCTCTCAGAAAGAGTTAACTAAAACAGATGTTACCATTTAGCAGTTTCCAGGACTGATCCTCTTACTCCTACTCACCCATAAAGTTTGCACCGTTTTTTAGAAACTCTTTACTGCAGACATTTCACTGTTCTAGAGACAAGGCCCACTTTTGCCCTGTGTACCGACTTGTGCGCCACTTCAAATGCAAGTCTGGAGCTTTCCCTGCGCCGGAGTCCTGCCCCGGAGCTCAGGCCCACTGCAAGCCTGGCTCTGCCCGCTGGCCTATTGACCTGCAACACCTGTTAAGGGGCGCTGGCGCTTATGTCCTGCCAGGCCATCAGGGGTCACTAGTCTTCATGTCCTCTACCCTCCTCAACTGCGTGCGGCCACCACTTGGGCACCGTGGCTATTTGGCATCAAACTCCTCAACCCCCACCCCCATTCCGATTACTCCTGTGATTATACACTGCCTAACTGTATTTTAGGTATCGTGTTTTTCCTGCCAAACTGCCTAATGACCAGGCTGTAACTCACTTGATAACTCAAGGGACACTGTGGGTCAGTCACGAGAGTACGCAGGTGGGACAGCCCTTCAAGAGTGAACAAGTCATTCAATGGCAAGGGTTCACCTAGCAGATACCTCCAGCAGCAGCAGAGGTTTGGGGTGCACCGCAATATTTGAGCTGAGGCCAGAGCACAAGAATGGAGCCCGGAGGGTTCCTTGACGCGGGGACACTCCCTTAGGATATCTCATTTAACACACTGGCAAGAACTCCAGGGCCCGGCGAGCGAACTTGAAATCCCTGAGTTTCCAAAGCAGATGGTTCATGAAGAGATTAAATGGCTGAGAAAATTGGGCATTCTCCAGTGGATGTTATGTGATAACAGGAGACACATCAGAAGCTTCCCCTGGCATGTGGGCGTCCAGAGGACTGACCCAGAGCTGCTGGTGAGAGGGGCCCCGAGTCTCCCCCTGCCCGGCAGTGGGGGCCTCCTGCAGAAGGACCTGGGGGGGGTCACAGAGCTGGTCATTGATGGAAACAGGGGTGCAGCCAGAGCTGCGGAGGGCAGGGAAAAGCAGATGACCGAGTACAGGGAGGCCGCTGTGCTAAGGACCGGGGCCAGGTGGCAGCAGCGGGGGGGCGGGGGCCTGCCCTGCTGCGCAGATCGTTAATGACGGGGGTCCTTCCACAGGCGACACCCAGGCGGCCAAAGGAACCCTCCAGGAACCAGCAGAGGCCCAAGCCAGCCCCTCAGGGACGTGAACGGCCCCTAAACATAGGCTCTGGCCGCCCGCACCCCTCGAGGTCACCCCACACCTCGGGGGTCGTGATACCCAAGTGGCATCTACAGGACCAATGTCTGGCTCCCAGAGCAAGCCCTGGAAGAAGACGTTTGCTCTTGTTTTGTTCTGAAATCGTGAAGTGGCGGGGGGATGGCGTCCAGGGCGGGAGGGGCCCGCACAGCCCCCCCGGCCCCTGCTTGGTCGCGGCGCCCACGTGGGCCCGCAGCCGCCGGACCCTCCCCGCACCGCCCGCCCGGTGGGGCGCGTGGGGCTGGACGCCAGTCGGAGTCTGCGGGAGGCCGAGGCAGGGCCGGGGCGGGTCTGCGGGGGCCAGCGCGGGACTCCTCGGACCTGCCGCCCCGCAGGCCTGGGGGAGACCCTGCTTCAGCGTCCCCTGGGGGGGACGAAGGCGGGCGCCGCGGGGGGTCAGAGCCGGGGCTGGGACCACTGCGTGACCCGAACCTTAACCCCTGGGGGTGCGGGGAGCCCGGCCCCACAGCGCCCCCAGGCGGGGACTCACCTCAGAACCTGCCTCCGACGTGCCCTCCAGAGGCACACACATTGCGGGACACGGGGCTGCGGAACGTGGGGCGGGGCCCCGCAGCCCTGCGGGGGCTCTCGGGGCTGCGGGGGGCGCGGGGCGGCGCGGTTCTCGGCAGCACCCGCCCCACCCGAAGCCAGGCCGCAGCCTGGAGTCGCCCGCACCGCTCCCGCAGGAGCCCGCGCCCCCTCAGCCCGCCCGGCCCTCCCAGGGCCCGAGCGAGGGGCGCCTCCAAGCCACGTGGAGGCCCCAGAGGGCCGAGGGACCCTCCGGCGCATGTCGGGCTCCCCGGTGAGGGCGCCCTGGGGAAGCGGCCCCTAATTCCTGCCGCCCCGCCCGGCCTCGCGCAGGGCCCCAGGGGAGCGGAGCGCGTGGTGCTCTGGTGCCTCCAGGGCAGGTCCCCTGGGGAGGCTGGGGACCCGCCCCCTGGGCTCTCGGCTCCCCCGGCGGCTCAGCGTCCGCGCCCCCCCCGCCGCCCCCCCCGTGCGCCCGGACCTGGGCAGGGCGCGCCGTCTGCGGGAGCCCGCGCCCCGCCCGCAGCGCCTCGCCGCGGGAGCGTCGGGAGGAGGCGCGGCCCAGGAACCGCCGGGAGGCCGCTGGGAGCCTGGCGGCGGCGGGACGTGGAAAGAGGCCGCGGCCGCGCGGGGAAGCCCTGCGCCCCCTGCAGAAGACGGGGCGCCCCGCTTCCGCGCCGCACGTTTAGAGAGAGCCCAGGGCTGGGCCTTACTGGCAGGCAGCCGGGTGCCAGCTGCGGTGGTGGGGAGGGGGTGGGGACCCAGGCCGCTCGGGCCGCGCCGCTGGGGCGTCAGGACGCGATGCCCTTGGGATCGCCGACACCACGACCCGCCCGAAGCCCCGGCCCCGGAAGCGCCCGCAGCCGCGCCCCGTGGAGGGAGCGCCCCCCGAAGATCACGAAGGGCTTCGGGGTGCAGCGCGGCTGGGCGGCCGCGTTCTCTCGGGACGGGGAGCCCTGCGTGGGGCTGACCCTGGGGGGGCTGCGCACCCCCGGAGCCGGAGCTGACCGCCCCTGGGACGCGTGCGAGATTGCGGGTTCGCAGGGCGCTTGCGACCCGGGACTGGAAGCTATACTGGAGAACGGAGAGGTGTTTTTATTCATTTTGGAGCATCTTCCAAAACACAAGTATTTTCACGCCCTGGCAGAGACCCTAGGAAACGGTTCAGGCTTCACAGGAGGGCGATTCCTACAGCATCTGTAAACAACGGCCCTGCTGGGCGCCCTTCACCCGGTGGCATGGCGGGCAGGAGGGGGAGGCCTGCGAGTCCCGGGGTGGCCGCACCCACCCGGCCGTGCCCTGCGTCAGGGCGGGTCGCATGGGTAGGAAATGCTCAACCCTTTTGGCTCAATAGGGGACCATCTGCTGAGCGCTCTTATGCCAGAGCGCCTCACAGTTAGCTGGAGGCGTCATTGGGACCTACTGGAAGCCCAAGCTTCCCCTTTGTCTGCCCCCTGCCTTCCTGCCCCTTCCATGGGGACGATCCCAGGGGCACGGTGCCTTCCTGCCCCTTCCATGGGGGCGATCCCAGGGGCACGGTGCCTTCCTGCCCCTTCCATGGGGGCGATCCCAGGGGCACGGTGCCTTCCTGCCCCTTCCATGGGAGCCATCCCAGTGGCACGGTGCCTTCCTGCCCCTTCCATGGGGGCGATCCCAGTGGCACGGTGCCTTCCTGCCCCTTCCATGGGGGCGATCCCAGGGGCACGGTGCCTTCCTGCCCCTTCCATGGGGGCGATCCCAGTGGCACGGTGCCTTCCTGCCCCTTCCATGGGGGCGATCCCAGGGGCACGGTGCCTTCCTGCCCCTTCCATGGGAGCGATCCCAGTGGCACGGTGCCTTCCTGCCCCTTCCATGGGGGCGATCCCAGTGGCACGGTGCCTTCCTGCCCCTTCCATGGGAGCCATCCCAGTGGCACGGTGCCTTCCTGCCCCTTCCATGGGGGCGATCCCAGTGGCACGGTGCCTTCCTGCCCCTTCCATAGAGAGCAATCCCAGTGGCAGGGTGCCTTCCTGCCCCTTCCATAGAGAGCGATCCCAGTGGCCCGGTGCCTTCCTGCCCCTTCCATGGGGGCGATCCCAGGGGCACGGTGCCTTCCTGCCCCTTCCATAGAGAGCAATCCCAGTGGCACGGTGCCTTCCTGCCCCTTCCATAGAGAGCGATCCCAGTGGCCCGGTGCCTTCCTGCCCCTTCCATGGGGGCGATCCCAGGGGCACGGTGCCTTCCTGCCCCTTCCATAGAGAGCAATCCCAGTGGCACGGTGCCTTCCTGCCCCTTCCATGGGGGCAATCCCAGTGGCACGGTGCCTTCCTGCCCCTTCCATAGAGAGCGATCCCAGTGGCCCGGTGCCTTCCTGCCCCTTCCATAGGGAGCGATCCCAGTGGCACGGTGCCTTCCTGCCCCTTCCATGGGGGCAATCCCAGGGGCACGGTGCCTTCCTGCCCCTTCCATAGGGAGCGATCCCAGTGGCACGGTGCCTTCCTGCCCCTTCCATAGAGAACGATCCCAGTGGCACGGTGCCTTCCTGCCCCTTCCATGGGGGCGATCCCAGGGGCACGGTGCCTTCCTGCCCCTTCCATGGGAGCGATCCCAGTGGCACGGTGCCTTCCTGCCCCTTCCATGGGAGTGATCCCAGGGGCAAGGTGCCTTCCTGCCCCTTCCATGGGGGCGATCCCAGTGGCCCGGTGCCTTCCTGTCCCTTCCATGGGGGCGATCCCAGGGGCACGGTGCCTTCCTGCCCCTTCCATGGGGGCGATCCCAGTGGCACGTCCTCATAAACCCACATGCTCCCCACCTCCTGGAAGGCTTCCCGCAGGGCCGGGTGGGGACTGGGGCTACCAGCCTCCAGAGCCAAACTGATGGGAGGGCTGCTGAGCACCGAGGACTGGCCATCACCACACCAACACTCATTTCACAGGATTACCCGCAGCCCCGTTTTACAAATGAAGAGATTGAGTTTCAGATCCTGTGGCTTGTTCAAGATTAGCTAATAAATTACGCAGTTAAGTCTCAAGTTCCCGTTACAGAAGCTTTTTTCTTGCTACACTGTTGGCGGCACAAGGGTTCCTCCGAAGGCGATCTTCAGACAGCCGGGGGTTACACACATTTCTCCAGCCCGTCCTGTCTTGGCACTCGGTGCCCGAGCTCACGCATCTCATTCTTGCCTTCATTCATTCGCTTAAAAATTTGATTACCTTCAGGATTATTTATAGGCACTTTCAACATTATAGGTGTGTGATTCCAAGGATACAGGAAGAGAGTGGCCGGATGTTTTATGCCTCCCTACACAACTTGTTACTCTCGGTCCACCTGGCCTTCATCACGGGCTGGTCCGTCACACGGGCCTGAACCTGGAGGGTACTTCCTAAGGATTCGCTGGGAAGGCGTTGTGATGCCGTGTGGTGGGGAATTGGTTTTGAGTTCAGACTTCAAGAAGGAAATTACTCTTCGGACTAAGAGGATTCCAAATACCTCTCTTTGCTGTGATGTGCATGGTGTCATCCGGGAAAGAACCCGGTTACCCAAGGGAATAATGACAGGGTAGGCAGAGCACGTGCTCCGATTAGAGATGTGTAGAGTCAGCCAAAGCTGCTGCTGGCCTGTTAAGAAAGCAGGTAGTTAGCACTTGACAGAGCAAATTGGAGGAAAGTGAAACATCCTTACATGTCAATTGATAAAGAATGTTCTTGGTACAAGCTCTTCCGTTAACATTGAGAGTAAGGTCTGAGGCAAGGAAGGAGCAACCTCATCCAGGACAGGTGAGGACAAGCCACCAAGCTGCGTCTGGAAAGAAGCACAGGTGCACACAGACACATGCAAGAGCAGACATACCCAGGGCCTGGCAGGGGGCCTGGCGTAGTTGCCATGCAGTACATTCCAGAAGTGAATGGCGTTCATGCTGAACCAGGAATGAGTCTGTTCATGAGGCTGTGCTGACGAATGCTTATTTGTCAAAATGCAAGAGTGGTGCCTGCAACAGAATCGTCAAAAACCTGGTTTGTGATGCAGTTTACTGAACCTCACCCAGAATTGCTAAATCTGAGTTTCTCAGCAGAGGCCTTGAGAAAATAATGGCTTAATCATTACAGACAATGAGTAACTAGCGTTTACTGCATGTGAGGATTCATTGCCAGCCACTGTTCTAACCACTTTACATGTATTAATTATTTTTAAATCCATAAAAATATCTGTGAAATAAGTAATAGTATTCACACCAATTTACCGGTGAGGTTCCAAATGCAAAGAGAGGTAAAATATCTTTTCCAACATTAAATAGCTAAAAGAGAAAAGGCTGGGATTGGAACTTAAGATGCCAGTACATGCTCTAAACCAAAATATGGCTTTGCTTCTCCCTTACAATTATCCATTACAATACCTAGTCTGTTTTTGTCTCGGGGTGGATGTGAGGGGACTCAGGATACACCTGTTAAAATGCATAAAATGCATATATAAGGGAAAGGTATTCCATTAGGCACAAATAATTATTAACTCTATAATGTGATTTATTTATCAGGGCATTAAAAGCAAAAGCCAGTAAGAGGCAAAGGGTCTGAATATAACAGTGATGATGATACTGTAACCTGTACTCATTTATTTTTATGACCATAAAAGACACTTTCCTATAATGTTTATCACGTTTTGATCTTTTGTTCAACCTTGGAAACCATGGAGGACAGGCACCACTATCTTACCATGTTACAGATGTGAAAGCTGAGTTTCAATGAAACTGAGTCACCTCTTCTGGCCACACAACCACAATGGGGTGGACTTAGAATTAAATTCTGCTCTGACATCCAGTTATTTACCCACTGTGAATAAAAGGAATACATGGGCGAGTCAGAGAAGGGGAAAGAATGGGAATATTGATGCATCGTTACTGACTTGAGCTCAGTGTTTGCCACCTGTCTAAAGGAAACTTGTGGATGGGCCCTTAGGGGTGAGTACAGAGTGCGGGACAGATACATGACAGGGCTTTTGAACTGCTTAGCTGGTCCTTTATAAGACTGACTGGACCTTGTAGTTTATTTAGTCTACTCACAGTCATGGTGCTGCTACAATCTGTCCTTTAGGTTCTGATCCAGGGTTTTCAAAGATGAAATATTTTAACCTTGCAGACATGTGCCTGGGCATACTCAAAATACCAATTATTAAATTAAAGCTAAAAAGGCTTGACATTCACAGCCAAATTTAGCTCTTACTAAATACGATATTTAAAGGTGCTGATGAATGTTACACTTTCACAAGAAGACACAGGAAAACCTGCATACATCATGTTAAAATGTCCCAGTGTGTTTTCCTTCAGGCATTTTTAAAACGTAATAGCCCCTCCTTCCTCCTGCGTCGCCCATCACAGGCTCACGTCCTTCTGCTTAATTTCTTCTGTCCCCAAGCTCACCGTCTGCATTGATTGTTTTACCCGCCCCCCCATTCCTGGCCAGGAAGGGTCTCCCTCCTCTCCCTGTGTGGTCTCAGCGTGCCCCCAGCTGTTTGCTCCATCACCTGGGGAAGGCTTTTCTCTCCTCTCCGCCCCCTCCACCGGCAGGGGCGTTGGAGTCGCCTCCCAGGCCAGACGGCTGGATTCCGGCCCCGACGCGGCTTTGCGGCGGCCTCGGCGCTTCCCTCAGGCGAGCACAGCGTGCGCAGGCTCCTGCCTCCCTCCTAGTGCCCTCTGCGTGGAGCTAAATCTTGCTGAGCCCAGAGCCCAGTGCCAGCCGGTGGGTACAGGACAGGCTGCTGCCTTCCCCCTGCCCTGGTGCAACCAGCCCAGCCCCAGCCGCGAGCAGCCAGGAGTAGCAGTCAGTCCCCTCTTCACCGACAAGTGTCAGGCCCAACGTGCGACCTCCTCAGAGGACATTGTCCAAATGGGACTCAGAGGCAACCGCCTGCTCACAGCAGACCTTGCCCCATGTCCGTGATGAGTTCCATAACGTGTTTGCAGGTGACTTTGTCGACCCTGAAAAATGTGGGCACATACACCCCAGGACTCACGCCTTGTCGCTAACTCCTGAGGGGCAGCCGGGCACCTGGATTCGCCCCTCGGACTCACTCCTGCATCAAGCCTGCGGCCGCAGCTCGCTTGGTACGTCTTTCCCTGCAGAATGTCACCCCCGGAGGAATTACAAAGCACGCTGCACTCTCAGAAGCAGATCTTCAGAAGCTGTAGGTGGGACGTAAGCGCTGTAGCGAGCAGGCCCCATGTGCCGCGGGGGTCACCAGCCGTGGAGCGCGAAGCTGGAGCCTTTCGAGGCGAGGGCTCCTGCCTCTGCAAGCACTGACCTGCTGCCTCCCGGCCTTCGCGTTTGTTTCCAGCACAGTCACAGCCGCACGTCTGTAACCACCGGCAGAGCGAAGCAAATGAGGGAAGCTGATTGGAGAGGGGCAATGCTGGGGGGGGGGGCTCCTGGCCAACTGGAAAGTGTGTGTCCACCCTGCTGGCACCCATTTAATTTTTATACACTTTCTGGGCTGAACCAAGTGCATCCCATGGATATTTATCTTGTGATGAAAGACTGGTTGGTCTACCTAAAATGTTTCATAAAAATCTCAAATTGAAAGGAAAGGGTGTTATATTGCAGCGATGTGAAGTGATAAAAAGTTGAAGAGGGTTCACGTGAATGAATTCAGGTTCACAGTAGGTCCGCAAAGGAAAATGACCAGGACGCTGTAACAAATAACCAGAAGTGGAAAGTCTATAGTGTTTCCTACTACTTCTTTTTGGTATAATTTTATTTTTATTAAATATCGGGGATAAAAAAGGCAAATGTATAAAATGCATTTAATATTTTAAAAATTAGTATAAAACCATTCAGTTTAAAAATAATATAGCCATTGACTTAACAGCCCTGTTTATGCCTCTCTCAATTCAATCACCTTTCCCCTCAGAAATAAGCACTGTCTGGAGGTACATGTCCACCATAACTCTCTTTATATTCAGAAGCAAAATCTTATTTGGTGGTTAATGCTTTTAAACTTCCATAAGTGGCAACGTGCTCTTTTACACCCTTTGCTTAGCCCTGTGCCCCTGAGAACCGCCGTGCTTTTCGTGGGCCTGCGTCCATCCTTTTGTTTGTCGCTTTATAGGCCACTACTCACTCACCGCCTCGTGCTGCTGAGAAAAGTGCAAATTGAAGCACCGTGTGCGTGGCTCCTAGTGCACTGACCAAGCCTTTCTCTACGGGGCCTGCTGGGGGGCAGCCGTGGTGCCACAGGTACACTGGGCACCTCGGGCGGTGCTGCGCCAGCTCTTGGCCTTACCTGTGATTCCAAAACTGGCTGTGACGAGCAGGCTCTTGAAAGCTGGCTGCTTTGTTTGATGCCACCACCTCTTAAAGATGTGCCATGTGTCTCATATCCTGCGCCAGGGTTTCTCTGAGGAATCAGTGGGAGACACCCCCAGGAGCCTGCTCAGTACTGACATCTTCTTGCACCTGTGCCCTTGTCTCAGGCCCACACACCCACAGCCACGTATAAGTCTGACTCTGCCAGACAAGGGAGAACTGTTTCCAGAAGTTACTGTACCAATTCACACTCTCACCACAGAGCTTGAGATGCCATGTCCTTGCCAAAGCACAGCGCTGTCAGGCTGTGCCTCTGACCTGACCAGCCCGAGAGCTGTGACCTGGTGTCTCAGTGTGATTTCAGCTTTGCTTCCCTGAGCGCCCCTGTGGCTGCCCACCTTGGCACACATGCGGCAGCCCTTTAGGACACGACACGTCCTAAATGAAGGGCCTGTTGAAGGTGTTTATGTGTTCACTTACTTGATTGATTTTTTTCTAATGGAGTCATCATTTATAAGTTTTAGATGCATATGTTCTCAGATTTATATTGTACAAAACTATCCTCACAGTTGTACCTATGCTTTCTCTTTTGATGTTCTCATGCAAGTGTGTTTAATTTATTGTCATGGGAATTAGTAGTATTTTCTTTTACTTTTAGAATATTCTTGGTATTTATTAAAAAGTTTCTTTCTAGCCCAAGGTTAAAAAATTAGTTTCTATATTGCTTTCTACAAGTTGAATAATTTTGCTCTCACATTTGGTTAATCCACCTAGAATTAAATATTTTATAAAAAATACTACAAATTCAAAAAGTGCATACAACATAAACAACTTAATAAGTTATTATAGCTTGAGAACTAACATAATACGACTCATGTCCAAAAATACAGTATCACCAGTGCCTTCCGAGTCTTTTTCACTGGGACTCGCTGGTGAGCCCCTCACTGAGTCTTACAGTCCCAACACTCTAACTGCCTATTAGGCCTTATTTTTTTTTTCTTTAACACAATGTTATGTTTGTAGAATTTATGTTACATGGGACTCTGCATTGGTGACTTGTTTTACTCTGAATGCTGCTTATGTGAATATACCACACTGTTACTATCAGTGGCGGTCTGAGTTGTTTCCACTTTCGAGCTAATGTGAATAGTGTGACTCCATGAGCAATTTTGAACACGCACCCTAAGTTACACGTACATTTTTCCTACTGGTTCTATAGAAGTATCGGAATGGTCGAGCCACTGGATATGCATATTGGCAGGCTCAAAAGGTGGTGCCAGTTTTTTCTAACATATTATTTGAAATTGTCCTTTTATCAGCAGAGTCATCACATCCCTGCAGCGCTTGGCACTGACGTCTGCTCACTCATTGATTCGTTTTAGCAGTTTGTTGAGTATGGGGTGTTATCTAGCTCTATTTCTCTCTTGCTAATGCGATCGGCCACTTTCTCACAGTTTTGTTCAGTACTTGTATCTCCCATTTTATGAAGTGTCCTTTTTTCTGATAGGTTATCTATTGTTTTACTGGTTTGTAAATTCAATTATATAATGTGAATAAGAGGCATTGTTACTCTTACTGGTATCTTTTGATGTGCTTAAGCTCTTAATCTGAGGAAGGCAAGCCTATCGCTATTTTCATTTCTGGATCAATAGCACAGGTTGTGTGTTGTAATGCGTCTTCCCTTTCCTGAGGTCAGAAAGACATTGTCTTGAGGTTGCACTGAGAGAGTGGCTGAGCCACGGGCAAATCCGAGTTCAAGGAGTTTCAAAGGCAAACCTTTCACTGCCAGCAAGGTGCTGGTCCCATCTGAACACAGCCCCGCTCCCCACAGAAAAACCTGCCACCAAACAAAAACGTATGCCCTGGAAATATGTGGCCATTATTAGAGTTGTCCAGTATAGAGAGTGTGAATTAATTATTTGTCATTCCTTATTAATGAGTGAGGCCGGGCCCCGGGTGGACAGGCAGCCATAAGCCGGGACCTCGGAGCAGCGGCCTGCTTAGCCGAACGGAGCGAATTCTGCAGCCTTAGGCACTGGGTAGCGTTCAGTAAATTATCTTTGCCCATGAACTAAATGGCACCCCTTAACGAGTTCACTCACCTCCCATGGATGAGCAGTTTACATCAGATAACAGATTCTTCACCTCCAGGATCCCGCCTGCTGCTATTATCTCAAAGATTTGTCACTGTCCTCTCACTGTGTCCCTGGGTCAGGCTGGGGAATCGGCTGGTTTGAAAGCACGGGCAGGCTTTCCTTTGCCAGTCTCCCAGGCGAGTGCGCATGTGATGAACTGCTTCCTGCGAGAAGAGAAAGGCTGGTTCAGAAATGTTTCGGGGCTGGAAGGACACGTCACGTTCTCCCTTCATGTAGCATATTATCATCCTGCTGTGCTGTGATTTGGGGTTGCTGGAAAAACAAACAAAGCACATTTATAATCTGCATATTAAAAGGAGTAGGTTAAATTCAGTGGCATCTATTTTAAGTATCTTGTACTATGTATTTTATATTTTATTAAATTTATTGGGGTGACATTGCTTAATATGATCTTATAGGTTTCAGGTGTAGGTTTCTATGTTACAAGATCTGTATATTGCACTGTGCCCACCACCCAAAGTCAGATCTTCTCTCTGTATACTATGTATATTACATGTCTGTATGTAATAGGGTGCTTTAGATTTAAAGTATCTACTTTTATACATCAAACATGCACGAACACGTATACATGTTAATTTGTTTAATCTCCAACAAACAGATGGTAGATATCATTAGCCCAATTTTAAATATGTAGAAACTGAAGTTTTGAGAAGTTAGTCATGCTTGAACTTACACAACTGATAAGTGGTAGAAGTAGATTTAAACCCACATTGATCTAAACCGTGCTCTTAAACGCTATGCTTGGGCACTGGAACCTAGTACTGAATGGACTAAGAACAGAAATGTAGCAGATTAAAGAAACTCAGAAAATGGAAGTGAATCCGATGCTGAGAAAATACATTGCAAGTAATAAAATTCAAGAAAAAAAGCAAAATGAGAGCAAATGTTAATAAACCCATTTCAACAAATGAAAAATGGGCTGCATACACTTAATAAGTTGAACTGGTCACAGACCAACTTAAATTAAGGCCAATGAACACTGAGTAGTTTCGATCTTGGCACAGCACTATGCTCCGTCAGCTTCACAAGGCCACAGGGGTGTGTGCACAGCAGCATTTTATGAGTCGTTTGGGGTTTGATCTTTACAGTAAAGCCAGCAGGCTAGTGATCACATTCCCCAATTTACACCTGGGTAAACTGAGGCAGAAGGAAACTAAGCTAACTTCTGCAGGTCATAAAGCCAACACGTACTCAAACCAGAATATAAAACCAGGCCCATTTGGTGTCAGTTTCAGTGATTTGCTCCCTCTAGCACCTTCCTGTATCTTTGCCAAGTGGTGGAAACGCTTGGTCATTCAATCTGAGGCTCTGGGAAGGGCCTGCCTATCAGGGAAGCTCAGAAGTGAAGCTGGGCGGGAAAGTGCCTTCTACACTTTGGCAAGGAAGCACTGGATTTGAATTTTTTTATTAGTTTCACATTGATTAATATGTTAGCTTCAGATAGACAGGAAAATGTGATAGACTAGTCGAGAAGTCAGTGCCATGCCTTTGCAATGCTCAGAATTACACGAGGAATCACTCACTGTCTAGTGCATCTGTTGGTTTTGTTTCAAATCAGTTTCCTTTGTTTCTACAATTCAATTTGGACTTCCAGTAGGAAGCAGGTTTTCAAAGTTCTTTTAAAATAAAAAAGGCAACGTTTTCTTTGTCTTTTCTGGGAGATGTCTGAATCTTTCCTGGACTGGATAAAACAGCCTTCCTTCTGGAATGGATTCCTGGCACTGTACTTCTGAAGAAAAATCCTCTCTCACCTTGAAAAACAGGGCAAACTTGTGTGTTTGAAAGGATTTGCAATCCAGCTTTTGAAAATCATTGAAATTCTTCCTGACAGGTATCCAAGGCTGTTATAGAAGAAAATAGGGACTTTTTTAAAGGAGAGTTTTGGTTCTAAAGTTTGGGAGATTGGGGAGGAGGGAATGTAGAGAAAGGTAGAATCCGGGAGTCTCAGAGATGGATCTGTGCCCAAAAGGGTGCCAGCCAGTAGGCGCTTTGTGGAGGGTTGGCAAAGGACCAGGGGGAGAGCATCACTCGGTGCTCGAGGCTGTGATGGATTAGTCATGTCTATAAGGGGATGAAAGCTTCACATTTACCTGAGCCCAGGTCTTTGCTGACTGACATCACTTTTCAGGTGACAGAGAAATCGACGCTACTGATAATGCAAGTGTCCTTACCAGCCACAGACGAGTCACTTCAGGAGTGGGAGTGAGGCCCGAATGGTGCCACCCTTAGGCCCCACTGGGCACTTTCTGAGAATGCCTCTGTGCATCGTGGTCTGTACCAAAGTTAAAGGCATTTGTTTTTACTTTGGTCTGTACCAAAGTAAAAGGCATGCCCCTGTCTGAGAGGGGAGGGAATGACTCCTTCACTGTACGTGGCATTGGAGTGGGCACGCGTGAGCCCCCAGAGCTGGACGGTGCGGTGGTTATGGCATCGTGGTGCATGCCATAGTTATCGCTGACTGCACACTGTGAGGATGGAAGAGGGACAGTGGGAATCACTGTACATCTACTATGTGCCTGGCATTGCAAGAGTAACTCTGTGTCTTTTATGTTTTTAATTCCCTCTCCTTTTTTAAATCCTCAGGATTACAGTGAGGTAGATATTTTCATCTCTGCCTTAAAAATAGAGTGAGTTGAAGCTTATAAAGGTTACAAAGCTTGCTTAGGATCACTTGGTCGAAGCCAGGATCAAACACTCCGTTGGTCTAACAGCAAAGCCCTCCTCCTCTTTTATGACGTAACCCTGTTTTTTGTGTGCTAATTCTTTAAGCGGCTTTAGGCAAATCATTTAACTGATTTGGACCTCAAACCACACATCTGGGGACACAGAGCAAGATTATTGTCCATTACAGTTTCTTCAGGCTGGCATTCCAATGTGGAGGCAGGAGGAGTGCTTTCCCCAGAATAACACACGGTTCTGCTGGGGGCCAGGGCACATCATAGGAACAGGACCACTGTTAAAGTTCAATGATCATTCACTTCGCTAACTATGATGAGAGGTTTTCTTACAGACCCTGGGTAACTGGAGGATGTGTTGCAAAGAGAAAGCAGGGCTGTAAAAAGATTAGAGATGCCTCAGAACCGGGATGGGTCCATTACTCAGAAAATACATTTTGAAAACAAACCAAGGCCAGGATATGCTTTGATTTGGTTGCTGTGCCTGGTCCCTGATGCCCTCCGGGAGTTTGCCTCAGGAATGCTGACCATTCTCCAGTCCCAGGAATAGGCTGAGCTGGTTTTTAACACCATAGAAAATTAACTACCTTGTTACCAGACTTCAAGATCCTGGAAGGAGGCACAGGGACCAGGGACCCTGAGGCCCTTATCCTGCCCCTTTCCCCTTGCACGCAGCTTCCTTCCTTATTCATATATAACCAGCTGGCTGGTAGGAGGGGGTGGAGCAGAATTTACAGGATGACCTGCCGCTCTCCCCTTATTGCCGGCATTATTGAAATAAATGCTCATATATGATTCAACCTTGTCTCTGCTTAACTGGCTCAAGTAGTGACAGACAGCCTGGACCCACTGTGTCGGGGTTCAGTATCACATATTGAAATAATCAACTAAGTGTATCGAAACTGTTTAATCTCTCTCGTTCCTGCTTTGTTGCATGTGCTTTTCTTAGAGATTCTGGGAGGAGGTGGGAGTGGAGCAGGGCTGTTAAAGCAAGCGCAGCCCTCCCTTAAATTTGCTCCTTGGATTAAAGGGGACTTGCTTTTGTCCTTGGTAGATAATGGAACTGTGGTCCTTTGAAACCTGTCCTTCTTTCATCATCATTACCAAGAAACAGACAAGTTCTAAATATATTGAGGTGACTACTGATTGCTTCCTCTCCATTGTAAGTGGGTTGGCTTAAGGGTCATGGTTGATATGAGAACAACAAAGGGAGGGAGCTTCTGAGAGTGTTCCTCACAGTGAATCGTGGCAGTGCTCCCTGTCACCCCAACTTGTCTAGCTGGACTGAAACAGAAGGCTTTATGAGTTAGAAGAAGGTACCAGAGATACATTCCACAGCTTTGGTAATGAGGCAGAGAAGATGAGAGACCAACACACTCGAATGCCGTTCCAGGACCCTTCATCCGATTCAGCGCCTGGAAATGAAGGCCACACAGCGGTCAAGGCAAAATAATCGCGGGCTCTGAGTAAGAATGTTCCTTAGGTTTAATAGGAGAAGGGGAAAGAAAAGTGTGGGATGAGCGAACATCCTTCACAACCCCAAACCCCTCTCCTCTGTGTGTCCCTAAGCCCTTTCAGCTGTCACACTGAAATGGCGAATGTGGGGACCCTTTGAAAGAGGGCGGTGGCACACTCAGGGTGCGTGGTATTTACGGGGACGTCCCTAGAGGATGAGATTCGTGTAGTATTGTTACACCCCCACCTGGCACTATCTGCCACTCTCCTCCCAAGTGAGGAGGTCAGGCCAGAGCAAAACAAAACAGAAGCCGAGTCAGAGCCTTGGCTCCCCGGATCCAGGTGAGAGAGAGAAAGGACATAAAGCCTCCTTGTGGGCACCCGCACACACCTTTGAAAGTATCCTTGGTTTTTGTTTTCCTTCCAGGAATAGATGTAAAGATTACGTTTACTGCAAAATTTATGTTGACTTTGCAAAACAACGTGTAGTGTCATATGTAGGTGTTAGAAAGATCAGATGTTTGAGCTAAAATGCTGCCATCATAACATTATCAAGTACAAAATATAATTTAAACATTCCTGTTGACATTAAAATAAAAGATAGAGTGAACATGTGCATATTTACTTCTATTTTTTTTTATTCAGCCTTTATTTTTTTGTTTTAAATATCTTTTATTTATTTTTAAATTAAATTTATTGGGGTGATGTTGGTTGATACAATTATATAGCTTTCTAGTGTACAATTCCATAACACATCATCTGTATATTGCGCTGATTTTATCACCCGAAGTCAAATCTCCCATCACGGTGTATTTGACCCCCGTTACCCTTCCTCCTCCCCACCCCTTCCCTCTCGTAGCCACCATACCATTGTCTGTGTCGATGAGTTTTTGTTTGTTTTTTTGTCCTGTTTGTTCATTTGTTTTTTCAGTTTTATATCCCACATGATGTCCTGTAATTTAACAGCTGATCATGTGCTGCATTGTAGTTGTGTTCGCTTGGTTTCCCTGTGAGCCACCTGGCCTTCTCTACGGGTCTGCATGGTCCACAGTGTGTGCTGGATGCAAAAATAACAAGGGTCAAGTCTTAGCACATCATTTACTAATTGTGAGATGGAAAATCTCTAATAGGTGGGTGTGCACTAGATAGAATAGGGTTTTCCCCTGTGACTGGAGACATCTGAGTCACATTAGTGGGGAGAAGAGACAAAGCATACGCCCGAGGTGCAGTCGTTGCCTAGAAGACCAGAAAGGAGTTTGTGGGTTGCGGTGTCTGAAGGCAAGTGCGTGGTAGAAGATACTGCTAGTAGCTTAAGATACAGGTCATGATCAATCACAGTGGGGTGTGAGAAGTCTGGTCCAGTTTGGAGCCTCCATTATCTCCCCATGGTGAGCTGAGCTCCAGACTAGGCTGGTATGTCCTTGCAGAGAGACTCAGCCAGGAATTTTGGAGAAGCTGGAGAGGGTTTGAAGGGCATGGGGCAGATGGAAATGGAAGGCCCCTTCCTGAGGATTGCTGGGCATAGCGAAGACAGAGGCTGTCCAGAGTGTCCACTGCGAGGAGCCAGTTTAGGGAAAAGTAGCAAAGAGCTTCGAAAAGGGTGGTATCCAAATAGAGGGAGAGAGCTCCCAAGATGTCCACACAAGAAGGGAAATGTTAAGAATACTGGGCTTGTATGGATTTTGGGTACTGGACACTGTTCAAGTTTATTCCAACTGTTTAAACGCAAAGAGATAGTATAGATCCTACATTACTGTTGGGAAACAATTTAGTTCCCTGAACCACAGTTTTCTTATGCAGAAAATGAAAAAAAAATTATACTCTCCAATCTAAACTATAAGAATCAAACAAACTAATGGATGTGAACACTTAATTGCATTAATAGTTTTTTAAAATAGTTAATATTAAGTATTTTAAACTATATAGCATTAATTTTGATAACACAGATGCAAACACCCAAAGTCTGACACATGATTGTTGTCTTACACACATAGCCTAATATATGATAGGTCTACTATACAAACACACACACACACATATTACCACATGAGTGCAGAATCACACTCACACACAGTCTAACACATGACAGGCCTACTATACAAACACACACACACCTCACTGCATGACTGCAGAATCACACACATAGTCTAACACATGACAGGTCTACTATACAAACACACACACACATCACCACAGGATTGCAGAATCACACTCACACACCATCTAACACATGACAGGCCTACTATACAAACACACACACCTCACTGCATGACTGCAGAATCACACACATAGTCTAACACGTGACAGGTCTACTATACAAACACACACACGCGCACTTCACTGCAGGACTGCAGAACCACACTCACACCCAGCCTGGCACACGTCGCCCCCCATGGAGGATGCCGCGCCCCCACCTTCTCCCCGCCTCTTCCCTGCCTTCTCCCCTGTGCCTCGGCGGCTCTCTCATCTTTCCACACTGCGCGTGTTTGCTTGTTGGTACTCTCTGCGGGCTGCGTGGTCTCACTTGTATTTGCGGAACACATACTGTTTGTGAAGCACCCACTGCCTGGAGGCCTTATGCTGGACACCAAGGCAAAAAGCGTAGGCAAGTCTGACATTTCTCCTGGAGGATTCATTCTAGTGTCAGGAGATAGAAGAGATAGAAGTCGGTGTGCAAATAGTGAGAGTATGAAAAGTAAAAATAAAAGGGAAATTATCACCTTTGGAATGCATTTTTCATCCCGCTCTCAATTCATTCAACTACTAGTCCATGCTAGTGTTCACTGTAAATAAAAATTGACTAGATAGTCTATCACCAAAAGAACTTACTCGGAAAAAGTAAGGGCTGCAATGCATTATGTGTAGAGACGATGAGCCCTGTGCAGGAGCTGCTGGGACAAAGACAGAGGTGGCACTGTGCGGAGGGGACAGGAAGGTAAGGAGGAAACGGAGTTCTTCCTGCAGGGCCTCAGGTGACATAGGCTGTGAGGACCCCGCCACAGGCCCTCCCAATTCCTGTCTGAGTTAAGGCCCCTAAGCTCTAACATCATGTGCTGGGAGGTGTCCTAGGCACTAGGAATATAGCGGTGGGAAAATGCAGGATCTAGCAGGGCCAACTCCCAGTCGTTAGGAAGCAGAGGGACAGGCGGAGACAGGCGGTCCTGCGTTGGTTCTTCCGAGAACGCAGGTGAGTGTGCCACAGAGAGTCGCCCTGGAGCGCAGCGAGCCAGGGGGTGACCTAAGCGAGGGAGGACCCCGGGCCTCAGAGGCTGACATTTAACAATAAAGTGGAGAAAGCGAACAGGGGCCTCTTGCAGGTGTTGAGGCTGACTAGGGATAAGATAGGTTAGCAGGCTTATGAAGGGGCGAGAGGAAAGGTGCTTGGCAATCTGAGTAAAACTTTTCATTTGTGAGCCAGGAAATGTGACCAAAGGAAGGGGAACAATGGACTCTGAAGGGAAGAAAAAGTTCAGGATTTCAGCAGGTGACGTGGTTCCCCCTCCAGGGACTGGATAAGAGAAATGCAGACGGACCTCGTGTGGCTGTGCTTAGGGCAAGGGGAAGGACATCGAGGGGGAAGAGCAGCTGTCACCCTTCATCTCTGAAAATGATCAGGTAGAGAAGGGCCGAGCTCCTGGAGACCGACTGGATGGGAAACCTGTCCTGTCCCCTAACTGCTCGTGTGACAGGGCTTCAAAGTCTCCTGTCTCATGGCCCCTCATCTCTGAAAGGAAACACTGTGGCATTGGGTGACGCTCACGGAGCTGGTATGAGGATGCAATGAGGTGAGATGTAAAGTGTCACAACTGCTTAGTAGCATGGTGGCCAATTCTACCGCTATTTTATTATTTAGCATTTATGTATGTGTTTATATGTACGTAATTATTAAAAAGCTGAAATTTTTATTGAGGAACTCTGAGTCCCCCTTAACTCGTGTTCACCCCGTATCCCTAAAGCCCAGGCACGGCATCTCCAGCGTGTCCCACAGCAGCGGTGCCTCCGGCATCACGGGCCTGAGGTCTGCACTCAGCTCTGCCCCAGGGCTGCTGTCCCTGAAACCAGGGCAAGCTGCGTTCTTGGCATTACTAAGGTTCAACGTTATTAAAAGGACATGGGTAACAGGTTCACAACACCCTTCTGGTTTGATTTTTGGCAACTTGCTATTTCATATGGTACAAATAATCATAAAATTAAACAGCATCCACTTATAATTTTATAGCAATTGCTCACATAGCCTTTGCCAGGTTTCCCATAATAACTTCACATATAATTAGTATGTAATCTTCAGGCATAAATAACACTCTAATTAGACTGTAATCTACAATTATAATACACTTACAGGCCAGGTGTATATATGTGTGAGTGTATGTACAAGTGAGCTGAGGCAGTCTGAACAAACACAGCCTTTTAAGTGAAGAAAATAAAAGGGATTGTGTGGATTTCATTTGTAAACTATTTTCAATGCTATTAAAGAATAAGTGAAATTAGATAAAACCTGTTCACTGAATTTCTGTATCCTTATGTTCTACATGGCAAAAGCTGTATTACAAAAGGACAACAACGAATACTACTCGTCATGATTGAACAAGCCCGTCCTAACACCAGCTACGCAAGCAAGACACTGCCTCCGACGGCAACATCCAGAATCTGTCGGAGCGTAGAGGTGACAGCATTATATAATTTAAGTATTGTTGAGAAACCTCTTTCCCAGATGAAGAAATATTTAGAGGCCAGGAAATTAATCAAAAGTCATGAAAGTTGAGCTTGAATTTCAATCCAGTTTTCAGATTAAAAGTGTATGTTCTTGTTTCAACACAAAAGAAAGAAGAAAGAAAGAAAGAAAGAAAGAAAGGAAGGAAGGAAGGAAGGAAGGAAGGAAGGAAGGAAGGAAGGAAGGAAGGAAGGAAGGAAGGAAGGAAGGAAGGAAGGAAGGAAGGAAGGAAGGAAGGAAAAGAAAGGAAGAAAGAAAGAAAGAAACCAGCAGGCACTTCCCCTGCAACCAGGGAGCTGGCCCGTGTCTGCAGCGGGCACAGGCGAGGGGGCATTGCTCGCGCTCACAGGCAAGGAGAAGGGGAGCGAAGGGGAGCGAAGGGGAGCACAGCGCTGTCGGCTTCACAAGGTGCTCACCAGGAACGTTCATGAGGGAAATATGGGGAAAACCAGCTTTTCTCATTTTATTAAAAAAACCATCCTGCTGTCAATTAACAAAAACTGGAATCTGAAAGTCCACAGGTAAAAAGGGTTAACGGGGGGTGATATGTGCCTGAGCACAGCTCCGCTTCCCTGGAAGAGACAGAGAATGACATCAAAAGAGGACAGTTGGATGGGCCTGAGATGATGCCAGATGAATGCTAGGCTATGTTTAATTCCCAATACCACTTGGTCAGAAAGACATTTCTATTCCAAAACCAACATCTGTTCAGTCCCGAGCCTGATTCTAAGGGAGGGTATAGTCTCTTCACCTTCTCAGTGGTCCGCCTTTCACATGCTTGGGGCCATAATTGGATGGGATCATTGGCTTGTTTGTAATTTTCTGGTTGTCATGATCACTTGTGACCTTATAATATGAATCTTGTTTATTGGGAAGCTTAAATTTCAGCAATAGCTTCCACTGGACAAGTCATGAATACAGGCATTGAATAACTCATTTTTTAAAAAATATATCTTTATTGATTTCAGACAGAGGAAGGGAGAGGGAGAGAGAAAAATAGAAACATCATTGATGGGAGAGTCCTCACTGATCTGCTGCCTCCAGCACACCCCAGGCATGTGCCCTGGAGATCGAGCCCACAACCCGGACATGTGCCCTGACCAGGAATCGAAGGCAATCTCCTGGATCCTAGGTCGATGCTCAGCCCCTGAGCCTTGCCCTGCCGGGCTGAATTATGCGTTTTAATAAAATTCACGTTGGTAAAATTTAGCACCAAAGACACCTGGTGTTCTTTGTGTGGTCTCATCTGCATATGTCAAATGTAAGTAAAAATAGATGTTTTCCTCTTTGGAGATGATTGAAATATGCCACCGTATGGGTAGATTAATGTGTGCAGTCATTCAGTGAACAGTGCATTTTGGACACCTTCTGCATGCCTGTTAAAGCTAACAGTGACTCTGGACTTCTGTCCTGACCATTGACGGGGACTCCACACTTCAGACATGATCCCCACTGGCGAACAGGGGTGGCTCAGGGGAGACTGGCCAGTAATACACAGTGAGGGGATTTAAGGAACTTAGGATGTTGACATTCAGGCATCATTTATGAGAATTTCTAGGTAGAGCCAGAAGACTCAGATCAAAGAAGATGGAGTAGGAACCAAAAGCAAGAAATCAGCAGGGGTCAGGGTGGTGGTCCCCTGGGAGCCCTTTTCTGAAGAGACTCAGGATGGACGGATAAGCACTGAGGACACCTTTACAAAGGTCATGGAGGGAGCAGCAGGAGGCAGATGGGGTGGTAGGAAGCCTGGTTCAGAAAAGTGGTTCTACCAGAACCCGCGAGCCTCGGGCCAGGAAGCTGGCAGGTGGGCTCCGATGTACAGTGTTTGGCAGCGAGTGGCCATTCACCTTCGCCAACTTAAATTAGAGTCTCCCGTGACAGACAGATCGTATCTAGGATTTGTTCCTGTCTTGCAGTCGAAAAACTCCAACGATGTCTCTCTCTGTTTTTATTTTACTTTCCTCAGTGATAACTTTATTCCCAGGAAGACTTTCCCTGAGAAAAATGTGGCACCATGAGTTACAAGACTGTTTTGCAGGCGTAGGTGCTGCAGGTAAGGCAGGCCTGCCTCCCGGGAGCGCCAGCGCAGCTCTCACAGGCGCCCTCGCCCCCGCCTTGCAGCCGGTTCCCGGATCGCCACCCGTTGTCATCGTCAAGAGGATGCAGGGTCCAGCGCTCGTGGCCCCTGAATAAACACCGGGACCCAGCGTGGAAGGACCACGGTTCCTCTAGGCAGACAAGGTGCTGTGGCGAGAAGAGGCAGGACTGGAGGCTGGGCAGGCCACCACACCCTCTGAAGGGGATCCTTAAGCCCTCTTATGTATGCACACACATGTGCACGCATGCACACACACGCACACACACGCGCTGTGTGCACACAACTCAGAGTATAGATGTAATTACAAAGTCTCTACGTATGCTTAAGAAAAACAGTAGGACTTGAATAGGCGAGCGCCAAAGGATTAATGCAGACCAGAGAAAATACAAATGCTTAGTTGCATATGGGGAAAAATGTGCTCAAAGGAATGAAAATTAGAACTATAATGAGGTGCCATGTTTCAGCCAGACCTCGCATTGTTCTGTGAAATGGATAGCTGGCGTCAGTGTGAATCATTGCTCCTTACGTTGGAGCATTTTATTCTTAAGCCTATCTCAATAGATTTTAAAAAGTACATTATATATATTGATTTAGTAGTATTGATTTTTTGTAAGCTAACCTAAGGAAATAATTTGAAAGAAGGAAAAAATAGCCCGCTATATGAAGATTATTTCAGTGTCACATAGAGCAGGAAAAAATGAAGAGCTTGTGAAACTTACCATCGGGAGGACTGGTTTCTTTTATGTCACAAAATGATCGCGTTATCTTGAGCAAGCTATTCAGTCTCTGAAACCTTATTTTCTGATGGTAAAACAAGAGAAATGGGACCTGTTTAATGGTGTTTGTTAAGTAAGCATGAACTGATAATATGTATAAAACACCGAGTGCAGTGCATGTAGTTGGTTGAGAAATTGTAGCTTTTATTATAACTAGAATCATAATGAAAATTAAGTTTATGTAGTACCAAAAAGGAATTCATTATATAATGTTAAATAAAAATAAATCAATAGGATAAACACACATGAATGAAAATTTAGGAATTTCTCATTATTATCACTGTTGTATTTGGGTAACAGCTTATGATTAGCTTTTTTACACCTATTTTCCAAATTTTTGATGGCACTGTATAGCAAGGGGCATTTGTGACTCTTAGAATAACTAGTGAAAGAGGTCTGCAAAATGAATACCATCATTCCAGAATCAGGGCTGACTTCCTGAAGGGGAAGGCAGGGGTCAGGCAGTGCTAAGTGAGCGGCCGGGGTAGGACACTCGTGTCTGACACAGGCAGGGAAGCGCAGGAGCGGGGCCCCCTCCCCCAGCCCACCCTACAGGAGAAGGTTCCTGTCCTGTCTGAAGCAGTTACCAAGTCTAAACAATAACCAGTGACACCTCACTGGGTTATAACTCTAATACGCTGGGGACCAATGAACCAAGAGTGTGGGCAAGTTCAAGATGGACAGACGAAGGGGGAGGTGGGAATTTGCCTGCTGTGGTCAAGCTGCTCCTGGCTTTATTCAAGGCACTTGCGGCCCTGAGCACAGCGCTGCCTCGGGTCATTAGGGGGAGGGACCGAGAGCGACGCCTGAGCAGACAGGGGCTGGGCCCTGGGAAGAGCCTGCACCCGGTGACCTGGATTCAGGCCGGGACTGGGAGTGGTCAACAGCATGGCCTCAGGTGAAAATCTGGAATCTCTGGACCATAATATTCTCAGACACAACATGTGGCACACAGGTGTGCCTTCCACAGGTGATGTTGTGAAGACAGGGGACGGAGGTGGAATGCCTTGGCTGTCACCACGTGGTTCTTCCCAAAGAGATATTCTGTGACTAAAACAGAATCCATGGAAGTAAATGTAAATTCTAAGTAACCCAAGTCCTTAACTTCCTTTTCTAGTTTTATGTTTCTCGAACTCCAGGAAGGGAACCCACAGTCCTCTCAACATTTCCTAAAACCTGTTTTCCCTTTTAGCACTGCTGCGCTCACCTCTCAGTGCTGTCGTCGGTGTCTCCCTTTGCCTTCCACCTCTGACTTTCCTCCTGACATCCCCTCTCAAAGTCCAGGAACTGGTCTTAACAAGCAGGACTGTCCTTAGAATACAATGTCAGGGAAAAGACAGGTAACAATATTTACAGACAGGTGTATGTGAGAAAAGTAACTGTGCTAACACTTGGTGTCCACTGGAGCCCCAGTAAAGAGTGAATTTTTTTGGTCTTCTTTTTATTATTTTTCTTGACTTTTGGCAAGTCCATCCATCTCTCACTCTCTCACTTCTCTATCTTGAGTGTATCTCAGAACTGTCCCTTGATTACTGTTATCAATGCGGATAGCTCAATAGCTATAATATTGATAATAACGATAATGTTATTGAACAGTTACTTGGAATCAGACACTGATGAATTAATTATATTGTTTTGGTCCCCAAATTGTTTCTTAGGTGTCTAATACCTTATACACACTTACAGGTGAGACTGGAGGCAGAATGAAGCTCATCCAGAGCATGCCTTTTGTAAGAGGGGAGCAGTCATTTGACCCGTGTGTCATTATCTGTGAATGGTCACCACCTCCCTGAGTTAGCCCCTTACCTCCCCAGACTGAGCAATCTTGAGAATCTTCCACCTGGTTTCTCTGCCTCCACTTTATCCTGACCACACAAATGAATGAGCCTTTCTAGTAGCAAATCTAACCATGTTGCTCCCAATTTAACATACTTTTATGAGTAGACCTACAGAATAGTAAGGTCTTCGCTCCACGATGTGAGCTCACAAATCCTCATGCCTGGCCCTGGCCTTGGCCTAATTTTCCATGTTCCCATCTCTTCCCCAGCTCTGTTCCCTGGTTATGCTCCGTAGCTCCTCTGGAAAGTACCTTTATGTTTTTTCTTGCTGCACCCTCATGTATGTGGTTATCTCTGCTGAGTTTGTCCTACTCTACTCCCCGACCCCCTTTCCCACCTAGAAATTTGCTACTCGGTCTTTGAGTGTCAGCCGCATCTCTCAGCTGTGCACCCTTGGGGGGCCTGCCTTAGGCGAACTGGCCGCTTCCTGTTCAAGTCTCCAGTGAAGCTTTTTTTCTTCTATGAAGCCCCGGCCCCACGGCAGGTGCTGCCTTCTCCGTCTCTGTGTTTAGTTGTTTGTTATGGGCTTACTCTCCTGATGGCGTAGAGCTGGGCATAGCGGGTGCTTAACAAGCACTGCCTTCCTGAACCATGTGGAGGTGGCAGGATGAGCTGCAGCTGCCACAGCTGGGGGTTAGGAAGGGCTCAGAAGCAAACTGTTTGGATGTAGCACCATTAACACCAGATAACTGAGAACAGGAGGAAACGTGCCATTAGCCAGGGCTGTAATTTGTGAGAAAGAAAGTCAGTCGACATAAGAGGGGGACTATGACTCCTCTAGGTAGATGGCATGAAAACCTCTCATTAGATTAGACTCATTGTTTCTAAACTACTTTTCTCATTTGTTTCTTCAGCAGAAAACTGGGCATTATATTAAACTCCTGCTCAAGGGTTGTTGTCAGAGTTAAAGGACTCAGGGGCAATTTAGTGGTGTGCAACATAGAAAGTGCTTGATACTGTTACATAAGAGGGAGTGTTGCACATCCAAATAATATTCATTTTCTCTACTTCCCTGTATCTTTACAGGCTCAGCGTTTGTGATTTATCCCTCAGCCTCTGACTCGACTTCTTTCACCTCCATCCTGCAGGTTCTGCAAGCCTACCCCAGGCCCTAGTGTCCTGCAGCACCTTTGGTTCCCTGTAGGACCTGTGTGGCAGCAGCAGGGTGCTATTAAAATGCAAGAAAGAAAAGTGGAAAACATGAAAAGGGGAAAATGAAGCTGCCTCTAATTTTAGTTTGCCTACTAATTAACAAAGTAATTTAAAAAGCACACAGGCAAAGTTCACAGATTTATGCTAGGCTGGCATTCTGAGTGATGCCTTCCTGTGGAGAGAAGAGATGATTGATGGACTCTTCCCTGCTTTTGTTTTGAAAGCACTGAGCTCCTTTGGGCTTTGGCAAAGACATTGTTTTTCTTTTCCCCTGACAAATACACAAATCTCAATATCTGGCCCAGGAACTTCAACCACAGCTGTAATGTTTCCTGTTAGTTGAATAATTTGCAACCCACAAAGACATTCAAATATAAATTCAACTCCCACAACAGTCTTGCAATATTGACGGAGTATGTTTTCCCCATTTTACAGATGAGGAAAGTGTATTCTGTTCCAAATAGACTGTGACCTGTTTGAGAGAGGAGGGCATATCATATTTGTACATGAATTCTCAGATACAGCCTAACCTCAGCTCTCAAACCTCTCCCATGTCTAACAATTCGATTCTCAACCCCACAACCTTTTCATGCCAGTACCTGCATGATCAGTCACGGGTCTCTCAGTGACAGACAAGGAGAGAATGCATGGGTAAGAATCACTTTACCACTAAACCTCACATTGTTAACGTCTCAGGAAATTGTGCTATGAATATTTTCATGTATTTTTGCTTTTGTTGCTTATAATTATTAAATTTTCATTTTTTACTGTACATTTTACTTCCTTTTGTTAAATTTTCATTTACATTTCATGTGCTTTTTGTTTTTAAAGTGTTTATAGATTAACCAGTACATTAGACATGTACTGTACATAAGAAAGGTTAAATCAGGGAATCATTTGGGGGTCTGGAAAAGGTTAATTGAACTTACATTATTTCTAATGGAAAAAAATGATTCAGTTTTTGAACACCCTTCTGAAGGAATTAAGTTTGAGAAGCGAGGTTCCACTGTGTGGGAACCCAACCGGACAATGCACACATGAATTAGCAGGGGAGCATGCAGGGGGCCCATGGAGGTGCTAGGGCTGGCTAGGGGCAGCTCTGCATGTCCAAGGGCCGCTTGTATTGCTGACTCTGCCGCTTACCAGCTTCACGACCTTCAGCAAATCAGTTTCTGTGTCTATGAGGCTTTTATGGAGATTTAATAGGAAAATATTAGGAAGTGCCTTGTCTGCCACATAGTAACTGCTCATTAATGACAGCAGCCTTCATCTTCTGCTCCGCATTCTACCTGCTTTCAGGACTGACCGCTTTTAACCAGCAGCCATGACAGTTTGCCTGGTTTGGAACATGAGGAAATATGATGGTGAAACGTGGAAATAAAGAGAAGAATGTTGATTTTTTTCACTCATTGTGGTGCAACACAAAGATGTATATTCCATAATATGTAAACTACCTCATTAAAATTAAAATTAAATATTGTAGACCTGTCCTAATTTGGCACAAAAAAGGAAAGAACACACAGGAAGCGCGCACTAAGAGCACAAGTACAGTAATTGTTTCCACATAGATGCTGTCATTAAAAATATCCCAGCCTGGAAAGGAGGCATCGCTGGCTCTAATTTGACAAATATGGATATCAAGGCTCAGAGAGGATAAATGAATTTCCCAAAGCAACTAGTTGGAAGACAAGGTTGACATTTAATCAAGAGGATCTTTGCTTCTCAAGCCAGTATGCACATGTACAAAAACATGTAATATATGTGTGCTTATGGTCACATGTAAATACATGAGAGTGCTTATTTTTAACTTTTTGTCATCTTTAGCTATTTCAGTTACTGCCTTAGAAATAATCTTAGATGCCTTATTAATTTTGCTCACTGGGTTCAATGCCTCATTTAGCTTAAGAATTCTATCTTCTTGCAGTGAGTACGTGAGAATAGTACAGTCACATTCTCTAAGGACATAAGGTGGATTCGCCAGTATGGTTAACACAGTAGCCTTAGGGAGGGGCCCGCCTGGATTTCCTTCACCCAGATTCCACTGAACTTTCACCCTGTGTTCCGCTGACTTCTCCTCTGCACAACATGGTCATTTTAGCGTAGGACCGGGCACCCTGAGAAGCTGGTCAGAGGCAGGGATGTACAATTCAGTAAGGAACTGGGAGAGGAACCCCGGTCACATGCAGCACTGTAGAGGTGGGTTCCCTCACTGCAGGTGCTGCGTGGTGTGGACATAATTTCAGTCTGCCACTTGCTGCTACAAACTTTAGAAAAGAGACCTATGTCTGCTTGAGCCAAATTTTTTTTTTAAAAATATGCCTTTATTGATTTCAGAGAGAGGGAGGGAGAGGGAGAGAGAGAGAGAAACATCAATGATGAGAGAGTCATTGATCGGCTGCCTCTTGCACGCCCCCCACAGAGGACAGAGCCCGAAACCCAGGCATGGGCCCTAAGTGGGAATCGAACCAAGGTCTCCTGTATGCTATGTCAATGCTCAGCTGCTGAGCCACGCTGTCAGGGCTGAGCCATGATTTTCTTATCCAAGAAAGGGGTGAGTAAAATAACTTGCATATGTTGTTTTGAGAATTGTACAGGGTGAGGCAAAAGTAATTTTATAGTTGTATGAGCAACACAGAGTTTATTTCTGCAGTATCATTTATTAATTACTGTATTATTTTCCATACGAACAACAGTAAACCTACTTTTGCCCCACCCTGTTTATGTCCGATGTACAAAATTAGGGCTCAGTAATGTTATCTGTTTTAACTATTTTTATTTTTAAAAAATGTAAATATGTACATTCTATTGCCAAGGAAAATAGACTAAAGAAGGGGAATGACTTGCTTGAGTTCACAAAGCTAGAAGGCAGAGCTTTCATGACCTGTGAGCTCAGCTTGTATCTTCACTACCTTTCCATCCTGGCCCCTTCTGTTGTCTAACCTGGTCTTTCACATGCTCCTTTCTTTAGCTCTGCAGCCCCTCTCCTTCTGTTTCACGTTCTCTGTGTGCACTTTCCATAACATAGTACGTGTGCTGGTTGTGATTGTTTTTACCTTCTTACTCTCCCAAGAAGAACACTAAACTCTATGGGGGCAGGAATTCTTTTCTCTTTTTTATTGTCTTACCCTTAGTGTCTGGAAAAGTATTTGACAAGTAGTAGACACCTAATAAAAATTTGTTAATTTAATAATAAACAGATGTACAATTTGTTAATGCTAGAAAATAAAGACATGCCCATCTACTGCTCAAGGTAATCTAGGTGAAATTTTATAAAGGAATGTGGGTCAAGGAGCAAGCAGGCATTTCTGGCAAAGACTAGAGCAGGAGCAACAGTAAGAGCCCATGCATGGATTTGTACGTGGATGGACTAGAGATTCCATTAGGGAACATGAAAAAGACCTAAGTGTAGTGAATAGAGTAGGAGTTTTCAAATTTGAACTGTCAAAAATTTGACTTTCATAATTGACCCTAATAGATGGGAAACTAACCAATTTTCTAAGACCAGTCTCCAAAGTCGAATATGTGGTGTATGATTCCCACTTAGGATTAAGCAACTGCCTGTCACTCAATAGTTTTATGAAACACGAGACGGCGCAGCGTGCCCAGGCCCAGCACTGGGAGAGACGGGGGTCCTCAGGCAGGGAGCTGAGCGCACGCCCTCGCCCCTCGCGTGCAGCTCTCCCCCCACCTGCGCCTCCCCTCCCTCCCTGCAGGGGACTCGGTCTGCTCGCTGGACATGCAACAGGGGGCCAGCCTGTGGAACACACATTCACATTCACAGCTCATGTCTGCTGGAAATGTTACATTTTCTTCCTGGGAAGTCATGGAGCAAGGACCAAATATCCAAGCAGCACATGGGACTGGACTGAGGTGTGCGTCCTGGTTCCACCTTCTCCAGCTCTGTCTCCACACTGCTGCCTGACAGTCTTTTCAGCAAGCTTATGATAGGACTATGTCACTTCCCTACTTAAAAGCCTTTCAAAGGCCTGCATCTGCTATAAAATAAGGTATACATTTGAAAAAATCTTATTATGTGAGGATTTGAATCATTTAACTCTCTGGAGTCAGGGTTACTTTTTTTTTTGTATTTCCTAAGTTCATTTTTAACAGATTTATTGTGGTGTAATTTAGCTATAATGAGCTGTACATATATAAGGCATACATTTTTTAAAAATTTATCTTTATTGTTGAAAGAATTACAGATGTCCCCTTTTTTCCCCCCATTGACCCCTTCTACCCTGCATCCACCCCCCACCCCAGGCCTTCACCGCACTAGTGTCTGTGTCCACAGGTTATTCAATTATGCATATAAGTTCTTTGGTTAATCTCTCCCCCCCAACCCCCTACCCTTGCTTTCCCTCTGAGATCCCTCAGTTTGTTCTGTGATTCTTTGTCTCTGGATCTATTTTGTTCATCAGTTTATTGTATTCATTAGATTCCACATATGAGATCATATGGTACTTCTCTTTCTCTGTCTGGCTTATTCCACTCAGCATAATACTCTCCAGGACCCCCGTGCTGTCCTAAAGGGTACGAGATCCTTCTTCCTTGCAGCTGAGTAGTATTCCATGGTGTGAATGTCCCACAGCTTTTTCATCCACTCATCTACTGATGGGCACTTGGGCTGTTTCCAGATCTTAGCTACTGTAAACTGTGCTGCTATGGACACAGGGGTGCATAAGTTCTTTCTGATTACTGTTTTGGGATATATTCCTAGGAGTGGGATCACTGGGTCAGGGAATACATTTTGACAAGATTATACCTCTGTATATATCCTTGAAGCATTAGGACAATCGAAATCATGAATGTACCTCATCACTCCCAAAGTTTACCCTTGCTCCACTGTTATCACACCTCCCGTGGTCCTTATCAAACCATTGAGCAGCTTTCTCTCACTAAAATTTTGTTCATACTTTCTAGACATTTTTATGTCTTTGCCTTTTCTCCCTTTTCCCTGATTCTCTCTTCCTTTTTCTTGGTTGACAACTGGAACTGGAAAGTTATATGATTAAAACAATTGAGTGAATGTGTGTCAATGTCGCTTTGATAGGAAGTGACAAAACCAGCAAAGTCATCTAGAAGGAATTAGCCATGTGAACTAATCAATAATAAACTCTAATAGTCATTATTATTTAATAATCTATAGAGAATTTTATATTTATTATGCCATCAAACTTTCATACGCACTGGCGAGATTGTTAATATCATCTTTTAGAGATAATAAATCAGGTCATCTAAGACTGGACTAATTATTATTAAAAATTATTCAGGAATATATGAAACTATTATATTCCAAAAGCTAAGCTACCCATTTTTCACTTACCCTTTTCCCCTTAATACTCATGGAGAGCTAATGAAGTCAGTTAGGTTTTTCACTTTTTCTATATGTGAGAATGTCTAGATCCTCATAGTTGACTCGTATCGCACAGTGATAGCAGAGTCAAGACTTGTAAACTCCGAGCTCTTTCTGTGGGATTGTGTGGAGTTACCATTTCTCATTGGAGAATTCTCAACTCCAGAGATTCAGAAGGACACAAAAAGGACTGGAGGAAATTGGAAGAATGCCAGTGTAGGAGTAGAGCTGGCACCCAAGTAGCTGAGCGGGCACATTCAAGCAGCACACCCCCGGAGAGGCTCCGAGACGGACTGAGTTTAGAACGGGGGAGACAACGGCAGCCCAGGGAGCGACGGCGCTGGAGTAGATATCTGTTCAAGGACCAACAGTGTGGAGATGGTGCAATCTTGGGACATCACTCAGACTTGTGAAAACAGACGTGCCCTAGAACCTGGGAAAGACAGGAGTAACTACTGCTGCTACTGCGGGCCCTTCTGGTATCTTCTCATAGGCATCTGTGGCGGGGTGTCTTGTACACACATCTTTTCTGCCAGAGGCTGTCATGGAGCTTTCTTACGACACTTCCTGCTAATTATTTTAAGGGCTATTTTTTTATTTTAATAAAAATAACTTTTATCAAAATGTATTGCATCCTTATTAGAGCAGGTCAGAAAACAGGTTTAAATATAAAAAAAGAAAACAAACAATACTCTGTGAACCCAGCAATCAAAGATCATCACTGGGACATTTTAGATTTTTTCCTACGCATTTTTGTTTACAGCCAGTATCATCTTTCATTCAATCCCTGTTGTTTCCCTCATTTCAAAATAACTCCAAAATCCCCAGTCTGGCCAAACAACCAATCGCAGAGTCCTGCCTTTGAACATTCCCTGCTGGAATCCATGAATCCGCGCTCCAGGCCTATCTGCCGGTGGCGCTGCTGCTGCTGGCCCGGAAACACCCTGCTGGGCAGAATCCCAGGAACCTGCAGGGATGGCGGTGCAACTGAAACCACCGCCCAGGATGCTGGGCTGATGCCAAAGTTGCTGCAAGGCCCCAGAGTCATCTTAGGCTGTTGTTGTTCCTGATGCCAAAGGCACAGAGAAGAGCAGGAGGGGAAATTCCCTCTCTCTGCCCCCTGTCTCCTTGCCAGCTCCTTTCAAGGGCAGAACCTGGGAAATGTGTTTAAAGTCTCCCAGGTCACTAAAATTCAGAAAACACAGAAAGATGCAAATGGAGGTAATGACCACAGACTAACCTCACAAGTGTTAAGCGGGGCTAGCTGAATTCCTTGTATCATTGGTAACTTTTGTTATTATTACTATTTAAAAAATAATAGTACCGGGATCCTTAGTTCTCTATCATTGGTTTGCCAGAAAAAACAAACAAATAAACAAAAAACAACAACACAGAACTCTGCATTAAATTTCAATTTCAGATAGTTTCCATGAAATATGTACTATGAAATATAGCATATACTTGTATATAGTTATATAAATATACTACATACATGTTTATAAGGTTCAAATGTTGCATGAGACATTTATACTTACAAATATTCATTGTTTATCTGATACTCAAGTTTAAGTGGGTGTCCTGTATTTTAATCAGTAAACCTATCAATCTGATCCCCTAAGAAATTGTGAGAATTACAGGAGATGGTGCCCCCTCATATGTTTACTATAACATTTATTACTCAACTTTCTAAGGTTAGACACCTTTTTCCCCCTTCCCTTTTCTTCAGGTGGTGTCCTGGCTGAGCCCGGCTGTGAAACCAGGCTCCCCTGGTGAGCCTCTAGCAGTTCATCCGGGCTGAGGTTAGCCTGTTGGGACGATGAAGTTGGACTCCAGTAGTGTGAGGAATGCCATTCGCTACAGAATTCTTAGTCTATTTGGGGAGAGTCAGTCAGAAGCAAAGTGGTCCTGAGGCCAGCTTGTCACTTTGCAGGAATTCGTCAGACACGCACATGCTTTTAAAGGAGGAGACATGAGGAGCCATCCGATCACTCTCACCTGTCTCTGCATCTATCTAGCCTTGATTTCCTACCATGTGCCAGGGGCTCTGCTGGGTCTCCATTATATAGAAATTAATATGCACCATCCCTGCTTGCAAATAGATAAACCCTGTTAGGAGTATGATGTGTACAAAGAATCACAAAGGGTTTGTATCCAGAAAAAGAACTCTTTCAACTCAATTGGAAGACAAATGATCCAATTAAAAAGTGGGCAAAACTCTCAGACACTTCACCCAAACATAGGCCATGGCTGACAACCATCGCTCATTTATGAAGAAAAACTGTTTAGCTTATTGATTGTCAGGAAAATGCAAATTGAACCACATTGAAAAACCGCTCTGCCTCTGCCGGAGGCGAAGATTTTAAAGGCTGACAGTGGAGGCGGGAGGAAGCAGAGCGGTGGCCACACGCCTGGCGGATTTGGGGAAGCGGAGCAGCCTCTGCGGGACTACCCTCGTCCTGCCCTGCCCTGCCCTGCCCTGCCCTGCCCTGCCCAGCGCCCGCCGCCCTGCCCTGAGCGCCCACGGCCCTCCCTGTCCTCCGTGCCCTCCCCTCCGCAGCTCTGGCAGCACGTGGGGTCCGGAGGGCAGGGCTCTCGGACCTGCCTGGCTCTTCCTCGGGTGCCCAAGGGAGGAACCGCTGCTGAGGCTCATGCCAGGGGCAAGCCGGGAGCCACTGAAGGCCAGCAGCTTAGCGAGCCTGACGGAGCGCGCCCAGCCTGAGGCCGCGGGCCAGCTGCACCGCTGCTTTCCCTCGGAGCACGGGGCAAACTCCGGCCTGTTCAGGTTCTCTACGAGAAGCTTCTGCTTCCTGCTGAGATTCTCCTCCTCCTCCTCTTCCTCCTCCTCCTGTTCCTCTTCTTCCTCTTCCCCTTCCTCCTCCTCCTCCTCCTCTTCCTCCTCCTCATCTTCCTCCTCCTCCTCCTCTTCTTCCTCCTCCTCCTCTTCCTCCTCTTCCCCATCCTCCTCCTCCTCCTCTTCCTCTTCTTCCTCCTCTTCCTCCTCTTCCTCCTCCTCCTCCTCTTCTTCATCTTCCTCCTCCTCTTCCTCCTCTTCCTCCTCCTCCTCTTCCCCTTCCTCCTCCTCTTCCTCTTCCTCCTCCTCCTCCTCTTCTTCATCCTCCTCTTCCTCCTCCTCCTCTTCCTGCTCCTCCTCTTCCTGCTCCTCCTCTTCCTCTTCCTCCTCCTCCTCTTCCTCCTCCTCTTCCTCCTCTTCCTCCTCCTCCTCCTTGCGGTGTATAATTTTCCCCCAACTTGACTGAATCGTGTACATTCAAAATGTCCGGCCTGCACACGTCCACCCTAACTCACAGGGTGGTCTGATCAATAGGAAATGAAGTCGTTATCTGTTAGCAGTGCTGATTGAAAGGCTGAAGGACACAGTGATGATCTCTGCTGCAGAGCAATAGGAGGGGGGCTGGGTCGGGACAGACATGGAATATGATGATTTCCAGTTGACCGTGACTGGAGCTGACGAGGAGCGAGGTGATTAATTCTTTCTACTTTGTGTGTGTTCAATTTTTTCCATAATGAATCCACTTAGTTTTTGGAAAGGCATACAAGAAATGGTTTTCAGTACTCCAAAAAGGAACCGGACAGGCTTCATAAAGGAGAAGACACGTGAAAGGCGGCCTGCAAGGGCAGGACCACGGACCAGAGCATGAGAGTGTCTGGGGAGACGCTGCTGTGCAACCTCAGAGCACCCTGTTCCCTCGACGGGGTCTTTCTGGCAGAAGCTGCGGGAGGAACGGCGCTTGGCTAGTCAAGGAGCGGGAGCCGTGCACACGCAGCCTCTGTGCGGGCGCGTCGTGACCCCGCCCCGAGAGGCCGCCGCTCTCCTTTCTTCTGTTTGGAAAGTAGGAAGCAGGAAGGAAGCGCGACAGTCCACCGTCCCTCCGCCGCTGGCGTGTGGCCTCCCTCCGCTCCGCGCACTGCCGAGCTGCTGAAGGTCACGGGGAGAAGGACGTCGGCGGGCCGCTAACAGAATGTACAATTTGCTTAAATATTTAACGTTTTTCTCTGCATGATTTTGTCTAGAAATATTTTGATATAAAGTGGTGGTTAATTTGCTTAAATCTATGACAGTTAACCCAAGTAGATGATCTGCCCTACTAAAAAAAGGACTTGCATTGAGCGATGCGTCCTTGAAAAACGAGAGCGTGGTGAAGGTCTCCAGGTGACAAGCCTCAGTAGGGTAATTAAGAGAATGGGTTAGTGGTTCATGAAATGACAGAACCATTCAAAAGTACTTGGAAAGCATGTAGTATAGCTGGACTCTGCCAAAAATAACAAATAAAAAGGAGAGAGCACGTGTGCATATGTGCGTGCAAACACATGGCTTTCTTTAGCTCTTTACAAGGTAGGGGAGGCCCTTAACGGTAAGTCAGCTTCTCTGTGTTATACACTTCTCGCTTTTATCAAAATTATAAATCAATGTATTTTCAATTATCGTGTGGAAGACTTTGAATCTCTTAAAAACAATTTTTCTGAGATTAAACTAGGTTTTTATTCATCTATTCCATTTTTAAAGCAGAATTTATTGACCTCAATATTGAATTTCCTTTCTTTGCGTTTAGGAAGTGGAACATTTTTCTGAGTTTGAATCTCGGCATCTGTTTAATGAGTCACTTACTAGATGTGACCTGATTATGAAAGGTTTTTTCCTTTTATACTCTCAATCCATCAGGCACAATGACTTTTTGTTAATGTGGGAAAGGCTGACAAGTGAGAGAAGGAAGGGCCTGGAAGATACAGGAGCAGGAGAAAGAGCGAAAGATGGGAGAGGGGGGGCCCATCACGTGAAAACCCCTATTCAAGCCGGCTGCTCCCAACCTTTTGTCGTTTTCATGTGCAGCACAGCTTAGTAAGTGCCCATGATGTGAACATCGTCATTCCCATTTCACAGATGAGTAAAGTGGTTTCAGAGAGGTAAGTCGATCATCACATACGGTAAAGGTGACAGACAAAATCTGAAGTCGGACCTCCCACTCTGAACCCACCCTATCTTGCCAATTTTTAACAAAATTAAATGAGCCCTGGCTTTATGAGGAACATTTTTCTTCAACAGTACAAATGCATGATTAACCAGACTAACAAGAGGAGTCACCTATAAGATCCCATTTCTCCTGCTACTTCTATGAGATTTCATGTCCTGATATGCAAAATAAAATTGATTATTTGAACACTAGAATTTTATGGTATGTGACTGGAAATTTTGTAGAAAAAAAAATGTGGGTATTATTTTGTGCACCTAGTAGGTCTATAGGAATCCTTGTGTTTTGGCCCCCAGGATATAGCCAGAAAGCTTTGTTAAGCAGTAAATAGGTTTCAGGCTACCTGCCAGTGGCTGGGGTATGACGGTAGACGTCACCACAGCCTTTCGGGAGCAACAGGAGGGGAGGCTGAGAAAGGACAGGAAAGAAACAGTGCAGTTCCAGGTTGCCCCGGGAGCTCGGGGATAGTGACAGCACCTACCTCCAGCCACCTCTTGGTTGCCATAAAAAGTAAATATTTCAAATACTTAAATATTTCATCACAGTGAGTCTTTGAAACCCAGTGTGTTTTATGCTTGTGACGCGTTTCAGAGGCTCAGCGGCCATGCGTCTACCAGGCTGGCAGCGCAGCCCTGGAGGTTTGCAACCGCGTTCGCAGCGAGTGATGGGGTCGTTCGTAGATACGCAGGTTTACAGAGCGATCACAATCATGAGTATTCCTTCACGGTCGGTGTTTGACATAAGAATAAAATTATGTTTCTCTCACAGCAATATCATTCTACCAATGTCTGATTTTTTACCATAAGAATGTGTTTTTTCCCTGGCCGGGCGTCGCTCAGCAGTGGAGCATCGACCTAGGATCCCGGAGATGGCAGTTCGATTCCCGGTCAGGGCTCAGGCCCGGGGTAGCCGCTCGATCCCCAGTCGGGGCGTGCAGGAGGCAGCCGATCAGTGACTCTCTCATCATTGATGTTTCTCTCTCTCCCTCTCCCTTCCTCTCTCTGAAATCAATAAAAATATTTTTTAAAAAAATGTGGTTTTGATGTATCTGAAGGTACATTTTATGCATAGAAAGAAAATGGGAAGGTCAATTTGACTTTAAAAATTAATAGTTAATGTATCAATGTTGCAAAATCCTGTTCAAAATTTTTTGAATTTAATCTACAAATTATATTATTTTCTATTTATGAATCCAGAAAATACTAACAAAACTTTTAGGTCAACCATTACAACTTAATTAATTAAAGTCCATTACATGTTATAAACTTTATCAATTTAATGTGCTCATTTCATTTTTAAGTACTTCAATTTTCTAATAAGCTAAACTTCCCAAGCATTTAACCAACTTCTATAAATCTAATAAATCAAATTATAAGATGTTCTAATACTTTTCACAGGTATAGTAAAATTTTCTTAGACTATTCCACTTAGAATGTCAAGCAAAATCAAATTTTCAATTCCACATTTTAAATTGAAATCTCTTAGATAGTCTCCGATTTCAAATTATACTTTAATATGCCAAATTCTCCTAAGTTATAATGATTAAATTGTCAAATAAGCTCAGATTATTTCCAAACTTAATGTGAAAATATTAGCACCATGACTTATAATTCCCTCATCACATTCAGAGTTAAGTTGATCATTTCCGCAGTTGAGCTCACTCATGCATCAATTCACTGGTACAACCTCAGTGCCTACTATGTGCCAAGCACATTTAAGATGCTGAATCTAAAACAGTGAGGAAAAAAGCTCTATATCCCCAACTTCATGAAACAGAAATGCAGGGGAGTGCCAGGGCAGAGAGACTAAACAAGTGCTTAAGTCCCCTGATATTTCAGAAGGAGAGTACCGTGGAGAACAGGACATGGATAGGGAGTGATCCTAGGGTAACGCTTTTTAAAAACTTTATCTTTATTGTTGAAAGTATTACTGATGTCCCCCTTCTCCCCCATTGCCTCCTTCTACCCCACCCCCACCTCAGGCCTTTACTTTTATTATTATTTAAATTTAAAAAATATATATATCTTTATTGATTTCAGAGAGAGGAAAGGAGAGGGAGAGAGAGAAACATCAATGATGAGAGTCATTGACTGGCTGCCTCCTGCACGCCCCCGGCTGGGGATCGAACCTGCAACCCAGGCATGTGCCCTGACTGGGAATTGAACCCGGATCACCTGGATCCTAGGCAGACGCTCAACTGCTGAGCCACTGCTGACCGGGCTCAGATCTTTACTTTTAAACAGCATAGTAAAGAAAAGACACCTGAAAAAGGTAACAATTGAGCAAACATCTGGAGGAAATAAAGAAGTGTTCATTTTGGAATCTGGAACAGGAGGGTTCCAGGGAGAGGGAAGGCCAAGTGCAATCACCGTGAGAAGGGCCGTGTCTGGATGTTAGAGGAACAGCCAAAGGCCAGGGAGTCTGGAGCAGGGCAGGCAAGAGAGAAGAGGAGGAGGGGAGGTTAGAGTGGGACGGGGTCCGGGTCCGGGTGTGGGGCCTCCTGGTTATCCGTTCTGGTGAGAAGGAGCTCAGTGCACTGCTTTGGGAGTAGGAGTGTCGCTAGGTGATGTGATGGTGTCAGGAAGGCGGCTCCGGCTGCGATGCTGCGATCTGCGGTGAGATTCTGTATGCCTGGGGTGGGGAGCGCTGGGGTACAAGCTGGAAGACAGAGGGCGGGCTACCGCAGTATCCCAGGTGAACGGCAATGGGGTTCCGCCCAGGGTGGCGACAGCAGAGGTGGTGAGAAGTGGCCAGATCCTGGGTGTATGAGAAACGAGACCCAAAGATTTTGCTGACCGATTAGAGGTGAAAGTGAAGCATGACCCCGAGGTATCTGGCTGAGCCCCTGGCAGGATTCAATGGGGGAGACCATAGGAGAGAGGGAAGGTAGACGCTCATCTTGGGGGCACGTTAAGTTCAGAAACTGCATTAAGCACCATGTGGAGATATCAGGTAAGGTTAGATCTGGGAGCGTGGAGAAAAATATTTCTGTGTAAGCAAATTTGGGATTACATATTAACCAACAGTTTTCATCGGAACTTGAGATTTCGAGCCTCAGGCAGTAGGAGTGATTTTTCCCTCGGGCTCTTTATATGGAGAAATGTGGGAAAGGTCTCACATGTCCTCCAAAAGGAGGCTGCAGTCCACACCCCGTGGATCCGGTGCATGTTCAAGCTGTGGTTCGGCCAGTGTTGTGTGTGTGCGCTTTAAGCCATTTCATAGGACACAACTTACGTCTTTATTGTCTATTCTATCGACACTCAACACTTCCCCTCTCCCAGGCTGCGGCGCTCCTGCATATCTGAATGGTTGATTGGATTCTCTTTCTACCCCAATGATCTGTGAGCAGTTAAGGTCCCACCCTTCAAAGCATTCCTGCAAAAATCACCTCCATTGCTTGTCCTTTGTTAATTAAATTTAATTTAATTTTATAAGTCCTGCCTTCTTCAGGC
This sequence comes from Miniopterus natalensis, assembly GCF_054644295.1. Lineage (NCBI taxonomy): Eukaryota > Metazoa > Chordata > Mammalia > Chiroptera > Miniopteridae > Miniopterus > Miniopterus natalensis. Next base: position 40,343,087 of record NC_142096.1, on the reverse strand, counting down.
TTCTGCTTGAAGATGTGGGGAAGGGCAGTGCCCTGAGATCAATCACACTTTAACTTTTCTTGGTCTGACAGGGCTAAGGTGGAGAGGAAATGTTTTGGCTTTTCAAAATGTTGACAATAGTTTTCCATATGAATAGTCAGAGTGGACTAATTTGCCTCCTTAATTGTGGGTTGTTAGCCATATTAGAAAGAACAGGTTTTCCAGGCCATCCCTGTATCACAGTGGGAGCATGCATTCTTCTGTCTGGGGGCTGGGTTTCCCAGCTACCCAACCACCACCAAGGGGAGCCACCTTCCCCAAAAGAAAAAAGAAACATGCTTTCTGAGGAATCCAAGTAGTGTTAGGTGAATCTGTAGGCGAGAACGTGGGCTTTGCTTAACCCCCTCCCAGCCCTGCACAAGGCCACCCGCACAAGGCCACCCGCACAAGGCCACCTGCACAAGGCCACCTGCACGAGCGTACCGGGCGCACCTGGTGAGAGAAGAGGGAGAGGGGCTGTTTCCAGAAGGGCTGCAGGAGTCTGGAGGTGACATCTGAGCAAAGGCAGAAAACTGAAGCACCAGGTCGCCACCTAGGATCACAGCCGGACAGCAGGCATTCCTCAGGAAAACTTTTGTGAAGAAGGGCGAACTGGCATCTGGTGTGAGTTACACAGGACAACAGACACGGTTCCACTAAAAACAAAGCTAGAAAAAAATGCTGCATGAAGTTTTAGCAGGGAAATGAGGACATTTTCAACCATTTGAGAGGCTCTTCTGAGGATTCCAAACAATCAAAGGCTTTCTGTGGAGTAATACGTTATTAAAATATCTAAAAGGGAGCTTCAAATCTATTTCTTTACCTGGAAACTGGTCCAGGAAGTTTGGGTGATTTCTGCAGTATCGCCCCGCATGTTAATATGAGGGCCTCAGTCAAAATAAATGAAACGCAGGCGCCCTGGATGCAGTGTGATTCGGCCAGATTTGAGTGAGGGGTTAACTTTCTACTCTTTCATGTTCCACACCGTGATTATGCTGCGATTCTTTAAAAGCAACTGAAAAGGAGACTTACCATTTTTCTTAATTACTCCACACAGAGCTTTATTTTCATTTGTTCATGATCATCTGGATGTAGTTTTATTTTTCAAGGACCACATGACCTTAAGGCAGTTTTGGATTTGGCTATTTTTGCTGCATCTTTAGTGTTCTCTAATTATCCAGATTGCTTTATTTTCATTTTTCTTACAGCCTAATTTTAAAAAGCATTCTGTATGCAGTTTGGGGTGTTTCTCCATTAAGTCTGTCTTCTCACTGGTTTACTATGTTTGCTCCAATTTCTCTTTTCTCAAGTGAAGAGCTTAAGAACTTTATTTCTTCTAGCAATGCACTACGAGTCTGCATTAATGGGTCTGCATTTTGCTTCATTTACACTCCCACTCTCTTATTCTTAGTATAAACTTCTCTAACCTACAGACAACTTTAGGTATTCACAAAATAAGAAATAGCAAAGAATTTATGAAGTAGTGTACAGAGTTCTTGTGTTTAATTTCTGCACCAGGTTTTTTCCATGTAGATATCTTGTTTGCAAGTGAAATATTTAATTACTATAAAGCTGGCATTTTTCCAAACACTTTTTTGAAATTTAGGAGGCAATCTTTACAGAACAGTTTCATGTTCCACTTTCTAATAGCCTAATATAATAGACATCGTAGTATAATCAGGGAGTTCAAGCGCCAACAGTAAGTGGCAGGACCAGAGACACTCCTCATTTCTTCCTCCAGCAAAGCCCGTGGTCTGTGTGGACTGGTGGTCAGATCTGCCTCAGGGCCTTTCAGAAGACTGTAATTATGATTAAGAACCAACAGAGCAAACATTCATTTTTAGTGGATATTACCTAACAACTAAAAGTCAATCGCTTGAAAAGACAGATTTTTTTCTCATGTTAAAGATTTGTAATGTAAGTATTCCAGAAATATGTTAAGCAGTTTTGAGCATTCTTAATAAAATAAACTGTGCATCTTGTAACCTTTTAGTGCTGCCCCAAGATCACCACGTAAACAGTAATTACACAGTGATTCTGTGTAGCCCACCTGTCACCTTTGTTTCCTGTCCTTTAAGCTCCAGATGAGATTAGCTGGAGCCCCGCCATTCCCTGGGGGAGGCCTAATGTCCTACAAGAAAGGCCAGCAGGTCCAGAGCTTCAGTGTGGGCTGCTGGACAGTCCCCTGTGCTGGTCCTCCCGCCACGCTGCTCTCCGCCTCCTCTTGACCCGCGCGAATCGCGGGGAAAACAAGGCCCCGGGCGCAGTGCAGCTGAGTGAGCGCAGCAGCCGCAGAGGCCGGTCCCTCGGCACAGCGCAGTCAGGGCCTTTGCCTTAGCCTCCCCGAAGGAGGCCTGGAGCCCTTCCCGCCACCCTGGCACTCACTGGAGCAGACGGCAGTTGCCATCCACCTCCCCTGTGGAGCCTGTGGCAGCCCTGTGAGCTCTAGCATTTCCCAGGTAACAAAAGGAAACCTTATGGTTACCAGCTTAGGTTCCCTCGTTTTGTTTTCTTATCTAAGGAGACGTTTTCTATGCTATACTGATTTCTTTCTAGATTTTGTGATGTATAGTTTAGTTTGGGGACATGAGGGCAAGACCAGATAACTTGTTTTATTTATGTTATTTTACATTCATGTGTTTTGTCTTCCCCCGTGAGCGCGGCTCCCTCTGTTTTGTTCCTTCTGCTACTCCCTGCGCCTAGAAGGGTGCGCAGCGTACAGAAAGCGTCTAATAATTAGTAAGTACACTTTCAGCTCTATTGGTATAAAGCAATTACATTTATGTTGTTCCTAGCCATGAGTATGGAGAAAATCTATTTGTCCAGGGAAAAAAAACAAGATGGCAGAAGGTCTTATTATTTATTTCGTCCCCTGAAATTTCAAGCACTGTGTTACATATATGTATCTGTAATGTGTAATTTAATTCTCATAGCTGCCCAACTGAGTAATCACATTTGGAAATAAGAAAATATTAGCTTAGCTATGTTAGGTAAGTACTCCACAGTCTCGTACATTATAAGTGGCAGAGTAGAGTCAGAATGCCAAGTCATTTCTCCTGATTTGTAAAGGTTTTTTGGTACTGATTTTCTAATTTGATCAACATAACATTCCTACAACACCATATATCAGTTTGCTCTCACAGAAACAGAGCAGGAGAGGAGAAGTGATCTCTGCAGGGTCACATGGCTGGGATGGGCCTGAACACTGATTCCTAATGAAGACCTTGATGGCAGGTGAGAGCCCTGCTCCTCGGGTGTGGCAAACGGTTAGCATGACCGCATCCGGTGGCTCATTGGAGATATCGTGTCGGAGGCCCCACTCCTGGAAGAGTGGGGGGTTTCCTAGTGATTTGCATCTCAGGAACCAAATGAGGTATCTGAATGGTGTGGATCCAATGGAAATTTACATGGAACCCAGATCATAAATGACAAGAATCCCAAATTTGAGACCCCTGCCTGAAACCTGTTCACTACAATCATTTGTGCTGATCCCTTAGAACATTATCAATCTAAACTTCAGAGACTCAGTGAAGAGGCTCAATACATCAGAGTTTAAGGTTTGGAAAATCTTTGCATGTAGCTTCAGGACAGACAATTTAGCACAGGAATTATAATTTCCCTTCATTGCTCCTCCATCTAACATAAGATAAAACACTGATGGAGGATGCTCTTAGCACTCTGAATGGATGCCAATTAAAGTGTTGCTTTGGACAAAAGAAAACAACTGAAGAAGGTAAATCACAGCTGAACCCCCCCGACGGCTCCCGGACAGGGCCTGGAGGCTAAGAAGACACCGTACCCACCGTGGAACCTCAGCGGCTGAGGCCCTTCGGCCCCTCGTGCAGACACAGCACGACAGTAATTGTCTGTATGTAAAGTGGGTGACTTTGCTCTATCCTAAAAAATGGCCTTATTCACTGTACATACAAATTCTTACAAACAAATCCAAGTGAACATTATTCTGTAGATGCTTTATTTTTCTTTCCTTTTGTTCTGTTTGTTATGGCCCTCTCCTTTTAGATGTTACTTTGCAAATAAAAATCATGCAACATCTGGAACTGCTTAAAATCAATTTCTTTCCTCCTTTATTTTTCTGTTCTATAACTAAAAATGGACTTTCCAATTTGCATCACGCTTTTTTCCTCCCTTTCCTTTATAAAATAAATAAATAAATGCCATCTGGTCTAACAGCTCAGTTGCCAATTATCAGCCCGAGGCAATCCAAATCCGCCAGATAGTCAATGCAGAAAATATGGTTTCAAGAAGAAATGCTAACAGAGCCCTTGCATGGCTCGACTTCCTGCCAAATTACCTCCCCATGCAAATACTGTCTTATCTCCCAGGGACTTGCAAGAAATCTTTGCAATCTGCATTATGGCGTGTTAGCACCTTGACGTATCTTAATGAAGATGTCTTAAAAACTCATCTGTTTCAAAGTTAATGAAACATATTGACGTCTCAGAAAATCAGATCAGCACTCTTCTCTTGGAGCTGTGGCTTCACTTGTAGAGTTTGCAAGTGAGTGAATTTTCAACTAGTTCATTTTCCTGGGATCGCGGTGCCTTTTTGGGCCATGGCCGGTGAGAAACAGAAGCTCTTTCCTGTTGCTCGTAGCTGAACCAAGGCGACTGCGTCCACGGATAGTATTTACTCACTTAGAGTCAGTCTCACCGGGAAACGAGTACTTGGCTACTGGACTTGGGTACTATTAAATTACACCGCCGAAACCTTGTTCCCTCTATCCTGTACATCTAAAGCCTGAGAATTTTACTCTGGATACCCGTCCACTCCTTTCCATCTTCACCACCACGCTCCAGGCCCAAGCTATCAACATCCCTCGTCTGACTCCCATTCAAACCGCCTTATGGTCTTTTATAGCCTGTACTCTCTCCATGGCCAGTTTGGTCTTCTGAAAAGATAAACCATAACATGTTACTCCGCAGCCTAAACCGAGGCAACATCTTTACATTGTGCTTAAGGATAAAATCTGAAATCCTTAAATAGGCCAATGGTTCTTCATGAGCTGACCTTGTCTCTCTTAGCCCATCTCGGGCCTGTCACTCTTTCTCTCCGTAGACTGGTCATTGGATGCAAAAGAGCAAACACCAAGCCTCCTTTGTTCTACATCCTTGACTCAGAACTTAACAGTGCCTGGGGTATAGTAGCCTTTCCACAGATATTCTTTAAATTAATTCAGATTGACTGCTGATTCTTACTACTGTTTCAATTTTAGACCAGAAGTCTGGCAATTCTTAGCCTCAATACCCACACCTGTAAGATGAGACAGCTTCTTCCTTCTTGGAGTCCTGTTGGGAGGATTAAAGGGGACTGTGTTTGTAAAGCCAGTTGGTTCTACAAAAAATTGTTGAATAAATTAATATTAGACAAATGTTTTAATACTGGTTCTTCTACCTAACACCCTTAGGACTTTAGCCAAATTCCCTAAACTTTTCAAGACTCATTTCCTGACCTGTACAATGAGGTCATGATATCATCTAAAGAGACTTGCTTTGGAAGGATTAGATGAAAAATTGCTGGCAGAAAACAGAGACAGGTATATAGTAAACGTTCAATAAATGGAATAACCATTGTTATACTATTAGTGATTATGACGATAAAAATAAAGAAAAAGTTATGAGTTTCATATACCACTAATTTCAGAAAATGTCACCTTTATATTTCCCCAGGAGTACATGTTGTTGTGACCTTACTCTGATTCCATTGTGAGTGTGCAGCTCCGTGTAAAACTGCTGACCGGCCCGGCGTGCAGAGCTCCGTCAGGAGCCTCGGTCTGTCTTCAGGAGCTCGGTCTGTCTTCAGGAGCTCGGTCCGTCTTCAGGAGCTCGGTCCGTCTTCAGGAGCTCGGTCTGTCTTCAGGAGCTTGGTCCGTCTTCAGGAGCTCGGTCCGTCTTCAGGAGCTCGGTCCGTCTTGCTCCAGGAAACCTCTCTTGTTACCCTCTCGCATCCCCATCGCTCCCATTTGCTCTTCATGTCCCCCCTTCCACCACTTGTGTCCTTCCCCTGACACCCCATTTTACACCTGGGCTCCCACCCGGTACCAAGCCCTTTAATCTATAACTGTTTGGGGCGCATCAGCTCAGTGTCCCCTGGGTAGCCCACAGTCCCCAGCCCCGTCAGCTGTCCTGCGCTCCACCGCCTCTGCCCGGGCAGGCCGCGCCCCACGGGGATTGCTCACCCCGCTAGTTTCCTTCTGAGGGTAAAGCAGCCACGTACACTGCCCATCCAGCCCGGGCCTGCTGCACGGGTCCTGACTAAATGTGTGTTAAAAGAATGAAGCCACAGGCTTGAGACACCCCCAGTACGGTCCCAAAATACCTGCGTGGAGTGTGTCAGTCCTGTCCGCGCCAGTCCTTGGTACACCCTAAGAGATATATTTGTACACTAGGGGAAAGAGACAAACAAGAAACCTTTCCTTGGAAAGTTAGTATCATATCCACTTGTCTTGCAACTTATACAAATGGGGGAGAGGGGGCTTTGGTAGCTCCCGGCCTCATCTCTTCATCTGGCTTATAGAGGTAATAGTGGCGACCCCATAAGCTGTGTGGATTGAAACACTTGCATATCAGAGACTGTCCATTCAGTTTGTTGTCCCTTCTTGAATTAGAATGTAAAGAGAATATCTTACAAAAAGTTACAAGTTATGCCAAAAACATGTTCAGTGGACCCACTGATAAGCCCCTTGCCCATTTTATTGCAGATTGAGGAGGGGCCTCTTTCTCCTGGAAAGGCTGCTGAATGCCCCGGCACCCTGACGCCCAGGGCCAGTGCGGGTGGAGTGTCCGCCGCCACTCACAGGGAATTGCTTTGAGCCTTCAGGCGGGAGACCCAATCTTCTTTACTATCTTACTTTGCATAAACTGAAGTGTTGGGATTGCTAACTGTCAATCTGCATTGATTGGCTTGATGACTTAAAGTAATTTAAAGGATAAATGGAAATCTGAGAGAACTGAAATACATTCCAGGCGGTGGCTTTCATAGCCAGGAGTGGTGTTTTCACACTCCCAGTGTTTATATAAGCATTTTTAACACGATAGAAGCATGAAAGGGAGAGGTAATTACAGTTGGAGGACTTGTATTATATTTGTTAAATTAGTTGGTTATCATAAATGTTACAACATTTTTTCATTTCACAACTAACCAAAACCTAAGTTACTTGTTTCTGTGGGCAACAAGGTCGTGTTACTGGGACAGCATTGAGTTCACGAACACAGTGCCTTTCTATAAGGCAACTCACCAGGCACAGCGTTATCTTGTTTATGAAGATGTAACTGGAGAGAACTGTAAGACTTGTGGGAATTTTGAATGAAAAAATAGATAATGCATCATTCATCACTGCAGTTTTTATGTGCATGTTACAACCCGAACTAACAAGCTATTATTACTTAAATTCACTTCACGGACCTTCTTTACTGATGAGAGCATGAATTCAAGTAACTCATTTATTCAAAACATGTTTATGTACCTGCTGTGTCCCAAGCACAGTTCTAGTGACTGAGGATTGCCAGAGATGATTAAGTCACCCTCTTAACAACAGTGATGAAGGTTACTCTAAGGCTACCAGATAGATTGGGAATGAGAGTCATATGTGGTATGTTCTGTTGTAGAAGCATCACATGGAAATGTCACCAACACATAGGAGAGGTCCAGCGATCTGGGAGTGGGGAATTGAGGAAGGGACATCTACAAAGAAGAATCTTTATTAATGAGTAGAAATACCGGGCTGGCCAAGGGAAGGTATGGGAGGAAAAGAAGGCAGACTTTAAGCAAGAGGAATAATAATTTGGGAGGCATAGAGGTAGGGATATGGTATTTTCAGGGAATTTAGTCACTTCTTCCGGGTGGAATGATGCATATGAAGTAGAAGATGGTAGGTGTTACCTGATGTGATACAGAACAAATCATACAAATTATGAAGGGCTTCTCGTATTAGGATAGGGAGTTGGAATCTTCTTCCAGAAAACTATAGGGAATCACTGAAGGATTTTCAACACAGAAGAGATGGTATTGAGTATTTGTTTGAAATTATTAGTTTGACAAATATACAGAGAGAGAATTAGGGAAATCCAGGGAAGAGGCAGAGAGCAGATGGAGATGATATAATAGTAACTCAGCTGAGAAATGATAAGACTTTCAATAGAGGGACCAGAGCGTTAAGGAAATAAGCCTGATGTGGCTTGAACACTAGTCACTTGTGGTGGTCTTTGGTAATGCTGGTATTGGACGACTAGATGGATGATGCTACCGTGAAATATAACAGGAGGGGAGATTTGCATCACTGAAATTAAATGTTTTATTTGAAGACATGCTTTATGCCATTAATTATAGTTGCCTATGGCTTTATTAAATTAAATCACACTATACCCTCTTATCTACTCATAAAATCATTGGGTCCTGACTCATTGAGGTTCTGCCTTTGTTATATAAAGGGATTCGTGACTTAAAGGGAAATTTGCCATCATGTATTCCATTGGCCCCATTTTACAGATAAACAAAGTAAGGCTCAAGGGGAGAAAAGCATGTCCAGCTTATGTAACTCCTGAGATTAAGAATAAAGGCTGCCACCAAACTGAGTACGGAAGGAACTAGCCACTAAACCAGTGTCAGTTAGATATTGGTTATTGGTGATTTCAGGCCTGGAGTCTAGTAGCTGAATTTCAACACCGAGTTCCCCGGTGACCACCGAAGCCATTATCCTGTGTTCTAGAAATCACCCCAAATCCTTTCTTCTCCTTGGTTATAGCCCATGAGATTTCCTCCTTTAAGGCCCCCTGCTTTCTAGTTTCTGGGAGGTCTCATGTCTGGATCTTCCTGCGTTTGTCCAGGTCACGCTGCCCTACCTGTGTCTGTCACTGCCAAGGTCATTCCTGTTCCTAGTGCGTCCAGGGGCAGGAAGCACCACAACAGCTGGCCACATGACCGTCCCTGTGTCCACAGCCCACCTACAGTCACCACATACCACTGTGCTTTCTTCATCAGAGAATTCCCAAGCTCTGTCTAAACTTCCTACCCTCTGTGTTCACTGCTTTGTAGAGCCCCCAGTTCCCACTGTTAAATTACATCAGCCATAGCGGCCTCCGAGCCTCCTGAGCCCCTGGGGGATTCTTGTCTTTGAGTATCAAAAGCATGAGCTTTGGAAGCAGACAGGTGAGCTAGGTTCAGGTCCTTACACAGCTGGTGTAACAGATATTGACGGGGAATTTTCCCTAAACTTTAAATCACACTGAGCTTCAGTTCCCAGTAGCTACAGAGGGCACCATCACACTGTCTCAGGGAGTCATGATGAACACAACATGTGGGGCTCTAAGTATCACCCACATATTGTCTCCATTTGCACTGTTACAACACTAGCTCACACCCTCCTCATGGTAATGCTCCACCTCTGCATGGAGGCCAAGCTGGTCTCTCTGGCCAGAACTCGTTATAGACCTTAATCAGGTTCCCCTCTTTAAACCGTCCACTGGCCCAGCCGGGCGTGGCTCAGCGGTTGAGCGTCAACCTAGGATCCAGGCGATCGGGGTTCAATTCCCGGTCAGGGCACAGGCCCGGGTTGCGGGCTCGATCCCCAGTCGGGGGCGTGCAGGAGACAGCCGATCAATGACTCTCTCATCATTGATGTTTTTATCTCTATCTTTCCCTCTCCTTTCCTCTCTCTGAAATCAATAAAGATATATTTTAAAAAATAAATAAAAATAAACCATCCATTGTCTCTCCATTGCACTGGAGGAATAACCACTCACCAAGACAAGGCTCCTTCCTCCTGCCTCTGCTCCAGCCTCCTTCCCGAGACTCCCCACCTTGCTCAGAGTGTGAGACACACGGGCTTTCTTTCTCATGCTGAGCCTGTCGTGTTCCCGAGAGCCTCGGCGACATGCGGCCTTGCTGTTTCCTCTGGCAGGAAAGTAGCCCAGGCTACCTGTAGCCTCACTTGCACCGTCGCCTCTGTGCCCAGCTTTCACTGCCTATCACTCCCTGATTTATCACCTAGTGTTGTTCTCAGCAACTAACTCGTCACTGAGCTATTGAATTTCCATAATGCCCGTCTTATTGATTTGCTTATCACTTATTTATTTGCATCATCTCTTCCAGTTGCCCTCAGGTGCACGCCAGCTTCGTGGGAAAAGGAACTGTGAGCTGCCTCGGGAGAGGCCCTGAGAACACGGGCGCTCGGCTCGGACTCCCCGGCACTGACTCCTGGTTTCACCTCTGAATAGTTGTGCGGCTCTGGGTAATTTGTTTAACCACAGAAATAAAATAAATCAATTACTTATAAAGTGCCTAATTTAGAACAATACCTGGCACATAAAAATTCTCTGTAAATGGTACTATTACAGTTGTTGCTATCAGGCCCTCATCTGAAAGAATGATCAGCACACAGAAAGTGTTCAACAAATATAAACAGGCACTAGCTTAGTGCTCGGACCACAGTCAGAGTTCAACAAGTGGACATGTGCATGTCGCTGTCAATAATGCTACTGCTAATAAAAATAACAGTCATTCCATTATTCTTCAGCAGCAATATTAACGGTTCTGAGTGTCAGGGTTTTGAAAAGATGCTCACAAACCAAGAACTGCACTATCTCTTCATTGTTCTGATCTCTTTTCCCCCCAGGCACAGACCCCCAGCACCTATAGGTGCTTCCAGAAAGCTGACAACACAGGGGTTAATAAACCAGAGTCTGCCCACACAGCTCACACTCCAATGCAGATGACGGCAGGTGAAACAGCCCCCTGTTCCTACAGCGATGTGGGAAAAGCGCTTTGGGGTCTCCAAGGAAGAGGTCCCCCTTCTTCCTAGGGGGGCAGACTGTTCTCACAGAGTGGACACCTAAGGAATGGCAGTTGGAATAAAATGAGGAAATCTTCAAGTAAAGAAGACAGGAAGCGATTCCAGGAAGACAGAAGAGATTGAGATGGTTTTTAAAAATCACTACTCAGGGCAGCCTGAAATATTAGGATGATCTGCCACAGTGTACAGGGCGCGGGAAGCAGGCCGCGGGGGCTCCACTGCCTACTGAGGTCAGATCGGCAACTGGACTGCTTTTTGGAATTGAGTTTTATAATAAATTCAGTGGAGGAATACCAAAGGTTTTTAAAATTTGAAGCCATATGATCATATTTGAATTAATTTAATTACCTTAAATTAAATTATTAATTTTAATTAATTTATTATAATTAAAGAATAATAGTGCTTTTTTGGATGAGCAGAAAGAAAAGTAAATATATCACTTTACAGCTTTCATGGTATTTATAGTTGGAAGCGGGCTAAGGCTACATCAGTGAGGAAGACGGAAGGCAAGCAGATTAAGAGTATTCAGGAGAAACAAGCTTGGTGCCCTGAGAATGTGGCTGTTAAGAGAGGTAGAAAGCAAAGTTGCACTGATCTATCTATTTCGGAAGATAGAATCTTTATGCAAGTCGTGTATACAGGGAATACAAGATTAGAAATAGACTGATGAAACACAAGTCTGAATTTGGAAATGCTACTTTTCTAATTTTTTAAAAAAATATATCTTTATTGATTTTGGAGAGAGGAAGGGAGAGGGAGAGAGAGAGATAGAAACATCAATGATGAGTCATTGATCGGCTGCCTCCTGCAGGCCCCCTGTTGAGGATTGAGCCCAAAACCCCAACATGTGCTCTGACTGGGAATCGAACCTCGATCTCCTGTATCACAGGTCAATGCTCAACCACTGAGCCATGTCAGGCCAGGCAGAAATACTACTTTTGATTTGTGAGGCATTGATCTGTAAATTTTTAATTTTAGTCTCTTAGTAGTTTATTAACTGTTTCCTATGTCAGTATGTTTGTGCAAGAATTTGTGTGCAGGGTAAACATATCGATTTGATTAAGCCAGTGCTGGTTTTGGTTTTTCCATCCTTGAGTAATTGTTACTATCACCCCATTTTTTGACTAAAGTATCTTTGTTTGCGCATAATTGCATGGTTCCTAAGTTATAAGGAATCCAAAGCTGGAGAGTTGAGAACTCTCTGCCCTAACAGGAATATATAACCTAGTATAGGATGCAGACATGTTTGAATAAAATTTTTAAAAATGTTATCAGAATCAAAAAGAAAGGAATAAACATTGTCAGGATTCTAAAGTCAAGAGTCAGATTTAGTTCCTAGACTGGCTTCATGGGCAACACTATTGTGATGTTGAGTCAGTGGATGACACTTTTTCCAAGGGCTCATTATTAAATGTCATTTTAGGCGATGGCCTCCACTAGGGGCTCATATGATACACCTGATGGCCTGGGAACCCTCACAAACATGGTGTGAGGCCCCATCGTTATCTCCATGTAGAGATGAGGAACCGGGGCGCTGGGAGGAGATGTGACTCGTCACATGGAGACAGAGCCCGAGTGCCTCAAGCCTGAGCTCAGGCGGCTTTCGTTCCTTCCCAGCAGACCCTTCCACAGTAGGGGACTGCAGCCTATCGGGGGGGCGGAGCGGAGGTGCCCCGCAGCCAGGCCCCCGACACCAGCCCGGGAGAGGGGCAGGAGCCTCTCAAAGGGGAAGTGAGCTGCTGAGCAAACGGGAGCGAGGCCCACTCAACGTGGACTCAGCTCAGCTGACATGACACTCAGAGTGGTCCAGGAGGCCCTTACAATCAACAGTGTCCGAAGTTGCATGCAGATCAGGCAAAATTAAAGCACTCAAACCGTCAGATGCGACTGCATTAATAAATCATTAAAGAGGAAATCTCAGCAAGGGCTGCCTCTGTTGCGGGCGATGAAAGGCTGGATTCGGATCTCGCTGGCAGGCTGAGTCCCTTCCTTAAAGAGAACGTGTTACATCTGGAGGCGAACGTTCTGATCCAAAGAAGCTCATTTAGTCCCTGATCAAATGACTACACATAACACGGCCATTATCTCCTGAGGCTTAATTGTGCCCTCAAAACAGTGAAGAGCAAAATCTGTCCACTGAACAACCACGTATTGGTTTTTGACTCAGACAAGAACAAGCGTATACGAAAGTGCCAAAAGCACAACCCCTGGCTCCAAGGTGCCCTGGCCAGGGAGATGCTAAACCTCCTCATTAAACTTAGTAAGTGATAAAATATTGTATATCGCAAGAGTAAGGATATTGGGGAAAGTTGGATATGGCCACCAACCTGGCTCTTATGCTTCCCCTGAAGAGAAAAGAAGACCACTCTTCCAAAGTTTTAAAATATGTTTCCAGGCTCCTACTCACGGGCTGGCCATAGTGTTTATTATCTGTCTGAGTCAGCTAGGGCTGCTGTAACAAAATACCACAAAACAGGGGTGGGTGGGAGTGGATATCAGCAATAGACATTTATTTCTCACAGTTCTGGAGACTGGAGGTCAGAGGCCACGGTGCCAGGATGGTCAGGTTTCGGTGGGTGTCCACATTCTGGCTGGTAGATGGCCATCTCTTCATTATATTGTTACCTGGCAGAGAACAGAGACAGGAGGGGAGGGATCTCCTGTCTCTTCTTATAAAGCACTAATCCCACTCATGAGGCTGCACTTTAGTTGCCTCTCAAAGTCCCCACCTCGTAAAACAATTATTTTGGGATGTTCAGATTTCAACATATACAATTGGAGAGACACATTAGTCCATAGCATGATCTAAACAGGACTTTTAAGAAAGAAAACAGATATTAATACAGGACAAGAGATATAAACTGGCACTGTCACAGATATGTAGATATGCATGACCACCTGTGAGCCATTGGGTTCACTGGGAGTGAACACCATTCTCTAATAACCAGGATAGAGCTCTCTAGTAACCCTGAACAGAGCACTCTGGTAACCTGAGACAGAGGTCTCTAATAACCAGGGATATTCTGGAGTAATTGGGATAGAGTTTTCTAGCAACCCAGGACAGGTTTGTCTCGTAACCCTAGATAGATTTCTCTAGTAATGCTGGGTAGAGTTCTTTAGTAACCCAGGATAGTGTCCTACAGTAACCGGGGATAGATGTCTCTAGCGACCTGGGATACAGCTCTCTAGTGACCTGGGACACAGCTCTCTAGCGACCTGGGATAGAGCTCTCTAGTGACCTGGGACACAGCTCTCTAGCGACCTGGGATACAGCTCTCTAGCGACCTGGGATACAGCTCTCTAGCAACCCTGGATAGAGCTGTGAAATAATCCTGGATAAATTTCTCTAGTAACCTGATATAGCGTTTTCTAGCAACCCTGGTTAGAGCTCTGTAGTAATCCTGGATAAATTGCCCTAGTAACCCTGGATAGAGCTGTCTTGATATTTGGCATCGAGCCCTCTGGCTCTGCTAGGCACACAGTGTAGGTGCCATGTCCCTTACTCAAATTGTCTTTTTTAATTCCGTCTGTCCCTGCGTTTACAAAGGTGAAGAGTGAGCACTTTAAACTACTTTCCTCTCAGAGGAATGCCTACTTACCCACTTCTTACTGTGATAGGATCAAGGGAAGGGCTGTGACGGTCACTTGCACTAAACCCTTCATCCAGATTCAGCTCAGTCCTTCACCGTTGTTCCCAAGAGGATCTGGGACCCTCATCCAAAGGGCTCACCCGCAGGTCCCCTTGCCGGACAGTGACTATACTAGTAAACACTGTATACATTTTTTGTCATCTATCACATCAAAATATTTTACAATCTCTCCTCCCTGTTCCCAGGCTCCGTCTGCAGCAGTGCCTAGTCTGGTATCCAACAGTAATAAAAGTGTGCTTGTATATTGTGGTTATTATTATTATCAGTGTCACGGTGATATAATTAATTATGACTTTCCTGTTCTGTTAGAGCTCTCAGGGAAGCCTCTGTGTATGAGGAACGTGGTTTACACTAAACACTCCACCAGTGTTTCCTTGTGGAGGGCAGGTCCCAGGTTAACATCCAAAGTGGTCCTACTTCACTGAGGCCAAGTCGACTTTGGTGTGTGACATGTGTGACCTCTGGTGACAAGAATATCGTAGGAGTAGCACTCTTAACCATTTAATTCTTTTTGTTTTGTTTTGTTTTTAAATATATCTTTATTGATTTCAGAGAGAGGAAAGGAGAGGGAGAGAGTCAGAAACATCAATGATGAGAGAGTCATTGATTGAGCCCGCAGCCCGGGCATGTGCCCTGACTGGGAATCGAACCCCGATCGCCTGGATCCTAGGTCAACGCTCAACCGCTGAGCCACGCCCGGCCGGGCCATTTCATTCTTATTTCAAAGATTTAAAAAAAAAAAATTCCTAAGATAGAAAGATATAATAGCTCCTTTAAATATTAAATAACCCCTCTCTGAACAACTTATTTAAAAAATGCAACTAGTTCAACTAAAAAGGCCTGAAACATTTCGTGTGCCCTATGAATTCTGGTCAGTGAATGCTCTTACATTTCCCTCCATCATCCTATAGCTAAGAGCCGTGGCAGGGACATACCTTCCACAGTGATACAACGATCCATGCAGCATCCACGTCACTTCAACCCTACATTTCTGTGCTGGACTTAAACGTGACTTAAGACCCTTGGGTAACAGTACTTGAGGAGCTTCATCTGTCCTAGAATTGATTTTAGAAAGAGTCCTACCTCACACTTAAGCCTGATGCTACAATGAGATGAGACTTGAGTGGCCCTTGGTAGGCAGGGCATTTATCATGTCTCACGTTTGTTTCTGTATGACGCCCAGGGCTTTTAGTTGTGCTCGGTGGGAGGATTAGGGACAAACACGTGTGTCCCTCTTTCTGGAAGCAGAAGCTGGACATTCTTTCTGAGGGGGTCTTGGGCAGAGCCCAGGAAACCCTAGTTAGATAATTGATCATTGATTCAAGATATTTTAGGGAGTTCTTTGATTCCTCCAAGTTATAGATAAAACTTCACTGGATCTACAAATGAGCTCAGCACAGATTTTAAAAATATGCAAAATGTGTCCCCATCAGACCAGGCCAGTTTATAAATCTTTGGTATTATTTCACTTACAATTGTTTTATTTTTCAAGTGGCCTTATAACTTTCCCAAAGAAAGACCTTCGATTATGTTAATTCTATGCTTACCTTCTCTCTCCATTTTAACTTTTTATGTACATAGAGGTACTTAGAAAATGTTTGTTTAATTAATAACCTCCGAAAATAACTCTCACCTTCACACCACCATATGTGTTTCACCCAAGTCCAACTCATAATTATACAATACCTGTCTCAGGGCCTTCCCAGTAGCCTTGCCAACTAAAAATAGCAAGAGAAAAAGAGAAAAAAAATGTCCCAAAATGGCAATGGATACAATTAACCCCAACTGTCAGAATCCTGGAGATAATAACTTGGAAGCCGGGGAGGCGGACCCAGCTTGAGGTCCTGGCCCCCGGGTCGCCCTCTCCATCCCTCAGTCCCACGCTGCCAGGTGAAGGAGGAGCCCTGTGTGTCCCTCCTTTGCTCCGAAGCCGCCACCCCGCGTGCCGGCGGGAAGCGCACGCACTGGCAGAGGCTGGGCGGGCAGGAGAGGCCCGGGGCTGAGCTGAGTGCAGGCCTCTTCCTCCATCTCCTGCCTCTGAGACTAAGCCGGGTTATTTGCCTCTCTGGTCCTCAATGTCCTTGTTTATGCTGAGTTAATAATCATTGTCCCTATAGCATATGTTGTTCTGAGCACTGAATTCATGAAAGTACGCGAACTCATGGCCAGTACTCAGGAAACAAGATAATTGGTTCCATGAAGGTCTTCTATTAACCTACAGTCCTTTAGAAACCTGTAAATAAAAACCATTGCAGGCACATAGAGGTAAAGGAAGCAGGTCCCTAGCATAAATACGTACCCTTCTTTCAGTTATAGAACTTCCTAAATGCCCGCCTGATGTAACGCAGTCATTTCAAGCTAAAACTGAAACATAGTGGATGTAGCCACGTGCAGGCCGCCTAAGCTTGGGGCTGAGGCTCAGGCTCGGGAACTCTGGGCCACGGGCCTGAAATGGCCCCATACTATGGCGTGAACGGTGGCTGAAGGGAGCAGGGGAAGGTTCAAGGCGACAAGGAGGACCTGTGCGTTGCGGCCCAGCCTGCGCATACCAGGCCGCGGAAGGCTGGGGTAAACGGGTCCTCGGGTCCTAGTGCAAACTCTAGACCAAGGCTTCCGTGAGATTTGTCAAGTCACCTCAGCTCTCTGGCTTTCAGTGTCCTTATCTGTCAAACGCAGGTTGTTTCACCCGATTCAGGTGTTGGGAAAGTTAAATACAAGATCACCTCTGTGAAAGAGCTTTCAGCCAGTGGGCTCTTAAGCTTTTGGGCTTCAAGGCTGAGAGCAGGTGTCCCAGGGCCAAATCACGCCACCTGATCAGCGTGCACTCGGGAGGTGACGGCTGAGGGGAGACGCTCATTGAGGAGCCTGTCCTAGGAGGGAGAGAGGTGAGGTAATGGCAGCTTAGAGGTTTAGGAGCTGTAGAGACATGTGAGATATGTGCCCCGCTGCCTGCTGCACCCCAGTTCCAGGATGGCTCCCCCATATCAGCAGAGCCTTGACACAGGGTCCTGAGGCCTCTGACAGCTTGCTGAGGTCTCTGCCCTGGCACTGGCAGAGCCAGGGGGTGAGTAGCTGTGCACTGTGGAGGAAAGAGCTAAGACATGGATGGTGCCAGCTACTGACCAAAAACATGCCCCTTTTCTATTTTGGAGGTGTGGTCTTAGTTCTCAACAGAGGCAGGAGTCCTCATGGCATAAAAGATTGAATTACCCACTGCTGGGTTAGTAGGAGCGTAGATTTAATTTGATTTAAAACATGCAGAGTAACTAAGGTTCCACAAATCAAAATATGATAAGACAAATTTTTATCATCTACTCAAAGGAAAATAAGACATTTTTCTGGACCACAAATACTTTTAGAGAATAGTTTAGGAAAAAGACACATATACAGGCAAATGCCATATAAGAAGGTGAGAGAAGATTTGTCTCCCGGCAGGAGGGAGGGAGAGAGCTGGGGAAAGAACGAAGTAATTGCCCGTCCCAGACAGAAGGCCGCAGAGTGGCCCTGAGATTCATTCTCTCAGGGGAATACCTGGGACAGAGGCCCGCTCTGAGGTCGGCTCCGAGGCTGGGCTAGGCGGAGAGAGGAAGAGCTCCAAAGAAAATAGATACAGAGAAAGTGTCAGACTCTTGCTCACCTGTCCCTTTCGTCCAGAAGTCCCTGCTCGGTAAGGAGAGGAGGGAGCTCACCTGCAGCACGTGGCGCTGCATTAGCCTCCGGGCCTAGGGATGAAAGGCTGCTGTCGGAGCCCAGGGGAGTTGCAGGGCTGCGTGAAAAAGGCGAAGGGATTAAGCGAAACCCAACCAAACCCAAACCTCCTAGACACAGACTACAGCTCGGTGATTACCGGAGGGGAAGGGGGTTGGGGGTAGATGCGGGAAAAGGGGGAATAATGGTGATGGAAGGGGACTCGACTTGGGGTGGGGAACGCACGATACAGATGATGTGGTATAGAATTGTACATCTGAGATCTATATAATTTTATTCACCATTGTAACCCCAATAAATTCAATAAAGAAAGAAAAGAAAATGTCAGAAAAGTCACTTTGTTCTAAACGGGTTACCTTTAACCACATTTGTTACAATCTATTGCTAATTCCAGGGAGAGTGTAAGAATTAGCCTTAATTGGCAGTTGCAAAGAAGCCTCCCCAGGAAACTTCCTTCTAAGGGAAATTTAAAATTCTATTAGTGAAAATGACAGCATATAGCTGAGAGGAGGTGGGACTGGTCTGCTCTTTTGTCTAAAATAGAATAATTGGTGAGGGGAGAGCGAGGGAATGAGACCATGAGCTGGATGATTGATAATGGAATGTTTCTAATTACATCAGCGCTTTCCAGAGGAGATAGGTCATGGAGCCCATAGATCCACAGCTACAAGTTTAAGAGTTTTTGACAAATAGCTATAATTTAAAATACAATTATTAAAAGCTAAGACAGATGTGAACAGCTTGTTTTTCTTTCCATGTAGAAGTCAGACAGGGACAGGGAGATTTTGCTGCCCTGATGGAAGTAAGAATTACGGCTTCAGCGACAGTGGTTTGAGGTTGGTAACATTAGATTACCAAGTACCAAACCGGTGAAACTGAGGCTGCCTTTAACTCTATGGGGAGGAAAATGCGTGTCCTTTTATTTCCCATCCTCTAGAGATGACTTATTTTAAAATACTGTTTTGTAAATGGCTTAAGCTCTCATTGAGGAAGTTGAAATGAAATCAAGGGAAATAGCATAAAATAATAATAATATATAAAATATTACCCACAATCAATTCTCAGAATTAACTGCTGCCATAGCTTCTCCTAAGAATAGCTTTATAAAGTTGAGATTTTATTAATTCATGTAGTAAACTGTTTTGTTATTTTATTATTAGTATTAAAATATTTTGCAATGCCACTGAAAAAACTTTCTACATTTAATTTTAATATCTCCAGAGTATCCTATTGCAACTTTGAATTTGTAAGTTTGTTTTAAATTTGGTACAATATAAACGTAGTCTAACAAGATGTATTTCCTAAGATTGCTATGAAGAATTTTATTTGTTTACTATTGTAAATAACTCTCTGAGAAATTAATTTTATTGGATAACATTAGTTTTGCCATGCTGCTTTCCAAAACTTTTGTGCTTATTCTATACCTTCCCCATATCCCATCTTGCAAAAATTAATTTCATGTTGGAAAAGCCCAGCTTTGAACCTTAAAAAAGTAATATAATGTTTTCTCAATCCAAGTTCCTGGACAAGTGCCATGCAAAAGCGAATTACTAATTAGCAAGAGCACATTCCAGTTTGGAAATATGTCTCTCATTCAATTCAGTTGAGTTTGTCAGGTTTTCTATTTTAATTGTATCACTGAAAATTCCATTTTCCCTCAAAAATTTTCCCATATCAATTGTAGGAGAAAAAACAGCTCTTGACCTTATTTTAAATGATCAGAGCTTGTACTACCAATCTAACTTCAGAGGGCTTTACTTATTTTATTGCTGGGTGGTTTTTTTGTTTCTTTGTTTTGTTTTGTAGTTGTTGTTGACCATGGGAAAACTTTAAGGGCTGATTTATAAGATATAAAATTTACTGATATTTTTCTTGCTAATATTAATACAAATGATGGCTAATTTGTATTGAGTGTTTACTACATGCAGGCACCATTCTAAGGGATGTGTGTATAATTTCCAAAAATAATTCCCACAGTAAGTAGTGCTACTTCAGGTTTATGGATTAAGAAACTATGGCTCAGGAGGTTGAGTGCCTTCTCAATGTCACACAGCCACGGAACTAGATGGGACTTAAGCCAGGCATTAGGACACCAGAATTCATCTCTTTTAATATATAGAATTTGAAACACAAATTAAGTAATTTCTATGTCAGCAGTGCTGTGGATGTATAAAAGGCCAATTATTGTATTTTTCAGGCTCTTACCTTTAAAATTGGCCATGGCCATGACAAGGAACAAAGGGTGGGAATTAGTTTGCTCTAATATGTCTTAGATTTCCATTTTCTTTGAAGCAGGAATTTGAATATTTGGGGTGGTTTTATCTACCTCTCTAAATCCTTATGTTCCTATTACCCATCAGTGTGAACGCTTTAAATGGTGAATCCTTAGGAATCTGGTTGTTTCCTCGGTAACCAACAGGAAGGGGCGACCCGAATATATTCATTTTAGGAAAATAACTTCTATTAGTGGAGATAGAATATAGTGTAAAGTGTTCTACCGATGTTAGCTGCAGCTGGGTAACTACATAAATCTCTATACTTCTCTGTACCTCAATTTCATGGTCTGGAAAATGGGAGCAAGAGTAGCTTTCTCATGAATTATGAGGATTTATGAAATAATGGAAAATGAGCATGTTTCATAAACATAGTGTGGCATGGTGAAGACTTGTCAAAAGAAGATTGCTCAGCTCTGCCATTTGCTGGTAGAGAGGGAAGGTAGACCCTGGCATTTGTTGCATATGCTCACTGCATATGCTAGGCCAGTCAAGCCCCACAAGCTACCTGAAATGGATCTTTGCATAGCTGGGTAAACTCGGGCTCAGAGAGATCAGATCATCTGCCCCGGTTCCTCTGTGCAGTATATAACTTAATTAGTGTCTGAAGCCAGCCCCTGTCTCTAGAAGACCCATGCTCTATCCCAGTGCCTCACTGGCCCCTTTTTCATATCCTGAAGGCACTTTCTGCTTTATATTACTTCTTCCCAGTTCTGACCAGGCCGGTTCCTTTGGTTTATATGGGATGGCAATGGGGCCGCCACATAGAAGATTCATTTTCTCCGCAATGTGTTCCTCCCTCCCCGGAGTTGGGTGTCACCCTTCTTCCAGTTGTAGGAAACACCCCCTTGCTCAGCTCTCTTCTCCTTTCTGCACAAAACTCTGTGTGTTGGCGAATCACAGTAGGTAAAGCTCCCGTGATGCATGGGCTCTGTCTCCAACCAAGTGTCACCTGGAGTAAGTAAAGCATAAGGAAATACCAGTCAGTCAGGCCTACGGGGGTCTTTCCTACAACTTTCACCTCCTTCATGCTTTCTCTAACCAGACACCTGCAGTTCACACCTTCCCATAAGCCCAGTTTCCTATATTAAATGAAATTGATTCTTTTTAATATATAGTTTGTATTTGGGATTTAAATGGTTGCTGTGGGTGAAGGGCTTAAAGAAAAAGGAACTGAGAGAAAATCCTTACTTTCTCAAATAACATTAATTACTTCTTTGGAATACCTGTTCCAGGCCCCTAGGTTATGCATCTATTGTCATTAGCGTCCTTCAAACATGACCTGATTGAGGGTCAGCAAGAGCAGCTGTAAGGACAGCCTGCCATTTATTACTCACTCATTTGTTCGTCTAGTCAGTCAATGAGTCCAGCCTCTAGTGTGCCAGGCACTATTCTAAGTACTCAGGATAAATCTGTGAGGCGAGCAGACAGGTCCTTTTCTTTTAAGATGTAAATGCTAGCAGAGGAAGCAGACAATCCATTATCAATAAACATGATTAACCTGTAGATTGTATACCACACTGGAATGCCAGGTGGTCACCTGAGCCTAATTGAGGGTGGGCTTGAGCACAGTGTTGGAGGTAACAGGAGGAGTTTGGGCCATCGGAGCTGGGAAGAGCACTTCCAGTGGAGGGAGGCCAAGAGCAAAGGCCCGGAGCGTTCACGAGTCCAGAGGAAGCCACTGTGGCCAGGTGGAGGGCCCTGCGGAGCTGCTGAAGATGGGCACTGACTCGGTAAAACGGGGAACCGTGAGAGGTTTCTGAGGAGAGGACTAACGTGAGATAACATTTTATAATGAGAACTCATTGACATAAGGTCGCTGTGGACTGAATATTTGTGTCCCTCAAACTCATATTTTGAAACTCTACCCCCCCCATGGATGCTGTTAGGAGGAGGGGCCTTTAGGAGGTGATTAGCTTTAGGTGAGGTCATGCAGCTGGGCCCCCGTGATGGAACTAGAACCCTCATGAAGAGCCTGGAGCTCGCTCTCTGCCATCCAGCTGCACATGGGAAGTGGGCCTTTACCAGGAACTGAACTCGCCAGCACTTTGATCTTGGACTTCGTAGCATCCAGAACTGTGAGAAGTTTCTGCTGTTGCAGACAACCAGTCTTGATATTATTTTGATATAGAAGGCTGAACTGACTCAGACACAGTCTTTGAGCTAAGACATTTATAATTCATCCTCAGCAAGTTTATGAATCAGCAATATCAGCTCCATTTCACAGATATGCACACAAAGTTCCGAGAGATGAAATGACCAAGGATTGATGTTCAAGAAGCAACAGGATGGCCTGGCCAGTGGCTTGGTTGGTTGGAGCGTAGCCCTGTACACCAAGAGGCTGCAGGTTCGATTCCAGGTCAGGGCACATACCTAGGTTGCTGGTTCGATCTTTCGTTGGGGTGTGTATGGGAGGCGACTGGTCGATGTTTCTCCCTCACATCGGTGTTTCTCTCTCTCTTTCTCCCAGATGCTCTGGCAGTTCATTGTTTTCCAGAGCAGAGCTTAAACTGAATGCCCCCAGTGAAAGCTAGCGCGAGCTCCCTACTTGGCACTGCCGTTTGCCACCCTTACCCAGTGTATTGCAGCCTCTCCTTGGTTCTTTCATAGATCTTATCACAAACTCCATCCTGTTATTTATTTACTTACTTATGTTTTATCTGCTACACTAAATATCAGCTAAATTACTGAGAGTGATTTGTGAATATTGTGCTTAGTGTTTTGTGGGTGTTAAATAAATATTTATGAAAAGAGATTGTAATTAACACTTAAAACAATAACATAAAATATCATTTTTTGCTATTTTTACAAATAAAACAAAAATGGTTTCTTACACCAGCAGAACCAAAAGCTCAACCCCCGTGTGCTGTTCTGCCCTTGACTCCCGCCCAGGAGCCTTTTCAGGTTTATGCCGCCAAACCCTTAGTCCTCAGCCGACCTTCTCCCTGTGTATCGGGATCATCGCTCATCACTGATTCCCAAAGCCCCGTGTGCTTCCTGATCCACTACTTCTCTCACTAGAAACAAGCTTCTCAGGAACAGAAGCTACGGTTTAGTTCATAACCTTAAAGTTTACTAACTTAGTGAACACTAAGAAGTGCTAAATACATAAATATATGTGAAGTATTAATTGAAATGCTTAAAACTGTGCAGATAGTTAGTGTTGGTAATTCAGATCATTCTCTCATGAGCTCAGCACTTTGCCCTTGACGTCAAGTGGTATTTAGGTGGCACTGATTCACCCCGGACCCCTCGGCTCGGCGCTCTGAATCATCCTGTTGTAGGCCTGAGGGGGCCAAAGTGTGGGGAGGTGAAGCCACCGCCTGAGAAGACTCACCTCATAGGAGATGTGACCCCAGTCTGCCTGTCACAAGAGCCTGTGCATACGTGGAAGGTACGGTTGTCCCTGTTCCTGACTTGGAATCTGATTAGAAATGGCAGACAGAGCACCAAAGCCCACACTCATTCTATCCAATAAACTTCCTCGCCCAAGGCTTAACATTGCAGTTTTGTTAGGATTCTAGAATCTCCGAGAGTAGTTACCTTAAAGTTTTATCAACACTTTTAGCAGGAACAAATACAATGAGCTCCATTCAGGAATGTGTAAGAGCAAAAAGCCAATGAAATGTATTGCTTGAGAGCTTTTGGTAGAGTTGAGAATTGCTGAGCTAAATGAGGCCATGTTTTTAAAAACAGGGACAGGGAAGCCCAGAGAAAGTCAGCCACTTGTCACACATCTCTTTCCCCCACCAATTCCAGAAACCCAGCCCTTGTTAACCGAGCTCTGAGCTGCCCTACCCTCCTGGAGAGATCCAGGCTGATGCGAAGCCATTAGCTTTGCACCAGGACAGACTGAGTCATCCTCTCCAAAGTGACGCTAATGACAGACGTGTGCCAACCGTCAAGCGGCACAGTGGAGACGGAGGCCTCATTTACTTGATTGTTATGATAATATGACAGTTGCAACAATCCTGCCACAGACAGATGCTGGCGATTCAATAAAAATGGAATAGCAAGGCAGGGTTTTTGACCTTGCTGCCCCCCTTAATGGAAACAGCACGTGGGAACACAAACATGCACCGTCATGTGGCTCTGGCTGAGAAATCACTGCAAGCTTGGAAAAGTGAACAGGGCATTGAGGCCAATGTTGGGCCTTACAGGGCCCAGGAGGCACGAGGCCCCAGGGTGTCCGGAATGCCCCCTACAGCACCCAGTGTGAGAAATCTCACGTCAAAGGATCAATCGCTGGTGTTGAGAACACATCACACGTTCCTCCTGTCCCTGGCTCCTGGCTATTCCAGGGGACACCTGCTATCTTATAAGATATCTGTCAGAGCCTCAGGTGCAGGCCAGTGGGGGGAAGCCACCGTGCCACCAGGAGAGGATGGGCCTAGAGGACAGTGACAAAACCATGGGCCACAGGTATGGTCCATAATTAAACACTAAAACCCATCCATGCTTCTCTCTCTCTTTCTCCTTTCCACTCTTTAAAATCAATAAACATCCCCAGGTGAGGATTTAAAAAAAAAAGATGCTAAGAGCGAGGTTGCCTGGGAACACAGTGAAATTGAGGTGGCTTATGAGGAGAGTGGGCTTGGTGTTTAGAAGTAAAAAATATAGTTTCTCAATCACTTTTAATAGCAGGGCCCAGCATCAACTTTCTATAAAGCCCTCTCCTAGGGGACAGGTAGAAATATGAAAATATAAGGCCTGTGTCTTTAAGGATATCACATGTATAACTGGTAAGGAGATGCATACAAGCATTTGCAATATAATATAGTTTTCAATACAAAGATGGTGCTCTGTGGGCTCACAGAAGGGCCCCCGTTCTTCCTGTGGGAGGCAGAAAAGTTTCAACAGTGGTGAAAATACCAGTTTATTCCTAAGTTGAATCTAAGACTAAGTTAGACAGAAAGGGATCATTTTGAGTGTGAAAAAACATAGCCAATGGAGGTAGGAGGTCACAGAGAGCTGCTTGGTGTGGGAGCATAAATTAGGGAGGCGTCGTTGGTAATTGGGCAAAAGAGAATGTTGGGAGAGGCAAGGCTGGGTGTGGGGTTTGCGTGGCCCCCGAAAGAAGCGGAGCCTGCTCAGGAGGGAGTGTGGGTCAGGACACTGGAGCGACCAGGCTGGTTCCAGTGGGGACGTTGAGGACACAGGATACTTTTAAGAGGTACAAATCATTTTTATGGAATGTGTATTTTAATAAGTTAAAATATAAAGATAAGACACTTTTTACAGATGACACAATTTTTATTTTGGGGTGTGACAAAATAACACCATAATAGAAATATTTCAAAACATAGCATACAATATGTTCTTTATACTGAATGAATTTCTCATGAAAAAAAGATATTAATTGCTATGATGCATTTTCCCTAAAAGGATTCAGATATGGATATGGATTTGGAAAGAGGTAAAGATACAAAAACATAGATAGTCAAAGATTTGTGACTATATTGATATAAATATATCTACACATTTATTAATATAGATATCTGCCTATAAGTACATGTAGATATATAATGTTAGGCATAGAGACGGAGAGGTAGAGATAGGTAAGGAGAGATATAGACAGATGGAGTATCGCTGCACAGACATAGACCTGTACTCTGTCAGTCAAAGTTCTCCAGAGAAACAGAGCCAATAACACCCCCCACACCCACCCCAGCTTTGCCTTTTGTAAGCTCACACTGGCCACAAAGTGTATGCAGGGACCTGAGTAGGGTGGGGTGGGGGGATAACAGCAGACTTTTGAGGTGACCCAGGGAAAATAGGTGGTTTCAGAACCTAGAGCGAGGCCAAGGCAGTGGCCAAGCAGCTGTTGGCAGCCTTACATATCACAGAAGCATATTGTGGCTGCTGCTGCTTCAAAGGCTATGGCAATAGATCCATGACCTGTTGATCATGCTAATGGTGGCACAGAACTATTTCCCAAACTACTCAGCACGTGGGCACTTTCTCAGAAGGGTCCCTCCATAGGGGTAACAGAACCACGCCCACCGGAGATGCCAAGAGCTTTGTAAAGCATGTGCTGGTGGCTTCTGCCAGGACCTCCCCACCTAGAATGGCCACTGATGCAGTGCCAGGCTCTGGAGCCTGATGAAACTGCCCAGTGCTGGCTCTGCCATTTGCCAGCTGTTTGACCTTGAGTGGTCTTACTCCTCTGACCCTGTTTCCTCCTTTGACATCCTTTCAAAGTGCAGTGAGGCTTGAATGGACCGATGTGTGTGATGGTGGCAAAGCCTCAGCTCCCACACCTGGCTGCATTTGCACTCCCCTCCCTGACTGTGACTCAGAATATCAATGACCTCACCCTATGTGATTAAAGGACACACTGCGCATAGGGCAGAAAATTGCTAGAGAGGCTCTAAGACCTCAAATCTCCATCTTAATTAAACTAAAATGGTCCCATTTCTGCAAACCTAGCAGTGGACTTAAGCTGAACCCCATTGCTGCAGCCCAGAGAGCAAACTAAGCAGATACCCCTTGACAGTATTTCTTTTAATTGAAACAAAGCTCCCATGTCAGCCTCTCAGGGTGACCTATGCTCTGAATATTAACTATGTAGCTGAACCACATAAAATTGCCATTTGTGTAAGTCAAAATTGTCTACTATTGGCAATATCAGCAATATCGTATGGCTAAACCTAAACCATCTTTGTGGTAGATTCTGACACTTCTCTTAAAACTAACTAAATAAATAAACTAAAAGTGCCCATTTCCATCCCTGACATTCAGGTTAGTCTGATAAATATTTAGTGCTGACTGTAAGTCGGGCAGAGTGTTGACTGCAAACAGGAGGAAAAAAAGAGAGATGGTTCTTGCTTCCAAGGACTTTCAGGTCCAGTGGTGGAGACGGAGAGTTAAGCAGATGGCCTCTGGACGCTGAGATCTGAGCCCTCGGTGCGTGGCGGTGAGTGCCGAGGGTGGGGATGCTCAGCAGGAGCGGCGGGTCAGGAGTGGTACACAGAGGCTTCCCTAGAGGCCAGCACTGAAGCCGGTTGCGAGGACGGCAGACATTGCCGTCATTGTGTTGTGGATGTGTGCTTTTATTTTTTATTGGATCAGCAAATGTATTTAATTTTCCTTGGTGGAATCCCTCATCGTTTCAGCCAGGTGGGAGAAAACTGGGACCCTCACTAAGGAAGACAAATGGCAAAAACACTCCCCTCCCCTCCTCAGAGTGAGCGCACGGGCCCAAGATCTGGGCTGGACAGTCGCACGCTCCACACTCAAGAAGTGCTGCTGAGCAGCTGGCACAGGATGAAGGGGCGGCGAGGGCTCCACACGGCAGGGAGCGGCGGGGGGGGGGTAACAGGCCTAGAGGTGGCCGTGCTTCAGAGGAACAGTGACGATGGCGCTTCTGTCAGCTTCTGAAATGGACGCTTCTGGGCCGTGCCCTCCTTGGCTGTCCTCGATTCCAGATTCCTCTGCTTCCTGCTCGCCTGAGTGGCCTGGTTGTCAGCCTTCCCGTAATTCTGCCAGCCACCAGAAACCCTTGTACAAAATTGCTTTTCTACTTTAGTCAGCGAGTTACTTCCTGTTACTTGACACAAGCCATTTGTTAAATGTAAACAGAAGCATCAGCCAGTGTGCCAGGGCCTTTACAAAAAGTTTGGGAATTTATTTTTGCATTTATTAAAAAAAAAAAAAAAGGTATGTACTCTTCTATGGCATAGCAATTCTCTGAGCTGCACCTTGCTACCATTTCTTGAATCCGTAACTCCCTCATGAACCCTAAAAGAAGGTAGGTATTAGTATCGTTACGTTGTCGCCACAGTAATGTTCTATAAGACAATAGATCAAACTCAACGGCATGAAACAGAAGTTATTTATTCTTGATCATGATCGGGTGGTCGGCTTGGTGCCGGACTTCAGATTCAGCCCAGATCCACTGCACACATCTTCTGTCCTGGTGGGCCAGCAGCTGCCCTCGGCCTGTGTTCTCATGGGGATAGACCTGCAAGAGAAGGGAGCGGAAACATTAGATGCTTTGTCAGGCCTCATCTTGAAGCATTTGACCAAACTTTTATGCAACCCAGAATCAATGAGGTGACCTCTAGTAAGAGGAACTGCAAAGTCACGTAGCAAAAAGCCAAGATGGTGAGAGGCATGAAATATAGGAAACTAGGAGAACACCCACCATGGGCGGGATGCAGGTATTAACTGGCTGCCAATCATCAGGCCACTTAGCAAAGCCTAAACTCACCCCTTTCCCAAGAGGAAGCAGCATACAAATGCAAGCGCTGTCATTCCTAACCTGGTAGGAAAGTGGATAGATTGATAAACTAGTAAAATCTCAAATACTTCTTAATTGGAATTTCATTAAAGGGAGAAACTGGGCCTTACTATTGAAGCCCTAGTGTCTGACTTATGTATTTGTTGAGAAAACAAATTAAAAACCAATTTACTAAAGAGGTTCAATCTTGTCCTAAGCAGCTTTTCTTTTAAAGTAGCTAATGAGCAACATTATTGGATAAAACTGAACAGTATAATTTTTTCCAGCTGATACAGGTGCTAATTGGTAATAAAATAAAGAAAAACTTCCAGCGACGACTTTAGTATAAGAAGGAATCTGAAAAATGCATTAACTGGATAATCAGAAACATCAGAAGTAGACTGTACAATGTTAAATGAAAACTTCATAAAGGAAAGATAAAGCTCTTTGATTTGTTGGCGAGAGACCTGGAAACCATTAAAGGGAAATTCATACCTTTGCTGAAATCTAAGTCTCTATAGCAATCATAGCACGTGGCGTTTTCTTTTACTAATCACTGTATAAACTTCTATGGGGGATGGGAGGCGAAGACCGGCCTTAGGAAACATAGACTTGTGTTTGGCGGGCGAGGTCCGTGAGAAACGGGTAGAGGAGGGAAGCGGCTGCGGGCACATCATTGAGAACAGCGACGTGGGAAAGTGTTCGGAGCGCGGGGAAGGAGCACGGCCTTCCCTAGATTTTACCAGCTCTAGTTAGATTGTGAAGTGGGAGATAACGATAAATATTTGTCTGGACAGGGAGACAAAAATGTACTATATGCAAATTCAAGTTCATCTTGTTGAAAACAGACCTATAAATTCTCCATCTAAAACCTATTCCCTTCCTGTGGTAACTCATGGGAGGGTGCCCGGTGCAGACGCCCTTGATCGGGTCTCCCAAAGGGCAGCCTGGGAATCCGGCCGGGCATTTCCTCTCCCCTGCCCCTCATGGCAAGAAGTCATGCTATTTAAAAAACGTATCTCTATTAAATATTTTTACATATATGCTTTTTGTTTAATTGTTAGTACTTTAGTTGCAACTGGGGGTTTGAGGTGGGGACTACACCTGTATGTGGGAATCAGAAGTGTCTATTTAGGGATGCAGGGGGGATGTTGGGGAGAAATCAGAGGGCTTCGGATTGAACAGAAGGATGGCAAAAACAGCATGTCTTGAGGAGTGGTAATATCCCACCAGGGAAAGTGGTTATTAGAGCCCTTTGATTTTACCGTGGATATTAACATTTTCAATCCTGTTTAAGTAGTAGTCCAGGCCTCTGTGTTGGGTCAGAGTTAGGAAGGTGCAGGGCTCCCAACCACTCTGTGGGCCACTCATGCAGCACGTTCCCTTCAGTGAGGGCGATTAAGACCCCCTGGATGCTCCCCTTAGCTTGACTGCTCTTTACACAGGCTTCTCCTGACTCTAGGCTCTTTACCTCCCTTCCTTAGAGCATTTACTTCTGAAAACTTTCAGCTGAAAATTCTATCCATCTTTTGAGATGTAAATCTTCTCCCAGGGGCCTCTTGCTAGTCTTACTACCCCGGTGATAGCTTTCTCAAGGGCCTGGAAGACATGCCCCTGAAATGTGATCCTTGAAGGCTATGGCACTCCTACCTCAGGCCTCTGTGGGAGGTTCCTGGCCTCACTTTGAAGGGCATTGGCAAACACAGTTGGTCTGATGACACAGACTGCCTTCTCCCCAACACCCGCCAGACTTTCCCACTAGCTCACAACAGTATTAAGAACCCTCCCGCCTTTTTTTCAGTGGAGATGAAAATAGTCTGAAAGAGGTGTCACTTGTCTGTTTAACTTGTGCTGTGCCATTTTTCTTTGACATAGGACGCTGTTGGTGAGCACATTACTTGTTGGATAATCCACTGTGAAAAATTCTGCTTCAAAAGGCAATGAACTGACTCTGGAGTGAAGTAAAGAGAATAAACTCAGGGATGAAACAAATGATCTTTTAGTCACCAGCTTGGAGGACAAGTACATGGTCAACTGAAAAAATAAGGGAATATGAGAGAGGGCCACAAAGACTGGTGCTGAGGTGCGGGCCCACCCCATGGCAACTCAGGAACTGCCTTTATAAACAAGGTGCATGTGCTACTTTGCTACAGTCAGGATTGGCCTTGACAATGTAGAAAATGCACCAGATAAAGTTGACACTCCAACAAACGTGAATTAAACAGCGTAGGTGCACAGCCTGACTGAACTGAAACTCATCTTTGAGGAAACTCTGCTCCTTACCCCGGGTCCCCAGCTGGCTAAGGGCACCGACATCAATGCTGCTCCCCAGGTAGAGCCCTCAGGTTGAGCTTTTCCCTTTCTACTCTCCCACCTCATTGGTTCCCTCTCATTTCCTGACACAGCACTGGGGAGAGGCCAAGACTGGGACATCAAACTCCTTCTTGGATTATGTTTCTTGGGCCCAGTGACACATGTGTGAAAAGGAAACAACTTCAGTTCGCAATTCCAGCAGGCTTTGGGCTCATGTCTGTGTTAATGGTCGTCTTCTTATCCAAAAGCAAGATCAAAGCAAGAGGTCTATGTGTCCTCACTTCCTCCCGGCATCCTTTCTGGCTCTGGAAAGCAGGGAGGGAGGGGATTTGCGCTTTTTGAACTTGCAGGGAACTATTGCAACCAGGCTCAGGGTACAGTCATTTGTGTGGTCCCATAATTTTTTTCTTCGCCATCCTGGGAAGAAAAATGATCCTTTGTCCCCAAAGGATGAAATTTAGACTCATACGAATTAAGCAACTTGTTAAGGATCACAGAGACAGTAAGAAGCTGAGTAAGGATTAAAACCAGTGACTCCAGGCTCCAAGGCCAGTATGTTCACACAGACTCCACGCAGGAAGACGTTTTCTAGGGTAACTGCTTCTTGTAATATGCAGTCTTTTCCTCTCTTTCCTTCTCTTGCCTCCCCAGGGGCTCCAGGGTTCCTTAGGATGTGGCACTTTAACCTCAGGCAACTCGTTAGGCATTCGAGTGCCATGCATTTGTCAGCAATTTGGGTTAAGTTACTCTTTCTAGTAAAATCTTTACTAGCAAAATTCTTTCGTCTTGCAAAAATTCAATAAAACCTGAAAGGGGGGAAGCAAGATTAAAAAGGTTGAAAGAGGAGAGTAGATAACAGCAAGAAAGTCCCTCAAAGCCCGTATTTCTCTCTCAGAGGAGATTTTGTGAAAGGGCCAGATTGGCAGGAATGGAAAGGAAAATCTTTTTTTATTAAGCTCACCTGTATAACATTATCTCTTCAGAGGTGTTTATGAAAACATTCACACACAGTAAAACTTGTCTCCACAGACCCACTTTTATTGAATTTCCTCAGCTCTCCATCAAATTTTAAAATCCCTGCCTACCACTCCATCTCTACATAAATCAGACCCGCGTCCATCAGCCTCCAGCTTCGATGCAGCTCCCTCCGGCTGCTGGGGATTTGATAAGGTGCCTCCTGGGCTCCCTCATCCCCCGGGACACGTGGCAATTGCCTTGTTCCACTTCTTGGGGAGGGGGGATGAGCCAGGATCCAGAGGAAGAAGGAAAAAGGCCACTGGCAGTTATTTCCACAGACCCTCCATGATTTAGGTGCCCAGGGCCCACCCTCCCAGTAAGCGCCCTCTCAATCCTGCAGAGCCCCGCTCAGAGCCTGTGCTGGGCGTCTGCGTGGTTGTCAGCCCACACCCCTCGGGGAAAGGGAGCCAGCTCACATGGGAGGGGTGCTGAGGTGACAGATTGTTGTCCCCGTGAGTGAGGGAGTCGAATGTGGTGGCTGAAAGGAGACCCCTCTGTGGATTCCTGGACTGAGAGTTGAGAACAGCCCGGGCTTCACTCCCTAGGACCCAGTACGGCCTCTTTTTGAAGGGTTTGGTGGTGGACAGTGGGCTGCTAGTCCTCAGAGTTTTACAGAGAAACAAAGGCCAGCCTGCCCCCCCAGGCCCGCCGTCGCCCTATGCTCATTCCTGCACTGGCTCACTCGGCGAGCCAGGCCTTCGGTCAGCACAAAACGGCTGGCCAGCGCCGGTGCCCCCGAGCGCAGTGTGGGACATCAGGGTGGGTGGCACGGACGCCGTGTTTGCACTTTGTCATTTTCCGGTGAAGAATGAATCTGAGAAAAGAATTTGACGCAAACAACTGAAGTTAAGAATATGCAGGTTACACGGAAAGCCATAGGAAAGGCAAATAGGAGAAAAACTAAAGCTTTAGGTTCAGAACGTAACAATGCGTTTTCCTGCTTTGGGTAAAGTCTCACGTGGGTGAGATCCCACATGGGCGTTTGTTGTTTCCACCAAATGTGTCCATCAGGACAATCACGCTGATTTTTCGGTGTCTAAATGCTGTACTGTGACAAGTCATTACCAGCACGCGGGTGGTAGAGTTGGGAAAGGCATTAGGATGAAGGAACTGTCTTCCTTCACTGGAAAGGTCTCTGGAGTTCTGTTCTCCACCCTTTTCTAAAGACCCTGTCCTCTTGTAGTCACCGTCTGTAGAAAGCCCTTCAAGACAACAGTTGCACACAATTCACGACCACTTTGATATCCAAAGCTTCATTTCCATGGGAATGGTGTCCTCCTGTCACCTCACCCTGCTCCCTCTCTTGCCACTTCCCCGCCTCTGTGGTCCTTCCTGGCCGGCCGGCCCTTCGGGAGCGGTCACAGCGCTCTCTGGGCTGTGGGTGGACAATGGACAGCCCTCATTCTGTCCATGGGGAGGAGTGTGCAGCACTGAATAATGGGAAGGCGTGGGCTTTGGGGTCAGATGTTTCTCAGTGAGCGCCCT
Source organism: Miniopterus natalensis (assembly GCF_054644295.1). Lineage (NCBI taxonomy): Eukaryota > Metazoa > Chordata > Mammalia > Chiroptera > Miniopteridae > Miniopterus > Miniopterus natalensis. The sequence continues at coordinate 40,309,595 of NC_142096.1, read as the reverse complement.
GGTCCCACTCACCAGCAGGCTGGGCTTAGGAGAAGCCTGGACTTCTCTGGGTCACAGCAAACGCGCAATGGGCAATCGCACCTACCCAACCACACTGCTGAGAGTTTGGAATCCCAAAGTGCCTCCCCAACATTTGGTGCACAGCGGGCAGGTCATACATGTGGCTCCTACTCTCAGCCTCATTCCTACTTGGATGCCACGGGCACAGAGAAAAAGACAGTGATACTCATTAGAGCCTTCGGCAACCTTGACCTATCAGTTCCAGTTCTCCTCCTAGGCGCGCGGTTTAACATTGCTTTCCCTGTCCCTGGAAGTGCCTCTCGGCCGTGCGACTGGTGCTGGCCTATGAACTATACGCGAAATTCGCCATATTCACCCGGTCGCCTCCCCTCCCTGTGCTTATGTCATACTGGAGTATTTGGCAGTAGATGCTCCGATGGCTGGGCCCCTCCATGAGCTGGGTTGACCTGAAGTATGGGCAGGAGCGAGGCTTCGGTTGTGATAAAGCTGCTAAGATTTTTTACCCGCAGCGTAACCTAGGAATCTTGATTGATACAAGCAGGGTCTACACGGCCCTCTCTTCCATTGCACTCTTCACCAAAGAGGCTGGTTTTAAGTATTCTCTTCTGTTTTCCGGGAGGCCCAGAGGAGCTAGGAAGCAATCTGATCATGTAAGTGAATGATTTATCACTCCCGTTTGGCCCTAAGCAAGAGTTCACCTGGACCATTCATCTCTCAAGGTATAATTGGACTTAAAATTAAAACTGCATTACCTCCAATTCACTGAGAGGAAACCGGTGGTTTTGATGTAAATAGCAGTTTGGAGCAAGGTATCTAGTAGGGGCTGTGAAAAATTGTCCTAGCCTGTTATGCTGGCAGCCAACAGGAGAAAGGTATTTTTTCTAAATGGTCCCCAATTGGGCCTGAGGTCCATAGGACAAACTTTCAGGTTGAAGGTAGACAGTAGGTGGGACTTTGTGGCCATCTGCACTTTGGCTCAAGTTGCTTCATATAACTGTATTGCATATATGTGTTTCATCATGAGATTTCGTTTAAAAAAAGGCCTATATTGCTAACAGGAGGCTCCTGCAAAAGGCATGATAAGAGTTGTTGTGTTTCAGATACATGAGAATAGACCTAGGTCAGCATAAGGTTCAGAGGGCCCCTGACGGCTGAGAGTGGCCATGGATCAGGCTCCCTCCTTGTCTCTGTCTCAAGTTCATCTTGGTCAGGACCCTCTGTTCAGGGATAAGGCTAAGGTGGAATTCACTGAGTAAAGTGCCTGTCCTCAGCTGCTTCAGAGTCTGGAAGCCAAGATGTGGACAGAAAACTGTACCTCCGTACTAAGCAGATGCCTCATTAGTGTCCCCACAGGGGTCAGGCAGCCTCAGCCCCCTGGGAGCTTGCTGGACACATGGAAGTTCGAGCCCCACAGGAGACATCCTGCATCAGGATCTGCAGGTCAACCAGGTGGCCAGGTGACTCGTCTTGTACCTGAGACTGTAAGGACAGAATTTGACCCAGGGAATAAGAGGAGGGAGGTAAAGTTTATGGCTGGTCAGAGGAGCCGAGTTCCTAGAAGTCATGGCAGACTGAGAGCTGAGTAAGGAATTGCTTGTGAATTTTGGGGCGCGTGAGAAACGCTGGAGGAACTGGCCAAATGCTCGCTCTCTAGACGGCCAACCCGCAGGTACTGAGCTAGCCCACCTGGAGGGGACCAACACTCAGCACTCAGCACTCAGCAAATGCCGAGGCCGCTCTGCAGCAATGACTTTTCACCTTTTGACGAGCCCTGGCCTTAGGATCAAACCCTGAACCGGGCCTTGTCCCGCGCAGACAGCCGCGGGGCTGTGAACAGATGGATATATATTGCGCATCGATGTTTTCAAGTGTAAAGTGGCCCAGTGGCTGCGGCGAGGATTAGATGACACAGCATTCATTTTTTACATTTTCTCCTGTTAGAGAACAAAAGAAAGATGTAAAAACAAAGCTGAGTTTATTTCAGTCAAGGGAGAGAAGGTCACTCGAGAGGCGAGTTTCATCAAGTCTCCGAGGGGAAGCAGAGCAGGAGGCATAGGAAGAAGCGAGTGAGGGCGTGGGGGGGGGGCCCTGCTGGCTCGGCGGAGGCCGGAGGGACGCCCTGAGGCTGGCTGGGCGCCGAGGCGCGGGGTGCTGGCCGCTCCACAGGGCTGTCCAGGAAGGACTGCGGGCTCCGAATTTTGTCCGGGCCTGTCCGGTGCACATGCTGGGCTGCGATGATTTTTTCCGTTCAGCAGCCTTTATGCAAACCCCCCTGAGCACTTAGCTGCTGTCGCTCCGCCCTGTGCTGGGCACTAGCAGTGCCCTGGGAACAGCTGAGCCCCTGCTGTCAGGAGCTCGAAGCCTGAGGAGTGATGGGTGGAGATGACTGACGGATAGAGGTTCTCAGAAGGGGAAAGAGCCACTAAGGCAGTGCAGAGAACAGGGCAAGGGGACCAGCCTGTAAGCCAGACTTGTCCTTGACAGATGCTCTGACTCAGCTAAGTGACCATGGGCAAGTGACTTCACTTCACTTGCAAAATTTCCCCTCCTGTAAAATGGTAATAATAACAAGCCTGTCTCATAGGTCTTTCCTTAATATCAAAGGAGTAAATCTAGATAAATCACTTAGAATAGCACCTGGCATATGGTGAGTGCTCAGTAAATGGTTGTTATGCTAACAAATATCCATTGTCCACTGGAATATGATTCAGCCCTCAGATTTACACCTCAGGAATATCACAGGTTATGGGAATACATGGATATAATACCGAATAAAACACAGGATGAGTCTGAATACAAAACTAAATGTTAAGCGCTCGGAAAGTATTAACTGTTATTACTCCTTAAATTTGACTGGAGAGGTTGTCTTTTGATAGGTACATAATAGGAGCTCCTTAAATGTCCATTTCCTTTCCTTGGTTTTGAGCATTGATTTTCCTGGCTACCTGCAGTTTGCATATAACACTCCAGCCACCTTTTGTCCCGATCACGTACCCTGTGCTGCTTCTCCCTTCCTCGCCTCTGCTCATGATTTTCTGTCCCCATCAGTGCACCTCATGCCTCAAGACAGAATAAGGGAATCCTCCAGCAACCGTCAGGCCGTCCTTCTGTGAGGTTCCAGAGCACCTGGAAACCAATATTGCAATGGGGTCTCTTCCAGTGTCTGTGTCTGCATCCAGCACCTCCAGATGGCAATCTGTTCAAGAAAGAAATACAGCTTTGCATCCCCACGATGCCACGGCTGCTGCTGGACAGCCAGAGAGTGGTGCTTCATCTGTGAGTGTTGAATAATGCATGGGTCTCATGTCAAAGCAGATGACCTCTCGCTCTTCCAAGCTATACCCTTCATCTATCTGTTCTAAGCTAATTTTCCAGCCTCGATTGCTATCCTTGTTCCCATGTCTCCCCTTTCATTTCAAAACCCAGCCATTCTTAGAAATTCAGTCCACAGTCTAGTTCCCCATGAAGAGAGGTGTTGGAGCCAAGCAGATAGTTATTAAAAGCTGGTATGTCGTGTTCCTGACAAGTAGCCTTAGACAAAGATTCTCACCCTTTTGACTCTTTCTTCAGTTGTCCTAAGTGAGGGGAAATCAGAAATAAAAGGAAAGAAAGGGGAAAAAAGAGAAGAAAAAGCCATACTTATATAAAGAATAAAAATATTTGAAAGTATAATGGTATCAGCAGAGCGAGGCCCCGCACACAGTAGGCACTCAAGCAACAGTTGCCACCCGTCTCCGAAATGGTGAATCCACTGTGAATTCCCATGGCCATGGGGCTGCACTGTCCTTTCTCCCAACCTCCACGCACACATTTCTCTGCACAGCTCAGGGTCACCTCAGATCTAACATGTCCAAAACTAACTCATCCTGTTATCCCGAACCAGCTTCCCCAGCCAGCTAATGCTGGAGTCGTATCTCCTGCTGCTCAGACCTGACAACAGAGATCTGTTAGCACCCTCCTACCTTATTGACCAAAGTCCATAGTTGCAGACACCAGTGATGTGACAGCACCGGGGAGCCTGTGGACATGGCCGGCCCCAGGAAAAAGGAGTGTTTTATCACTGAGATCATTCTACAAGGCCCCAAACTGCCTCTCCCATCTCTGTTCTTCCTGCCTCGCCCTCAGCCCCCTTTGATCTGTCCCCCTTACGCATTCAAGGCCTTGGCCACTCACAGGCCCTTCCCAGCATGGCATCCCCACCTTTCTGCTGTCAGATCCCTTTCCTCTTCTCCGATGACCACACTTATTTGAGCTTCACCCACCGTTAATTTTCTTGTGGCTTCATAGGTGGACCGAGCCCGGTTGGTGCCATGTTGGTTTTGCACATTACACACCATTCCCAAGATGCAGCAATTGCCTGAATCTTCCAGCAAACTGAACACCGCTGCCCAGAACTACTCATCTTTATATTCCCAACCATGGGGCCAAAGGAGATGGTTAAGTATGTGGCTAAAAAAAGGAATCGACTTGAACAGCAGCCACTCAGTGAAGTGGTTTTAATCATTGACTCACTCTCCACCTCGCTGGGACTCTGAAGAGACAGTCGCTTTGCATATTCTAGATTCTGTAGCATTGTGCAAATTTTATCTAAATTTGATATTTTATTGAATCTTCCTCATAATCATTAGTTTCGAGAAGCTCACAGAAATCGAGGAGGTAGTCCTACGACATACGCCCTGTAGGTCACAGGTCTAATTGAATCCAAGCCTGGCCTTCAAGCTCTGGTTTCCTTTCAGACTGCTGCAGTTTACACAAGAAGAACCACACGGCTCCTCTAAAGAAAAGTGGAATTTAAGGACTCAAATCCTATTACAAACACTTTAAGCAAATCCAACAGAGATATAATATGACCACCTGCTTTGGTAGGCCCTTGTATTGATTAACCAATTGGTAATTAAGAAGCCACACAGTAAACGTGTTAACTTGGAGATGAAAGCACAAAGGAAGGCTGGTGTCTCCAGAAATGTCACTGTCACCTAAATTACTGTCAGCTGGACCTAGAAATGCATGAGCTGCATGTGTGACGATGGAGTCACCTTGTTTGAAACCACTCAGCACCCAGGGATGTGACTGACTTGGACAGTCCTCGGTGTGGTTTTGTATATAAAGAATCCCTTGGCTCCCAGGGTCCGTCCTTTCTCTTGTTTTCACTTACTCAGGCGTCGGGTTTCCCTGCAGTTTCAAAAGGGCTCTCATCTCTTTTTTGTTTTTTCCCACTGTGTGTCTCCAGGAGGGAAATGCAGCCCACAAGGACTGAGCTGCTAGGTGAGCCTCCTGTTAACAATACAAGCCCAGGACGGGAACTGTTTTAAGTAGCGTTTTACTTATTTATTGCTAAGATATTGCAAACACTTGCTGTGCTGCAAGAAGGGGGAGTCCAGGTGTAAAACTAAGAAAGCCAACTTCTAAAACTGCTATGGTAGAGCATTTTCAAAGTGCACTAGGCGCGCAAGCAAAGCTAGTAAAATTCAGGGGAAATCTCCATAAATCAACGGAAGCAAAAACATCTGGTGCAACAGCTTCCACTCTTAATAGAAGAATCTTACCAGGCCCCAGTCAGCAAGACTTGGGACGCACACAAAGGAGGGGCATTTAATTGAATGCTCAGCGTCGAGGGCAGAAGGCAAGCCGCTCCCTGCATGTCCGCCGGCAATGCTGAGGTGCCCGTGAGACTCGGTCAGTGAGAGCGGGTCCCCTAACAGGTCCGGCGTCCGGGCAGCCTGGACAGGTGAGTGTGAGGGCCGACAGCAGAGAGGACTCCGTGAGTGGGGCTGGAGCTGGGCGTCGCATGGAGGCGTGCCGAGAACATCAAGCATCGGGCACATTTTCGCATGAAACGTCCTTATCAAAGGAAACTAAAACATCCGACACATTTCTGGAAGCTTCAGAGACTTGGGCTTGAGTCTCCGCAGTCAAGAACAAAGCTTTCCTTATATGCCTCAGACTTTCCACTTGATTTGCGACAGTTTAAAGCTGAGAGTTTTAAAGCTGAGAGTCCCACGTACTGGGAACCCCCTCAAACCCAGGCACACTGGGGCAGTTTGTCACTCTACTCTCCTGGCAGACTGGGCCCGTGAAGACAGCAGGGCCCAGGTCAGCGGGCACTGAAGTTACGGTTTGTTCTGTCCCCGATACCAGGCACAATGGCTCTAGAGAATGGGGGGGGCCCCGCCACTCCGTCATCACCGGAACTAGGGGGGCAGGGCCCCGGCTTCCTGTGCTCCGAGCTCCTGAGCAGCGGACGCACCTGACTGGCAGCTGCCGGTCCCCGTGGTAAGGGAGGTGGGGGACAGCTTACTAGATGCCCCGGTTAAGAGGAAGAGTATTCTCTAAGCACAAAGGAACGGTCGACTCTCGGGTGTCCGCAAAGCAGTGGCAGATCTCAGCCGCCCAGCTCTGGCAGTGGACTCAGGGGCGAGGGTGGGAAGCTGAACTAGCCCGGGAAGGACACGCACTGCTTGAGAGACGGTTAGAAGGGACTCTGTAAGGTCAGTGGACATATAGATGCAACGACAAAGAACCAGCTGTCAGCCCCAGCTTTCTAGATTAGGTAATTGGATGGATTTTGCCGCAGCCTGCTAAAATCAAGACCTCAGGAGAAAGGCTGTGCGTAGAGAGAAAGGCAACGAGGTCGGTTTCCTCTGAGTCTGAGGCGAGGCCCCCCGCGGCACTCGGGCCCATCTGGCTGAACCCGCAGAGGCGCTAAGTTATTCCCAGTCCACAGGCGGGAGAGGTGGGCTTACGGACGGTGTGCGACGTGTCAAGACAAAAGTAGAAACAGTATCTGAACCCAAATCTGACTCTAAGTTCTTGCTTTTTCTAGTACTTCCTACTGCTAGAATATTAAGAAAAAGACTTTTTTTCAGTCTGTGCTCTGTGGCATAAATATGTTTTTTCCTGATTTCAGAAAAGGAGAGGGGAAGATACCAAACATTTAATAATTGTCTGGAAAGTGGCAAACTGAAATGCTAACCATCAGAACAAATTCCCAAATACTATTTTTATTTTGCAGAGGGTGAAAGTGAGTCTCTAGCGGTTAATTTGGTCAACATCATCTAGCTGGTAAATTGAACTGGATGAGCTTGTAGCTACGGCCGTGTTCCCGAAAGTGGACCAGGACCAGCAGCGTCGGCACCACGCGGTGCTGTTAGAAATGCGGACTCTCTGGCCCTCCCCGTGTCCTCCTGAGTCAGAAACTAGGGAGGAGGGCAAATCTGTGTTTCAGCAACCTTCCAGGTGGTTCTAAAACGTGCTCAAGTTTGAGAACCACTGGTTTATTATATCTCCCACTTTTGGGTGGGATAGGTGTTTTAAATGAGATAGCATTTACAAAGCCCCTGGCAGAGTGCCGGCTTCTACTTTAGATTCTCAGTGATTCTAACCAAAAATGAGGAGCTTAACACTTCAAATAGCAAACCAAACTCCACCAAAGACATGTTAATACACTTGGATATTTTTAAACTTTAGTTTGAATTTTTAATTAATTTATATATTTTGACTCTTGATTTGTTTCCTTAATAAAATCTTTCATAGCCTCACCTAATTTAGAAATGTCGCACCCCTAAAACGGTTTGACTTTGGGAATCCTTATGGGATCCGCATATGACAACAGTGAGGAGATGGAGCCTGGGCCCCTGGAGTGGAGCCTCGGGGGTCCAGCCGGCTACTCCTGCCCTGATTAGCACTCTGATCCCAGCCCTCCCGCACTTCTCCCGATGCGGGAGCTTGGCTCTCAGCGCCAGCCCGCTCTGGTCACTGGGGGTAGTGAAAAAGGCTCCCTGTTAGTAACGCAGAGGAGATTCAGGAGGGGAAGGAGGCACCGGATCCTTTCTTGGTCCCTGCAAACCTGGGGCCCCAGTTTCCAGTGAAGCATGTGGCTTAATGGGAGGGACACTACTCAGTCACCCCCACCTTCTGAGCGGTGCTGCTGCTCTCTGGGGGTGATAGCCTGGCCTCCCCACTCCTATCTCCTTTCATGAAATGAATACTCAGGCGGTAGGAGGGAGAGGATTTCTGCCAGGGCCGGCGTGACTCTGAAAATGAAAGATGCGCCAAAGAACAGGAGTAGGTGGGGGGCCACCGCAGTGGCCGCGCTCCGCCCGGGAGGGTGCAGCGCCCGGGCGTGCAGGAGATGCCCTTGCTGCAGACAGGTCAGGAGCGGGGTGTGCCCTGGCCCAGGGCTGCCTTGCTCGGTCCAGAGGCCATGCGGAGCGGGCAGCTCTGCCCCCAGTTTAGAAACGAGGGCCGCGGGTTCCCCACCGCAGCTTCTCCACGGGGGCAAATTCCGGGCGTGTAGCCTCCAGACGCAGACACGGGAGGATTGCCACACTAGGAGACCTAATTGTATGAGCTACCTTTTTTTTAGCACATACTTGGGGCCAGCTGAGGGCTAAAACTCATAATGCATTATTTCTAGTGCTAAGAAAACCATAGAGGAGAACTGAACACCTCCCTTGCAGAGGAAGACACTGTCTCAGAGCAGGGGCCTGAGCTGTTGAGCGTGCCGTGGGAAGCAAAGGCAGAGTTCACACCCACAATCCTAGCTACTTCAGCCTGTCCCCAGCGAAGCCAGACAAACAGTGGACTGAACTAAGCACGTCCTAGCTGCTCCACACCGAGCCTTTCATGTTTATCTACTTCACTAGCTACTATCCCTCTGGGTGGCTCTCATTACTAACCCTGTTCTACTGAGTAGGAAACTAGTTGCCCAAGGTCACAGTCGATATGAGGGACCCCTGGCTCCGAACCTTAGTGCTGGAGCCCAGAGCCCAAGCGGATGAAATAAAGGCAGCAAGAGCAGGCTATTGCTTTAAAAAGCTGTGTTGCAACAGCATTCAGGGGAAACTGAAGAGATCTAACCATTTTTTATGGGAACAAATCAATTGCATAACATTTTGATTTGTTTTCCTACCGGTTGTAAATGTGTATCTTTTGAAGTTACTGTTGTGATTTTTGAGATAATCCAGTTTGAGCCTAAAAACTCTGGGGTCACTTTTTCACTTAACAAATGAGGAAAAAAGGGCCTGATGGGGCCATTCCAAGGTCTCAGAATGAGCTGGCCGTTAAGCTGAGAGAGGAGTGCTCATCTGCGGGACCTGTGAGCCACTTGCTCCATCAGAGCTAATCGTAAGAGAAATTGGATCATCACACAGCAGTGCCCTGTGCACAACTGTAGTTCCAGTTCCAGCCTCTTTTATGTACAAGCTGAGCGTTTATATAAGATATTTAACCCCTATGAAACTGATAGTTTGTGTTATCTTTAAGACATATGAGTAACACGGATAAATAGATCACATATGTAATACTAGCACAGTGAAAGAGCTCCCAAACCTTTCATTCCCTTTCTTCCACCCGCTCACCCCCTCTGGATCACAAATAGTTAAAGAATAGCACCTTGTCCAAGCATCACTGAGCCAACCAAGGGTTTCTTCAATGTAGGCGTGCGGCAAACTTGTTGTTTTTAATTAGGCAGGTCTCTGTATTTCAGAAACTTATAGTTAACCTCTCCTGACAGATTAACTCTCCTGACAGTGTGCTTACGTCCGGGAAGCTGGTCCCTAACCTGCACAGTTGAGCTGCAAAAGTAACTGAGAACCATTTGCTGTGCTGAGCACAGATGAGAAGCCCTGACAAGGTTGAGCAAATGACTTGACAGGAAATTAGGTAATCTCCATTGAAAAGGAGAGTAAACCGTCGGGTTCTCTCTCCACACAAGGGTTATGTTTATAAAATCCGTGAATAAAGGCTCCGCAGGAAAGGATCACGGCAGTCATGCGTTGGAAAGGACTGCGAGCTCTGGCGCTATTGGGTCGGAGCTTGAGTCCAGATGTATCCAGGTACAAACTGCGGGTCTGGATTGTGAGCGTATCGGTTAGCTCTTGCTGCACAACAGAACATCTCAGAACTTACTGGCTTCAAAGAAGAGCCATTTATTATTTCTCAGGGATCTGTGGGTTAGCTTTGCCGTTCTGTGGATCTCAGCTGAGCTTGGCAAAGTTTACCCATCTGCCCGTGGTCAGCTGCAGGTCAACTGAGCAGCTTTTCTAATCTGTATTTGGCTTTCTCAAACATCTTAGGTCTCAACTGAGGTACCTGGGCCGCCCCAGGTGTGTTCCAGGTGTCTCCCATCCCTGCGGAAGGCTGACTTGTGCCTGTTCTTACCGTGAAGGCCGAGAAACGACAGAGAGAAAAGAAGTCAAGCTTAATGGAAGCTCAGGCTGAGAGACAACGCGCTCTACATTCAAGTTGCCAGTCTGCGTGAACAAAACCCAGACTTGGGTATCTTATTTTATTTTTCCCCCCACTAACTACAATACACAGGTAGGTTTGAAGACAATGTCTTTGGTGTTCAGATCATGTATTGATCACAATACCCTTTATTAAGATATTATAAAAAAGAAAAGTAGAATAAGAAAGAAAAGAAAGTAGAATAAACAAAAAAAGTGTTTGTTATCTCTCAGAACTGCAACTTTCAGGGATGAATGTAACTTCTGATATGGCTGATCCCAGGGCTCCAGGGACATAGTGGCTGCACAGTCTCCCCAAGCATTTCCTCAGCTTTCCACTGTGCAAGCCGCTCTGTGGATGCTGCTTCCCTGTGTGGTGGAGAAACTGGCCTCAGCAGCCTCCTGAGAGCTTTAACTCTGTGGGCTGGGGGAGAGATTTGTCTAAAATTCAGACAAATCCTATTATGAACTCCCGTTGACACGACTTGGATCACAGGGACTTGGATGAGTGCATTTAAACACATGTGCAGCGGAGGAGCTGTGGATTCCCAAAGGGAAATCAAAGTTCTTTTACCAAAAGAAGAGGGGACAGAGACTGGAGAGGCAACAAGTGACAGATGTCTACAACAAATGACCTATCTTCATCTGCATCTCTGCAACTTGCTATGATGTCCCTTCCCATGCTGTGGTAATCGTGTGTTTTACTCTGATGTGCACCCTGTTCTATCATTTCTTTGAGCACAAGGAAAGTGAATCATATCTTGTCACATCAGTGTCCCTAGCACTGTGCACCGCACTTAAGTAGGTCTTTTTTACACTTTTCAAAGAGATTTTTTGTTTGGAATTTTAATCTCTGATTTCTTCTTAGGTTGTTAAACTCAGAAAGGACATATGCGTGATTCCTCTTTCTCCTAAATTTTATTGCCTTTGGCTGCAGGCCTGTATTTTTATTTGCTCTGTAGCCCTCGAGAATTGGGTGAACCAGAGGCATCCCTTTGCCCTGGCAAGAGCCATGCCAAGTAGCTTGATCCTCGGGGTCATCCAACTAGAACCACGTTTCCAACTTGAACAGGCAGACTCAGAAATTCTAACTTCTTGAGGTGGTAACAGATAAAAGAAGACAAATATTTAACTCCTGGAGAAATCTTTCTATGCATTCCAGCCCCGTGTGTGTATGATTTGGTCCACTATTCCAATCTTAGCTGATCTTTCAAACAGGGGTAAAGATCACCGGCTGGGAGGAAAGCACATAACTGGTACCACGATTCTGTCCACAGTGGAGGGAAGAAAGCGGGACAAACACACAGACAGCAGAGCTGGTGCCGCAACAGACAGGAGACCACAGGGAGAAAAGAATGATTAATTTATTCACTGCTTTTCTGAAAGTTTTAGATGCACTGTGTAGCATGACTTCGTGCCCTTTATCCAAATCTGAATCCATTTTCTTGTCTTGTCCTGTTCACAGTCCTCTTCGGACTCTTGTCAAGCCTCTGTCACCACCATGATGACCAACTCTGCAAGGCCTCCCCCATCCCGAGGCTACCAAGCGGAAGTGGGACCATGCCAGCTGACACAGGGGTACAGTCCTGCCACCTGAGGTAACTCCTGGGATTCTAATTCCTGCCACCACTGCTGGCCCTGAGGAATGCAGCTTAGGGAATAGGAGATGCCTCACAGAGCTATGCCTTGAACACGGGCAACTTTGACCAGTGGTAAGGTAGACGGTAGGGGACTCACAGCCACCCTTCCCATGGTATCCTTCCCATGGCAGCTCTGAGGACCCACTCAGGACACTGAAACTTCACCTGCAACTTTAACAGAAAAATATTACCAGAAATACTTCTTAATTAGATAAAAGTTGCTTCTATTTGTCTGCCAGGCTACCATAGACTGGGTGCCTTAAGCAGCAGAAAATTATTTTCTCACATTTCTGGAGGCTTGGAGTTCATGATCAAAGTCCTGGTTGATCTGGATTCTGGTGAGGGCTCTTCTCCTGGCTTTCAGACAGCCGCCTTCTTTCTAGGTCAGCACCTGTATGCACTGGGGTAGGGAGGCAAGCTCCCCATGTGTCTTCTCCTAAAGACAACAATTCTACTGTATCAGGGCCTCACCCTTAGGACCTCATCCAACCTCAATTACTTCTTTATTCCAAATACAGCCACTTTGCAGGTTAGGACTTCAACATACAAATTCTGGCAGGGCACGTCCTTCAGTTCGTAACAGTCCTTAACTATTCAAAAGAGTAAAAGAGAATTCTAAGGCATAAAGAATTCACAACTACAGGGAGTAGCCACCACCCCTAGGGTTGAGGAAAAGGTAAATAAGAAAGATTTGAGGCTCAGAAAGGAGGCCCTGGGAGGCTGAGCCTCCCCTTGGGAGCTCATGCTTCCAGCCAGCCAAGCTGAACGTTGCCAGGGTAAGAATCAGAAATTCCTTGGGCAGGTTACTGGGTGTAATAATGAGAGGAGCCAGCCCAAATACATCCCTTTTATGGCCCTTCCACATTAACTACACGGAACAAAGCACCATATAAAACAGATTAAAGTTGTTTTAAAGTGTAGACTGCACCCTATGACATGGAACTCAATCCCTTTAGGATGCTGTCTCTAGACTGACACCCAAGTGAGTCCTCAGGAAGCCCGTTCACTCTCCCATTGGCTCAAGACATCACTTACACAAAGTCAGGGCTTGGAACTGATTAATCAAATGAGATTAGGTGGCTCACTAATCGATCGCTGAAGCCATCACCATTTCGACCTCTGGTAAAAGACCTCAATACGTTCAAACACCCAGAGACACAAATGTATAGAAACTCCCATTGATTGAAACCACATAACTCAATTAATCCACTTAGTGAATTCAAGGTTTAGTCAAATCATTCAAGTGTAGGTTGGGTTTCAGGAAGCAATTGAATTGGGATTTCTATTTTCCTTGTCATTTGAATACTCTCTAGATTGCAAAATCTCATGTGCAAGCTTCAAGAAATGCTAACATAAAATAAGGTCGGCCACTATTTGCTCTAGAATTTATTCCTTATTAGATTTCCTTCCTTCCCTCCTCCATCCCTCCCTCCCTCCTCCTTTCCTCCCTCCTTCCTCCCTTCCTCCTCCCTCCCTCCCTCCTTCCTTCCATGGTTAACTTTCATCATCATGGAAACCCAGATTCCTCAGTAACAGAACAGGTCTAATTAACCCATCAAGAAGTCTGCAGAGTTGGTTGGTCCTGAGTCATCTCTCCTTTGCTTATAAATGTCCATCTCCTCACTGTGCCTTCACATGGTCTTCCTTCCACATGTGTCTGTGTCCAAACTTCCCTTTCTGATAAGACACCAGGCATGGTTTAGAGGGTCCACCCTAAAGATTGCCTTTTAACTTAATTATCCCCTTAAAGAATCTCCAAATACAGTCACATTCTGAGGTACGGGCTGTTAAGACTTCAACATATGAATTTTGGAGGCACACTTCAGCCAATACGTATTCTATGTGGAAAAGGTTATACTACTTCTAATATTTCTCTTTTCTAATGAAATTTTCTAAGACTTCGTCCCCAGTACATGATTGTCAGTGAGTCAGTCCTTCATCTGAATAAACATTTAACCACATGCTGTCTTTTATCTAGATCATTTCATTCTATATCATTATTATTTGTTTTTGGTCTTTCTCAACAGAATTTCAATTTCTTGAAGACATATTCAGCTTGTTATATGTTTTACCTAGAATCATGCAAGTACACACAATAGTAAGTAATGGATAGTTGTGGACTAAATAAATAAATAATCAATTCATAGAAAAATCAGTGAACGTACTTTGAGGTCCCAAGGGGACATGAACGAGCCCCTCTGAGCCCATCTCTCCGCATGTGAGATTGGCCTTAGAAAGCTAAGAGTGGGCATCAAAATGCAGGACGACCACTAGGAGAAGCTCAAAAGTAAAGAGTTAGGCTCTACGTGCTCCATGCAATTCAAGGGCAATAATCAGGCCGTAATAGTGAGACAGCAAACTATTTCACAAACGAAGCAAAAGAAAAAACAGCAAAAGGGAGGTGGGACAATCAGCGAGGCAGGAAAATTTTTGGGAGGGTAGCAGCAAACCGCATCTTTCTTCAATGGTCTGAATAAGGCTTCTTGTGACCCAGTCCTCCCAGATAATTCTGATATAAACCAAAGTCCAAGAGTCCCTGGCCAGCCCAGATCTTTTTTGCAAGTGTTTAGGAGGTGGATGGCTTAATTGTCTGAAAGCTTGCCTTCCTGATCCACTTGATTCGGCTCCTGACTCCAGATCTCTGCCAGGAGCACGGTGGAGGCGGCCCGGGCACCTCCGGGGCGGCAGGATGATTAACACTCGGCCGGGAGAGCGGCCCTGAGACACCGTAACTCACGTTAATGCGCAGGCGCTGGCCGCGCAGTCTGCCGATGGGGCTGCAGCCCGCTCGCTCTGGTTTATTATAAAAACATTCAAACACGCTCTGTTGGGTAATCACGATGGCACTTGCATCTGTTTGGGGGACTTTGAGTTGTTTTTTAGTAGAATTTAATTATATATTTTTTTACACTTTACCTTCTAGAAATGAGTCTGAGGCATTTGGGGCTGATCCAAGCAAAGCATGTCTTCAGCATGGTTTTGTCTTTCTTTGTTTTGGAAAATTAGAGCCTCAATAACAACTTCTTTCAGAATCATGAAACAATTAATGGGCACCTACTATGTGCTAGATAATGGGGAACATGTGAGACCTTGACAGTGAACTCTGTCACCTCAGCCCCAGCGTCTGGTGCAGGGACAGAGGCAGAAAGTATGAAAGGAAACATGGGGATGAGTCTCTTAGAACCTACGTTGAAAAGTGTAAGAAAAAAGGGCAGGCAACGCCTATCAAAATGCATAATATTTGGTGGCTGGGGAATGGCCAGGGAAGACCCTCTCTCAGGAAACCTCATTTACACTAGGACTTGAAAGAGAGTGAGAATTACCTAGTTAATTTTTTAATTGTATCACGGAGTAGGTCAGAGAAAGCTCTTATCATGGACCCATGGGAGTAGGAATTCAGTGCCGCCCAGTTACCTTAAATACACCCTCAGTTTATTAGCTTCACTTGCATGGCAAAAGCAACGCTCACCCCGACTCTCCCTGGGCCTTGATTTCCTCTCCCAGTGAAATGGGAGTAATTACAGTAACTAATGCTCATATTTAATGAGGATTATGATTGTTAGAGTTAACACATACCAAGCATTTAGAACTGTGTCTAGGGTATTTTAAGTGCTTAATAAATGTCAGATTGTTGCTGTTGTTATTTTTCTCAGTGAGTATAAATCTTATGCCACGTTTCTCTTATACGTTGATTGAATTTGCACTAAAAATGAGACATCATAACTTTTTCAGATGAGCGAGAAAAAGTCCATGGATTAGCTTATACAGATGATGCTCATCTGGACCATTTGTCTTCGGATGGTACTGTCTGATTTCTCTACCCCATGTCAAGAGCCAAAACAAGAGTTAGAGAGGGGCTGGAGAGAGGGCTGGCAGCCCCTCCGTGGAATCAGAGCACCAGCCGCGGGGAGTGTGAGAGGCCCTCCGGGTGAATGACAGCCGCACCGCATCCGGGAGTCACGGCAGATCGAGCAGAACAGCCTGTCCTCAGCAGTTTGCAGTCACATTCACGTCGGGAGCAGAATGGCAGTCAGGTGTGAAGCTACTCGGAAATTAGAGAAACATTAACAGAGCAAAAATTTAAAACGGAAATGGCTCTAAAGCGATCCTCAAGGTGTGAGTCAGTAACAGCCATTTGTCATGTGCCGCTTAAATGTAAAAAGCTCCAAGAGTTGGGTGATGGACTTGATGAATAAATACAAATTAGCTGAACAGAGAACAAAGAAGGGGTTGGACATTTATTTCAGGGTCTACGGCAGCCCAAAGCAGTACCCAGGAGATGAGCAAAGCATGGCAGATTCAGAGAACCAAAACCAGTGTGGCATGCCCGGGTATGTGGCACAGGGACGGGGAGAGACAGGTGAGGGCAGAGAGGCAGCCTGGGTTAGACAGAGGATTTTGTATGTTGTGCTAAGGACCCTGTTAGGTCAAGCACTATGGAAACACCCTGCCTAGGGCTCTCTTGTCAGTTTTCTCTCAAAGTGACTGCAAGCTCCTCCTGCATCTGGACGGGAAGAGTTGAAGACACTAGAATTGCGTTTTTCCTGTCTCCTAACAGATAGCTGGAGGGCAGCTAACAAATAACGCCATAGCTGAAACTCCACGGTGCACGCATACACACACGCACACATGGTCACGACAGGCCGGTCAGCCATAAGATGCCCCTGACAATGACTGAGAAACGCAGGGAATTAGTTAATTAGAATACATCCCACAGGGTGCTCGGGGTTGCAGGTTTCACATCCGCATCTTTCAAAGTGTAATTATGTCAGTAATGTACCAGGCGCTGGCGTTTTACATAAACTACAGGTGGAGTTCAGAGGCATCTCTATTGCATGGAGCAGCTGTGGGAAGACACATCTCAGCTATTACAAGCACTTTGAATTAGATGTGGTCTACTTGCTTAAAATATACAGTGCCTACTCATTTATTAAGCAGAGGTGTGAGCCACTATTTGTTTACTAGGCAGAATGCACCCGGATATGGTCCCCTCATTAAGTGGCCTGTGGAGCAGCGTGTTACCACTTCTGCAAGAAGCTTAATCGCAACTCACTTTGCATACACACCGTGACTCCAGACCAAGTCTTGATCCCCAGGCCCACAGATGAGGAATGAATACTGGAGGCTGTGACCAGGGAATGAAGCATAGGAATGTCCCCCCTTCTCCCGCAATGGTCTTTAGTTTGCTTTGTGATCATGAACGTGACCCCGCTGTCCCGGGCGCTCTTTAGAATAACACATAGAAGGCACTTTTAACCCTGTTCAGTCCGGGTTGAGTCAGGGAAGCAGAAAGAGCATAGGTATCCTGCGAGAAGGACTTTCTGCCGGAAGCTTGGATCTTACACAACTGCAGAAGTTCCCAAAAGGACCGGAAGAGAGTCCCGGCCAGCCTGGCGTGGGAACGGGCGCACTTCCTGAGCCGGTGGTGCGGTTTATGGCCGCGTGGCTGTGGCCGGGAAGCGGGCGTGGCAGGCAGCGGGCGGGGCCTTCTCAGGCTCCTTCCTCCGTGAGTCACCGCTGAGCCTCGGCAGCGAGCTGGGGCGGCCGCTGCTCCCCCGGCACAAGCGGAGAGGAGAGCCGAGTGCAAGGCACCGCAAAGCAAGGATATCTGGGCTCACTCTTTCTAAACAACGCCTACCGTCAGGGGTTTTTTCCCCCAATCAATGGAATTTTTTTTCTAGCAGTTTCAGGTTTACAGACAAATTGAGCATAAAATGCCGAGTTTCCATATCTTCCCTCTCTCCCACCCCAGCTTCCCCTGTTACTGCAGTCTTGTTGAGTAGGGAACATTTCCTGCAACAGCTGAACCCGTGCCGATCACTGTTGCTAATTCAAGTCCACATTTGCATCAGGGCGCACTCCTTGTGCTGTGGTTCTCTGGATTTTGACAGGCAAACTGTAATGTGCTCACTGTTCCAGCAGCACACAGAACACTTCACCGCCCTCACCCGCGGGGGCTCTGCTTGCTTATCCCCCACACCTTCCCCGACCACTAATCTTTCCATTGTCTTTAAACTTTAATCTTTCCAGAATCACTTAACCTTCCAAACCCTGGTCATTCGCTTAGCAGTATGAATGAGTTTCCTCCGCGTCTGTCCATGGCTTGATCTTTTCTTTCCGTGGTCGCTCTCAGCTGGTTGCTTACGCGTTCAGCGGAAGAAAAGCTTCTTGTTTACTTCCCACTGCTGGCAATTACGAACACAGCCTTCAGGCTTCAAGGCCGGCGCTTCACTTCTGTCACCAAACCCACACAATTGTTCCCTGTGGCCGGTGCTAACACTGATCACTACAGGGAAAGGAACCCGGGAAGGGTAAGTATAGCTCAGCCGGTTAACACAGCGCACCGTCGCCACAAACCATTCTCACGGTTTGGTCAACTTGCCACCCACATACCCCTCTTCAACCCGCCAGCTCCCCAGCACAGGGGCTGGTAAGATAGTTCTTATATCTCACAGGATGAAGGTATCTGTCCCGCAAGTAAAAACCGCTAATCTTCTCTCTGAAAGAGAATATCAAGGCTCATACATCATTTCATTTATCTTCAGGTAATAGTCATTCTTGTTTGAATTGTGTGCCGCATTACCTGTTAGATAAATGTAAGTGCTGGGATATAATGTTAACCAGCAGTAACGTAACTAGCAGCTGGGAAAGGGGGACATTTGTTATTATAGTCACAAATGTGCCCATGTTAAAATTAAAAAGAAATACTCAGAACTATTACAGTGCTGATGTCTGCAACTGGTCACGTGTTTGCTATAAATGTGTCTGCAAGTGGGAGCTATAAATTCCCTCTGTCTCTGCTACTCCCTGTTTCCTTTGCCCTAAGAAAGCACCTTAACCATTCATGGCTCCTTAACCAGAGGTTCCAAATAATCATTCCTGAAGAGCCTGGGCTATTAGAAGTCCTGGTGTATTGGATTGTGTGGGGTTCCAGTAACATTATTATCACAGGACAGGAAGTATTAAGGGGCGTCCAGGGAGATTTTTGAGACATACGCTTTCCAATTCTTCTTGTGTGGAGCGATTATGAGCACAGCCCGTGTGCTGCGGGAACTTTAAAACACGCAGCACCTGACTACTAAGGGGCACTGACCCCCTTTCCCTTACTTAGATTGTCAAATTAAAAAATGACAACAGCGAACACAGCAATAGCCACCCAGCGCGAATGCTCTGTCTTGAACGGTAACTATCTAGGTCATGTAACGGCTGCATCTCATTGGTCACCTCGCATGGGGAGGCTGCGCCTGATTGGTTAATGCCTGGTACCAGACATCCTTATATACAAGTACAGGCGCCTGATTTTTTAAAAAGTCACTTTGGAGCAAAAAGGGTAATTACTATTATTTTTATTTTTATTTTTGGTAGTAAATGAATCAAAATTATACCTTTTTTTCTGATCAGCAAAAAATGTATTATATTTTTTTGGTGTGCCACAGACTGTTAATATTAGTTTAAATGCACCATGAGATGGAAGAGGCAGAAAACAACTGGCGTATAGCAATACAGCACCTCCCTGATAATCAAGATCAGTCACTCTATCCAGGAAAATAATTTCTTTTTTTCTGTTTGGTTCACTGGCCTGAGGAGCACAAATTGGTCAAATAACTCCCTAACTTTCTAGTTTAATGTGTTATTGCTATGTTCCCTGATGAATGCATTACTCTTTTAGGTACAAAATCTTTAAACCAGTAGAGCCCAAAGTTGGGATAAGAAAGAAAGAGTCTACTAATGGGTCTTTAGAGTTAATAACGAGAGGAGTCACCCCCATCTTCTCTCATTGATTTTAGACCTACAGGTCCTCACTAGGATGGATATAGCACCATGTATTGCTGGTTGATTTAGAATATATATATTTACTTTTATTTAGAATATATTTATATTCTAATATATATATATTTAGAATTTATATATTTAGAATATATATATGTGTGTGTGTGTGTATATATATATAAAATCTTAGAAAATATTGATCACCCTGAAAGTCATCACACAACTGGCGCTGCAATTGAACCTCCAGAAAGGCCATTCAATTGACCTCTCAGGTCTCTGCTTTCAGGTGATGGGGAACATCAAAAGACAAATGAATTATAAGAACAAAAGGTCATTGCTACACTTCATATTCTGTAAAATGAAATCCTTGACCATAAAGAATTTTATGTGGAATACCATGGTAATAATGAAGGTGTATCGTAAGTCCAAAAATGGTGGTTTTGACACAGTTTTTTTGGGCACAGTTAGTGGTAGAGTAAACTATTGCCCCATCCATAGTAGATATGGCCCAGTACAATCAGCCTACCCTTAGGCGAATGACTGGTCCTTCTGGGGAATGATGTTGTGTGATGTCAGCAGGCTGGCCACTCAGCGGGGCTGTGGTCAAATCAGCCTTGGTGAGCAGAATCTATGCTGCAAAGCCCGTGTGTATCTTCTGCTGTTGCCATTTCCACATTGTTCATAAGCCCAATCTCTAAGGACAGGTGTGGCTGGGGAAGGTGGTTCACTGATATTCATAGGATGGATCAGTTTGTCCAAATATGATTAAAATTCTTCTCTTCTGAGATCACTATTTGGTGAGCATTCACAGACACATAAACATCTTTACATTTCATTTATATTTTTAAAAGTTTATGTAACTATTTTCCCTACATCTCCATGTAACCAATTTTCCAATTGTATTCTCTTTAGGGCAGTCCAAGAAATTTTTGATCCTTTAAAAAGATATTGATGTTGGGATTTAAATATCTGAGCTAAACATTTTAATATTCCCAAGTTCTTCAGCATTCAAGAAGTAACCTATAAGCACAGGTTACTAGTGATTCTGCTCAAATCATTCTATGGGAGAAAATCCTTGGTCAACCAAGACCTTGCATCCTGTGGGCACTTGGTCGTTTCTGAGGAGATGGTTTGTGTAACAAATCTGTCACAGTGAGCTATGGATTATTGATGCCCCTTTTATAACTGGCAACGTGGACATTAGAGGCTTAAAATATCATTGTATCAAAGCATCAATTCCAGATTCTCATCTTTACATTTGTTTCCCTGGAAACACCCTGAGGACTAATAATTGAACAGAGTTCACCCAGAGAGGTAAATAGCTGAATATCATATTACAAGTAATTTAATATTGAAATTAAGTATTACCCAGTTGTGGGAGGGGCTGAGGGAAATAAAGGTCAGAAGGTAATTCCAAGCAACCCCGAAAGGTGAACAAGTTAAAGAGTCTAGGAGGCTAGACACGCCCAGCTCTGCAGTGCCCCTGCGAGTGGGGAGTGAGCTAGAACCTGAACCCCTACCACGCCTCCGAGTTTAGAAAGACAGACTGGCAGTGCCCTGGCAGGCAGCAAGCCTGGCGTTTGAGGAGAGCTGCGCTTGGACTTGTCGAGAAGTAGAAACTCACTAATGCTATAGAAGCCTGGAACCACAGCACCCTCAGTGTGATCTAATTGGCACTAATAGGACACTCCACACAATGACACAGAACACCAGGGCTTTTCAAGTGTATACAAAACATTTAACAAGACAACCCGTATTCTCAGTCATACAACAAGTCTTAATGAATTTACAGAAATTCCACTAATGAAGCATGTTCACTGACCACAACTGAATTCAGTTGGAAATCCATAAGAGGAAAGTCTTAAGAAATATCTCAAATATTTACAACTTAAATAACAATCTTCTAAATAATCCATGGATCAAAGGAGAACTCAAAAGAGAAACTAAAAAATAAATCTGCCTACTGATAGTTAATCTCATCTTTGAAACACCTTCACAGAAACATCTAGAATGTCTGGCCAAATATCTGGGTACATGGCCTAGTCAATTTGACATGTAAAATTAAGCATCACAGTGTGTATTTAACTTACAATCAACTGCTAAGCTGTTTTCAAAGTACTGTTTTAAATACTGATTCACAATATATGAGAATTATGCTCCACTTGCTAGCACAAAGTGTAGTCATTTTAAAAAATATGTATGTAATCTACTCATGGATTTAATTTGCATTTTCTTCATGAATAATGACATTAAATTATTTGTAATAGATTTACCAGCCATTTGTGTGCCTATTAAAATATTTTTGCTATATTTACTAGCAATATTTTTATTTGAGTAAAGAAGATTAAGCTTCATAATGTGGGTGGTCCCTTATGAGAAAAAAGATGGACCATCCCACCCAGGAGGAACAGGGAATCCTATCAACCAAGGGACTTCAGACTCAAGCTACTACTCTTCCCTGGGTCTCCAGCACACCTTGCAGTTTTTGGATTTTCCAGCCTTCACAATATTTTGAGCCAATTCCTTAAAATTTCTCTCTCTCTGTCTCTCTCTCCCCCCACCCTATTGGTTCTATTTTTCAGGAGAAACCTGGCTAATATAGGAACTTGCTATATACGTGATTAATTCCAAGGAACAGAAATGAAAACAATGTCTACACAAATATTGGAGAGACATTATACACATGTAATTGAAATCACAGAAGACAGAAAGGGCAGTAAAAAACTTGAAATATTGGTGAAAATTTTCCAAATTTTATGGAAATTATAAACCCACAGATCCAAGTAGCTTAATGAACTCCAATAAAAGTAACATAAAACAGTGAGATATATTATAAATAAATGGATAAAATGCAATGATAAAGAGAAAATCTGAGCAGTCAGAAGGGAAATAGGCTCACTGCCCTCAAAGAAAATCAAAAGAAATACCACAGACTTCTGTTCAGATAAAATGTAAACCAGAAAACAATGGAATGGCATTTTTTTCAATGGACAGGACTGTCAACAATTAATTCTATATTTTTTTAAAAAGTGAGGGCAAAATGATACTTTAAGAAAAATACAGTCTGAGAAAATTTGTCATTAGCAGTCTAAACTAGAAAAAATAAGATTAGAATTAACAGACTTTTATCTATTTTCTCTTATCCTAGTGCCCTCAGGCCACCTTCTACCCCAAGCTGCAACCACATGCTTTTCCCACCTCCCCTCACCCCAGTGCACAGCAGTCAAGTAGAGTCTCTCCACGGATTTGTTCACTGCTGCTTGCTTCTGAAACCCACTCTACTCAGAGTGAACCTCAGATTTACACAAAC
The DNA here is from genome assembly GCF_054644295.1 of Miniopterus natalensis. Lineage (NCBI taxonomy): Eukaryota > Metazoa > Chordata > Mammalia > Chiroptera > Miniopteridae > Miniopterus > Miniopterus natalensis. The sequence continues at coordinate 40,286,628 of NC_142096.1, read as the reverse complement.
TGGCATTTTCTTTTCTTATATTTTTGTAGGAACCAAAATGAAATGAATAACATAGTTCTTTAAAGAAGTATAAAGTAGTGTATGTGGTTAATTAATTATTGTTATTAATAATGGGCATGGCTAATGCCAGGAAGATACCAGAGTGGGTTTTTTGTGGAAGTAAAGGGAAGGAAAGTGGCAAAAGATACCCCAGTCTCACCCCTGACCTCAGAACCACGCGGAGAAACAAACGGCTTCTAGCTTTGTGCCAGTTTTCAGTTCAGTAGCTTTCCTTGAATATTCTGGACTGAAAATACTTCTATAACAGTTGGCTCTTCTGAAACCAGTCCCAGTGGGAAAGGGAAGACAGGAAGCAAATAAATAAAGTGTCTGAAAATATCATGAGCCTTAAAACATGTCTGTTTGGAAATGACATTTCCTAGTGTGTGACAGAGCGGGCCCTTCTCAGGCCATGTCAGGAAGATGGCCATTGAACCCTGAGCAAAGGCTGATGGTCACCCCACGCTTCTACTTACAGAAATGGCTCCCCAAAACAGAGTCTAAAATTCACAATAATCTTTTGTTTATTCAGTGTTGATTGTTTTAATTAGAAATCAAATAATGTTTAGATATGACTTCTTATAACTCATAGGTATATTTTAACTTGTAGGTTTCTCTACTCATCTCTCTAATTTTAATTTTTATATTTTAAATTTATTTGTTGAAGAAATTTGGTTATTTTTCTGATAGACTTTTCCAGAGTGTGGGTTTTACTGATTTAATTCCTGCTGTGTAGTTTATCTTCTTTCACTGTTCTCTGTTTTCTGCAAATTGGTAATTGGGTCTGGAGGCTTGGCTAAGTTTGATCTTTCTATCAAGACTCTTCCATCCAGCAGGGGCCGCACTATGTCGTATTGCCTATTTTATGATGATGACCGAAGTCATTGATTGTCACTGACTAGATTCATCCACCTGTTCTTTAAGAATTGTGAAATAATTATATTCTAATTTTATTAATTCTTCATTTTTTGACCATTCACTACTGGTCAATGAGACAGCAGGGAAGTCTCCTGATAGACAGAAGTAGGGTGTGCTCTAGACACGACATACCTTTCCAGTTAATATAAACAGGTGCCAGGGACAGTGTGCTTACAGGTAGTATTGTGTGAGGACCGAATCCTTGGGGATGTCGTAGTCATTTTACAATCACGCCTTACAATCTATTGAGACATTACCAATAGGCTCAGGTAGTTTTTGTTTCTTTAATCAGCAGAGACTGGGAATTTCATGACATGCCTGAACTTACTGTTATCTCACGAAATAAAATAACCCATGATATTTCAGCTGCACTTATTCAGCCGTTTTCCTACTTGCAGCAGCAGAAGCCTGCGGAGCAGCACAGCCCCAGAGGCAGGCCGGTGGAGACAGTTCTGTAACCAGGTCTTCCTTGACTGCCTCCTCTAGGTTAATTTTTTAAGTAAACTTCATTTTTTAGAGTAGTTTACAGAAATTTATGAGGATTATACAGAGAGCTCTCATGTACTCCATGCCTGGTTTCCCTATTTATGGTACATTTGTTACAATTAACGATATTGTTACAATTACTGATATTGATACATTATTATTCTACAACATCTATAATTTATTCAGAGTTTCTTAATTTTTACCTAATATCATTTTTCTGTGTCAAGATCATATCCAAGGTGCTACATTACATTTCGTGGTGAAGTGTCCTAGGTGTCTCTGGGCTGCTAGGACAGTCTCAGGTCTCTCTTGCTTTGGAAACCTTGCTGGTTTTGAGGAGCACCGGTCTGGTGTCTTGTAAAAGGCCCTTCTCCTGGGATAGGTCAGATGCCTTTCTCATGACTAGCTTGGGCTGTGGGGTTTCGGAAGGAAGACTACAGAGGTAAAGTGCCATTCTCCTCGGATCCCCCAGGAGTACACACTCTCCATGGGGTAGCACTGCCGATGTTGGCCTTGATCGCTGGTCAGAGGGCATTCATTTCACAGGCTTCTCCACAGCAAAATTAGTCTTTATTTCCCCCTTTCGCGCCGTGCTCTCTGGGAGGCAGTCATGTGCGTAGCCGCACCTAGGGCACGTGGAAGGGGGTAGTGTCTACATAGATTATTTGAATTCTGCGTGGAAATTTGTCTCTTCTATCTTATTTATTCATTTATTTAGTCATAAATCACTGTCAGTGTGGATTCATGAATATTTATTTTACACTTTGGGTTATAATCTAAAACTATTTATTTTGCTGCCCAAACGTGGCCATTGGTTGCTCTTTATTTGGTTCCTGTGTTTCTTTGACATACCCCTCGGGGTGGGTTTTTTTTTAGAATTTCTTACTTTCTTGTATAAGATGCACCAGCCTCATCTTGTGCGTTTCCTGCCTCAGTCAGAGGCAGCCATTTCTCCACGAAACCCTGGTTGCTGTTCTCAGAGGATGGTTCAGAAACCAAGATCCACACGCTAGGTGTGCTTCCCACTTAAATCCCCACCAGGTTTTAATTATTTTTTTTCCCCTTTGACTAGTTTTGTGTTTCACACTTAATTTTTTAAAATTAAATTAGAATTAAAAATTCACTTTTTTGTTCTCTATTTTATTTCTTAATCAGAGTTTGAGTTGTGAGCATTAGCAAATAAAAACAGTCTACCCAGTTAAATTTGAATTTCAAATTTTTTAAAATTTTTTTTTTTTAGAATAAATACCTTCCGTTTATTTTTTGGTCATAGTTATTCTAAATTAATTAATTAGATGTGTGTCTTATATTTCACTTGTCAACTCTATTCAGAGTGGCAGACTCCACTGCAGAGGGGAAGAAGTGGTAAATTTTAGGACTGCCCCAGAAGCAGTGATGTTTACCGAGCCGCGGGGAGTCAGATTCGGGGCCAGGGAGGAGCTGAGGAGCAGGGTGTGAGGTAGGGGTTCCACTCAAGACGCAGCGCGGGGCAGTGATGGAAAGAGAGGCTGCTCAAACCCGGGTTTCTTCACCCACTTCTGAAGTTACAGCATCTCGGGGAAAGAACACGTCCTTTCCTGGCAGGGGTCGGGAAACCTTTGGGAGGACACAGTTACACCCCTGAGGGAGCACTCTGCAGTCCACTAGATCCAGAGTGCCGGGCGGGCCACTGGGATGCAGGAAAAGCTGAATCCAAGGAAAGCTCCCCTTTACTTACTCCTTGTAGCCCTTCCTTTGCCAAGACAACCCTGCGGTCTTCCCTTTGGCCTCAGCCTGATACGAGCAATGTCTGCTGGGTCGAAGTTTCGGCTTTGTAGATGCTTTTGCAGCAGGGCCACACCAGGCTCAAAACAATGTGGGGTGCATGTATGCGTGCCTGTGTGTGCCTGTGTTTGTGTGTGCCTGTGTGTGCCTGTGTGTGTTTGTGTGTGCCTGTGTGTGCATGTGTGTGCCTGTGTGTGTGCCTGTGTGTGTGCCTGTGTGTGTGCATGTGTGTGCACATGTGTGTTAGTTTGTGTCTATGTGGCTTGTGGGTTTGTGGATATGCATGCATGTGTGTCAGTGTGGGTAGAGGGGGTGTGAGTGGTTGTGGGATTAGTGTGTGTGTGCCAGTGGGAGCTGGTGTCTGTGTGTACCTGTGTGTGTATGATGCTGAATAGAGATATAAGTGTATGTGGCTGGTATAACTGGCTGTGTAGCAAGAAGTGTATTATTTTTTCCATTTGATCTTTTGAAATTGTTTTTAAAAATGGTGGCTAACTTCCAAACAAATGTTTTCCGTGGCTTCTGAAGTTTAATTAGAATTTTGTTGCAAAAATAAGACCCATGTGTCTCCCCTCCCGGGCCTGGTCTTCGTGGCTTCGGCTTTCTTCTATTATTTCCCCACACTGGAAACCAAACATTAAATGCCCACCGTTCTCCCAGAAACTCAGGCTCTTCTGGCAGATTGAAGTTTTGTTCTGAGAGGAGAGAGGCGGTTCAGCAGGAATCCACCCTGGAAAATACGCACATTCCCTCTGGCCTCGCGTGGCTGAGGCTGAGGCTGAGCCTGAACCTGAGCCTGAGCCTGAGGTTGAACCTGAGCCTGAGCCTGAGCCTGAGCCTGAGCCTGAGGCTGAGCCTGAGCCTGAGCCTGAGGCTGAGGCTGAGGCTGAGCCTGAGCCTGAAGTTGAACCTGAGCCTGAGCCTGAGCCTGAGCCTGAGGCTGAGCCTGAGCCTGAAGTTGAACCTGAGCCTGAGCCTGAACCTGAGCCTGAGCCTGAGCCTGAGGCTGAGCCTGAGCCTGAGCCTGAGCCTGAGCCTAGCCTGAGCCTGAGGCTGAGGCCGAGGCTGAGGCTAAGCCTGAACCTGAGGCTGAGGCTGAGGCCGAGGCTGAGGCTAAGCCTGAACCTGAGGCCGAGGCTGAGGCTAAGCCTGAACCTGAGGCTGAGGCTGAGGCCGAGGCCGAGGCTGAGCCTGAGGCTGAGGCTGAGCCTGAGGCTGAGCCTGAACCTGAGGTTGAACCTGCGCCTGAGCCTGAGCCTGAGCCTGAGGCTGAAGCCGAGGCTGAGGCTAAGCCTGAACCTGAGGCCGAGGCTGAGGCTAAGCCTGAACCTGAGGCTGAGGCTGAGGCTGAGGCCGAGGCTGAGGCTGAGGCTCTGGGTCAAAGCCTGGCATAGCCCAGGCAGCGACCTGCGCTGCGCGGCACCACCAGGCCCCCGGAGCCTCGGCAGCCGGCAGCAGCTCAGCGCAGCCGTGTTCAAGCACCTACCTCTGTGGCTCCCTCTCAGCCCCGCTCCTCTGAAATCTCAGCAAAGGAGGGAGGGAAGGGGACTCCACTTGGTCTGAAGGACAGCCCTAGGTTGAAGATTTATGTCACTTAGAGCATATAGCACAACAGCATCAGTTATTCACAGTATAAAGTATAAAGCATGAATGTTTGATTAAACTCAAGGACCACGCGGTATGTAAAAGGCAGATGCTACAGGGAGTCCCAGGGTTATGTTCCAGGGGCTCCAGAAGACAGGGTGGGACACAGAGCAACCTGCCAATGTTTTCATTTAAATACAAAATATATGTAGCTCAGAGGAGCTGATCAAATTTACAAAATAAATGTAAGAAGCAACTTAAAGTTATTTTAATAGCCACTTAATTCATGCATATTTTCCTTCGCTCTGGGTGAGACAGTGCCCTGTGCAAAGGGGGGGTCCAGGCGCGATTACCGGGAGAAGCCTGGGCCCCAGCCTCTGGGCTCCCAGCGCGATGGAAACAGCAGCGGAGGCGCCGCGGCCTGGCCGCGGGCAGCACCTCGGCCGGGAGGGCGGGGGGCTCAGTGAGGCGCTGAGCTGGTTCCCGGAGAAGTCGCAGACGAAAGTGAAAAGCACCCAGCTCTGAGGGTAAAGGCCGAATTTAATTTTAAAGGGATTTCAGACAGTGCTCACACATGTGTACATAAATTATATATAGGCTCCATTCTTGCTTCATACGTATGTTATGAGTTTGTATGTTTATTTTGTAGATTTATATACTTGTTTTTTAATTACATAATATAATATGATTTTTTTAACTTACTTTTTAGTACCTTAAGATTTGAAAATCTTTCTGGTTAGTACACAGAACTATAATCCACTTTCTACAGTTTTTAAAGTGCTCTGGATTAATGATAGTTTGTTTAAAACTTCTACTTTTAATTAAAATATAAAGCGATACTTTATTCAATTTCAATTTCAGTAGCATTTTATGAGAATGTATATATTGATTCCATCAACTTGCCAGCAAGTGATATGATTCAATTTTTAAATTGCCAATCTACTTTTTTTTATTTTTCAATTATAGTTTACTTTCAATATGATTCTGCATTGGTTTCAGGTGTACAGCACAGTGGTTAGACAATCATATACTTTACAGAGTGTTCCCCCAATATTTCCAGTACCCTCCTGGCACCACACAGTTATCACAATAGCATTGACTGTATTCCCTGTGCTGTACTTACATCCTCATGGCTATTTTGTAGCTATTGATTTGTAATTGCCAATCTATTTTGTAAAAAGATGTACCTCTTAATTTTTATTTTCTTAGTTAGTAGGTACGTTAAATATTATTTTTATTTTATTTATTAATTTTGTATTTGTTCTTCTTTGAAAGAATGTTTAAATTGTGAAAAATTTTAATGTACTATGTTTTTCAAATTTATTTGGAGAGGTTCTGGACATTTTTATATATTCCAGCATATATTCTTCCTCAGTATTTTCTCTTTCTTTCAGTAATGCCTATTTTTATATTCTTTTTTTTAATTGAATTTGTTGGGGTGACACAGGTTAATGAAATTATACAGGTTCAGATGGTGTAATTCTATAACAGCTCATCTCTGTGTTGTACAGGGTGGTTGCCACCCGAGTCAAGTCTCCTCCCATCACTGTCCATCCCCCCTTACCCTCCCCCCGGCCCCTGCCTTCCCTCCGGCAGTCGCCACCCTGGGGGCTGTGTCCCTGAGTCTTTCTTTCCTTTCCTTGCTTAATCCCTTCGCCCCCTCGCCCAGCCCCCGACCCCTGTCCCTCTGACTGTTGTCCGTCTGTCTCCACATTTTGATAATTTCCAGCATATATTCTTGCTGAGTATTTTGTCTTTTACTATGTGTTTATGGGATCACTTTTATATAAATACAGTTAAGGTGGAGCCGGCTGGATTTTTCAGTCTTCCCCTGCATGGCTTTTGCTCTGAGTCCTGTCAAGGAGAGCCCCCCACGATGACGCTGTAAACATATTCTCACGTCATTTCTCCTATCACTTCTGAAATTATTTTTAAAGGCCGTGTTCTTTAATTAATAATTTATTTATTTGTGTAAATATATAAAATGTCAGTCACCTTCATTTGTTCTTTAAAGATATGACTAAATGACCCCAAGCTGCCCCCTGGTGGGGAAGGCCACCCACCTCGCTAGGGGGCGCCGTTCCCAGGGGCGGCAGTGGGACTGAGCCGCTAGGGCTGTGTGACAGGCCTGGCCCTCTCCCTGTCAGCTGTTAGCTGGCTTCACAAAAGCACGAGGTTTATTTATGGGTTGTCTTTTCTGTTCTAATGATCAGTTTGTATGCAGCTTACATTAATGTGGCTTTCCATTATTACTTAATTTTTTATTTCTGATTAATCTCATGTTTTATTGAAATATTAGCTAGCCTCTTCTATTCCTGTACATTTTCTCTTCCACATGAATTAAATAAAACTTTGCCAAACTCCAAGAAAAATCCTACTGGGATTTGATGAGGATTGCTTTGATGTGTAGATCGATTTGGGGAGGAGCAGGCCTTTACAATATTGAATCTTGTCATCCTTGGACTAAGTAGATGTCTTCGTTTACTCAGGTGTGCTTTTTAACTGTCTAGTTAGACAAGCATATTTTGCTTTTCTCCCATAATATTTTAAGAGATGAAATACACTGATATAGTTTTTCATGTTGACTCTCACATTTTTGGAATTAAAATCTTTTTGCTTAAGCTTGGTCTTTTATTGTTTTATTTTAACATATTGCTAAATTGTTTTATTAATGCAGAGATGCTCATTATCTAAGTATTTACAACCTGAGTCAACGTTTAAGGTTGCCTAGAAAAAACAGCAAAAAGAAATACTCTAATGATGTGATGCATTATGTTAATTCCCACTCAAACATCATGATTAACGCCAGTGTCTCTCTCTGTCCACGTAGGAAACCTGAGCCTATCTCTAGCCGATTGCCAGACACTAGTCACCTGATAAATATTATATAAGCAGATTACAAGATAAAATTGCAGATGTCACAGACGATGTAGAAATTTAGGAGTTAATTAAAAGATTGGTAGAATGTCCAAAGCATTAATTTATTCAGTATATATTACTGAATCAATAAAGTATGTCAGGAATTATTTTATTTGTTAGAATAGAACAGTGAAACCGCGCAAGTAAAGTCCCCTAACCTCATAGAGGTTACGTCCTATTGGGAGGCACAGATAATAAATTATAAGTAAAAATAAGACGAAATTCCAGTTACTGATGAATGTTATAGAGATCTACAAGAGCAAATAGAAAGCAGAGTAAAGGACAGATTGTGAAAGTGGGGAGAGGGGTTATTTTAGAAATAATAGTCAGGGATATCACACAAAATCAATGGAAAAACATTTTCATGTTTCAACCAGATAAAATTTTAAAAAATCATATCGATTAGGTGTTGAAATCTAATGCTCAACCCAGCCTATGTGGTAACCTACAGAATTATAAGTGAATAAAATGGGTGTGGTATAAAGCCACAGAAATTCAGGGAGTTATCACCCAATGATGGAGAACTGATACGTCTTCACACTGGGTCTTGGTCACAATGCTTCCACCAGCAAAATGTGATCCTGGGAAAGTCACTTCATAGTATCGTTCCCATTTGTCTTGAGTAGAAATTAAAGTAACAGAGCAGAGAGCTGGGGAAGGCTGCACAAATGTCTAGTTTTTTGCAATTCTGAAAGTCTATGATTATGCAGAAGGAAGTGTGATTTTTATCTCATTTTTTCTCTGTAAAATTATTCAAAGATCCCTTTTCTATTTCCAAAGACTCTAGCTCGGAGGACTATTTATAAATATCTTATTAGATGGTGCAGACCTCCTGTCAATGACATGAGCTCCGAACGTCTACATTAAAAAATTTACAAGAGGTTCAAAGGACTCTCTGAGCCGACAGCTACACAACTATTAACGGTGTCTGTTTCCCAGTCTGGCATCGTCCCAGCATATTGCCGGAAAGGCCTGGTCTTAAGATCTGAATGATTCGGGTTTGAATGTCAGCCCTGAGAAAATTAGGCAATGTACGGTTATTGTACAGAAGACACATCTAAGCGCACAAGGGTAGCTTCCTCTGAATTAGTACTCAGGGCCAGGCAGGTGAAGACCAGGAGACGTCATTCCTCACCATTCAAGGACAGAAGTCGGGAAGAAACGTTCCAGTGGTTAGAGAGGTTGTGCATCAGTAGAAAGTCTCAAAAAATACAAAAACCCTGGAAGTGTCTCAAATTCTCAGTGAAATAAGATGGATGAATGATGTAACGTACACTCAGCACTGTGTTAAAGCTGTTGAAATGGACACACTGCAGCTGCATTCAATAGTAGGGATGAGCCTTGGCTGCAGGATTTTCAATAAAAATGTAGGTCCCAAAAGATTACATACAGCATAAAATATTTTTAAATGTTATAAAAACAACTAGGTACACCTTTTTGAATACATATAGATGTAAACACACACACACACACAAACAATTTAAGTGCAAGACAGGGGAGCGATGAACACTGGGAGGGGGCAGCAGGCACAGAGAACAGAGCAGGGCCACAGAGGGGGCTTTATGCTTTTATCTTGAGCATTAATTTGGGTATGAAACTTTTAATAGTGTTTATTAAGCAAGAATAAAGAAAATTAGGCTTTGAAAGGATCAGTGAAAAGATTGCCATGTATCAAGGATTAAAACTAATTCATTTTTGTGTTTTTGTTCACCTGGAACCCATGAGAAAAATTATAGTTAATGTCATGAAACCACAGAGTCTCCTAATTTTGAATGGAAAAAAATGCACCCAACTATGTATTCCGTCGGGCTCCCAGGTCCTATAGCAGTGCGGGTGGGAGAGGGAATGAGAGGCTCTGGTCTTTCCTTCGTTTCCCGCAGACACTGGGCGCTGGTGGCCGGCGGAGTGGCTTTGGGTGGGTGACCCTGCGGCCTCGCCCCGCCTCGCGTTCACCATCAGTCTCCACGTTCTTCATTACTGTTTTCTTTCCCCTACCCCTCGGGGGCTGGCTTCCCAGTCAGTAAGTAGCAATAGCTAACCTCTGTTGAATGCATCTAAGCACTTATTTTATTATGCATTAGCTCATTGAATTCCCACAAATATACGCTGTTTACCCTCATTTTACAGAGGAGAAAGGTAAGGCTGAGAGGGGCCAGGGAACAGCCACGGTTATACGGTTAAGAAGTGACAAACAGGTCCAGGCCGTGTGCTCCAGGGACCCCGCTCGGCCTGCGCCCCTCCTGCCTCGGCTCCACGGGAGTCTAACCGGCGATGACCGAGGCCGGGAGCCCACGGCCCACCCCGCTCCGACCACCACAGGGCCTTGCTCCCGCCGAGCAGCTGCACCAGCAGCCCCCTGAACTCTCCAAAAACCCCCTCTCCTGCCCGGTCCTCCCTGCTGAGCCCTAGCCTGCTTTGTGTCTCTAGTTGCCTTCTGTATTCCTGTATTTTTTCCGGCACACACGAGATACAATAATGCCGTGGACACTTTCCAAAGTGCATGGCTCTGTGAAGATCGGTTCTCTGGGGCCAGTGTCTGCGGCTGCTGCGGCCCCAGTGAGAAGGCGACATTCACTCAGTCCATTGTGGAAATGAGGCGTGGCAGCAGACACTGTCCCCAGGGCTCAGACACCTGAAGCCACTGGCGCTCAATGTTCGTGCCAGAAGCTTTCCATCAAGAGAACATCTCTGGCAACCCATGTTCTCACCGAAACAGATCTCAGAGGAGACGACCCAGGGATCCAGCAGCGCACAAAATCTAAGTGCCTAGATGCTGTTACAGACATAGCGAAATGCACTTCCCCCCAACTCCACCTGCTCGGCAATGGGCTGGGGTGCTGGGTGCTCCCCTGAAGTGCAGAAACAGGAGGGCCCTGCATGGCAGAAGGCAGGGCTAAATACAAGGGGTAGAAGGGTTGGGGGGCAGATCTTGAATCTCGGTGACTAATTATTAGCAAGGCGGACTTTGGTAAGTTACTTTGCCTCTCGTAGCCTCAGTTGCCTCATTTTAAAAATGAGAGTCTCATACCTAGCGCAGGGTGTTGTGAAACTAAATAAGGTAAAGTGGGAGGTTAGTTCCTATCCTCTTCAAAGTAGTTCTGCCCCACGGCCCTGTATCTATCTGCCTCACCTAGGTTTGTGGGGGGTCCACTGGGAGCCAGGCCTCCTCTCTATGCCAGGATGTCAGCAGCGAAGAAAAGAGTCGATCAGGAACTAATATCCAGGGTGGGAAACCAGCAAGAACACTAAATATGTATATTTATATATGTATATATATACATATTTCCAAAAAATGTAAAGCATTCTAACTAATGTGGCTGGAGAAAGAGCAGCTTTGAGTGAGGCACACAGTCACATCTTAACACTGATTTTATGGGGTCTGGCCAAGTGATTTGTGTCTCTGCCCTGCCCTGTACCACCCTGTGTCGTCCGGAAGATCAACATTAGATTCTTGTGACAGCAAATAACACCACTATCATTGGACTTTCTCCAGCTTCCTGAGGCCTGTGCTAGCTGGGCCATAGGGACACCTGATGTTTCCAGTTGCACAACCTTGGGGCAGGGGGTGGTCACAAGGCTGTGTAATTCTACCTGAGCCAGCAGAATTTTCTGGTTCCAGGGCGGAGAGTCAGAAGAACGTTGCCTTCCTCTCTTGCCGAAAAGGAAAACTGATATATGCACGAAAGAGGGAAGGAAATAAAGAGAAAAACACAAAAGTAGCCTAAACCAAGGGGCAGTCTTCCCTCCCTTCAGACCTCCCCGGGCTGTCTGTCTGGGGGCCAAATCTGGGCCCACTACGCCTTCAACAGGACAAACCCCAGGACAGAGCTGGAGCCTCTGCTTGGGAGGAAACCTCGGCTGCTGGCCCTGGGGCTCCTGCCCCTTGGTTAATGTCGTGCTGCTGTCTCCAGACCTCATAGTCCCACCCCCAGAGAATGAGCCGCCTGAACCATCGGGTCCTGAACTCCTTGTCTGCTAAAGACAAGCTCCCTGGACGGTACCAAGAAGCCTCATTTGCCAGCTTCCAGGTGCTTCTGAGTGATCTTTCAGTAGGCATTTGAAATTTCTTTGAAGATGAACAGCAAAGTATTTAATGGGAAAAATATCTATTTGTGGAAAGAGAAGTGTTTTTGGACTGATTTATTCGCTCAGTCATTCATCGAATAAGTACTGATTGAATGCTTTTCCATATAAGACACTGTGAGGACGCGGGGACACACTAGTCCTGACTCTCATAGCAGGTACGTTAAGTGGAAGGAGACATTTTAAATAGAAGAAATAATAACCTAATTAAATTTGTAATTAAAACTGGAAAATAAAACCAGGACATTTTGATTTTAAAAAGCAGAAGGATTGCATTTAAAACGGGTGCCACATAAATTGAACCTGAAGATTACGGGCTGGAGTTGCAGAATGAAGGACATGTGGCCATGGAGATGGGACACCAGGTCTTAAGATGGGCACAAGAAAAGTAAAAGTCAACAGTGATGTATCTAGTATTTATTATATCTTTGATTTTAGATGCCTAAAGGTTACTGGACTTTAGAGATTATCTGAATCTACTGCCCCTGGTACTTGATCTTGCCCTGCACCTTGAGCTCTCCACTGATGTGTTTGTTCATTTCCTTAGACAGCATCACACTTCCCTTTCAAATATTGTCTTCTAGAAAGTTCTTCTGTGTGTTAGTTAGCATGCACTTAGGCTGCCTGGGACCTCTCACCTCTTCTCTTAGCTCTGCTTCTCCATAGCGGGTCTAATTGTTCTCACTGGTGGAAGGAATCTTCTGGCAAAGAAAGCAACCCTCCATCCCAAGGTATTCTTTTTCTCATGTTTTAAGTGCGCGTTCGTGCCAGAGCCCGGAATGTGGGATAGGAACACGGTGACAGCTGGAACAACGTCCTACCTGGAGAAGTTCTGTGTCGGTGGAGAGGAAACACACAGAAGCAGGTAGGTTCTGTTGCAGCTTCTGCTGCTGAAGAGCCGGTGCCGAGCACCATCGAGCGAAGAGCGTGAGCGCCTTGGTCCCAGCCTTGGACTCAGCGGACAGTCCCCGGAGAAATGCCTTGGAGCCTGAACCTTCACACTCAGGTTCAGGGGAAAGGGCGTAGCCAAGAGCCAAGTGAGGGCCAAGTTAGCCCGGGAACTCCTCCTGCACCTGAATTATAAACATGCTTCTGCAGGCCTCTCTCCCACGGACAAGCAGATGCATTCACGGTGTGAGTGACCGTGAGCGTGTGTGAGGGGTGGAGAGCAGGAGAGGAAGAGAGGGGGAGAGAGAGAGGCACAGAGAAGGCTGTAAAGAGAGGAACAGGGACGAATTCTAAGCTGCCCTTCTCAGCATTTGAGTTTCTCCGCCATTGGTGACAGTGCTCTAGCTCTGAGTGACAGGAGCCCGCTGCCATCCGCCAGCTCAAATGCATGTTCACCGGCACCCATTCCTGCGGCTGGTTTACAAAGCTCAGGCTGCAAAGACACACTGTGCATAAGAAATGCGTCCCAGGGCTCATATAACGTCCCTTCCTAACATGACTCCCACTTTGCCCATCCAGGGGGAGCCGGCGCGGGGAACAGGCACTGCCCCTCGCATGTGGGAGGCGGGCCGCGTGGGCAGCGGCTTTAGAAACAGTTTGATTGCGTCAGACTCCGTGCCTTCCCTCTGCCACTCGTGAGCTCTCATCCCTTGGTCCGGTCGCTTAGCTTCCCTGAGCTTCACATTCATAAAAAGCCTCCCATATGCCATGAAACTCTCTGAGGGTTATTCTCTCCACACACACACAATTGAGATTACACGTATGGAAATGCAATGCCATCACAGACACATTTTAGGGAGGTCACTGTGGCAGCGATCTGTCCCGGGGCTGGGGCACGGCTGTGACTGAGAGAGATGGTGGTCAGGTTGACAGCCTGTTGGGTTTTCTAGGTGAGAATCTGTGAAGAAAGGTTAGGGCTTATGACACTCGGCCGCCTGACTCGTAGCAGGAGCACAGAAGCACGTGGAACCAACTGGGCCTGAAAAAGGCATGGAGGGCTTCACAGTGGAGGTTACATTTAGCCAACACTTGAATGACAAATAGGAGTTTTGCAAACAGGAGCGGGAAGGCGAGGTGCCCGCGAAGAGGGGAGAGAGAATGCAAAGGAGGAAAGGCCAGAAGGGCAGGCCTGTGTAGGGTGCGATGCGTTCACTTGGGTGGGGTTAGAGGGCATGGGGTTAAGGGGACTGTGGAGCGGCTGGGAAAGGATGAATGCAGACAGCGACAGGAGCGGGAAACAGGTAAGATTAGGGTCAGATTCTAAAGGTTCTGATTTGGCTTTTCTATTTTATCTTATTTATTTTTTTCAAAATAGGCCAATTCACTTATGGAAACCTTTGCCACTGACCTATAAAAGCAATTCCAAGTTCTACGTTCAGCCTTTGGTCAGAACTCCAGGCTCCCCACCCGCCCGAGGTGCTAGCGGCCCCTGTCACTGTCTTCCCAGCTCGCAAAGCCTGCTCCTTGCTCCGACGCCCAGCCTCTCCTCCCTGTCCCCTGCACTCCTGGTTCCTGACTCTTACTTTCCTCGCGACAGGTTTCTACTCAGGACGACGGGATGCGGTCACACTCTGCAAGCCCACGTCTCGGGTGAGCTTGCACCACCGCAAGCACCGGATTCATGAAACCCAGCCTCCTAGTTTCATCAGAGGAGTCCCGTCCCCCCCAACCCACCCCCATGGGGCGAAGGGCCCGTCTCCAAGCTTCCCTGTGACTTCATCTTCCTGCTCTGCCCACCAGTTGGGGTGAGCGGTGGCTGAGCTCCGGGGTGATGGGTGAGGAGGAGTCACCTGGGCCCCCTTCTACCACCTCATCCGATGAGTTTCAGTTCTAAGAATTCTCGTCACTGTTAATGTGGATCGTTGCTCTCCCTGCACCTCAGATGCGGGTGCATGACCGGCGGGGAGGTGCTCAGGAGGTAACCGGGTGACGCATTTCTCTCACCCTCAGCCAGGAGTTTTTAAAGCTTCTCGGACCAAGTCTACCTCTATCTTTAATTTTTCTGAGTGATTCCAATATTAGTAGAAAAGATGGCCCAGAGATGTTGAATATAACGCTAGGTGTCCTCCTTTGGAAATGACTGAGGACCAATTTATTCCATGTTGGGGCAAATGGTGTCGGTGGCTTTACAGTCCGTACGCCTGGTGTAGCAACATGGAACCTTCCAGAGGCCCTTCACCTGCACACGTTACTTAGTTGTTTACAGTTGTTCACAGCATTTGTCATTCTTTAGGTAAGGAAACGAGGTAAGAAGGTTTTCCCGGTTTCCCGGTGTCCTACGCTAACCAGTGCACCGGGTGCGTGGGGAGGGCGGCGGGTAGCTTTCCGAAGCTGCTAAGTGCCCCCCCGGACCGTGCTCTTCCTCCATGCTGCTCCGCCGTCCTCACGGAGCTCATCACAGACCCTGGACCTGGCATCTCTGATTTCTGCACCCGTGGTACTGAAGGGAAGGAATCAGCCCATTTCCTTGGCACCTGTCTCTTTCCATGGAAGAGGGACATGAATGAGACAACCATCTCTTCCCTTTGGGGGGCGGGGAGCTCCATGTTGAGTGGAGAGGCCCTCATTTGAGACAGCACTTGGGGAAGCGAGGCCATTGTCCCAACCCTTCTGGAGAGGACGGCAGTAGGGGGTGTAGTCATACGGGGCCCGGGGTGATGGTGTCACGCAGGGTAAATTCTGAAGGGCGCAGAACTGTTACGGTGGACTCGGACAGCTGGAGAGGGCACAGCGGGCCACGTGCCGGGCTCTGGGGCAACAGGGGAGGGCATGAGGGGGCCATGTGCCTGAGGGAGTCTACAAAGCAGTGTTTACATCACAATATTGTGTAATGTTCTTTGAGGAGAATGAAGGTCTCACTCTTTAAATAAAAATAATTTCAGATCACTGACGAGAAATTCAGGTTTTTTACTCATCTGAAAGAAGAGAAAATGATGAAGTCTGATAAGTGTTAATGATGCTATTAGGTGTGTGTTCGCTGCTGCGGGAGGTGTAGATTTATAGCCATGTTGGAAGTCGTTTTGGAAATTATAGTACAATATAAAACTCACAGACTACATGTGCTAAAATATTCATTTCTGCTGGCTGCCCTGGGAAAAAAAATGAGACATGCAAGCACGCTCATTAGAGCCCTGTTTATAATGCTGAGCGTTACTGGCTCGTCTAAATGTCTAACAATAGAGGGTGGCCAAGTAAATGTGTGTTGTGTCCTCTGTGATATCACGAAACAGTTCAAACAAGCACCTCAGCCACGGGTACAGTGTAGACAGGATCCGAGATGCACTGTTGAGTGGCTCATACAAGTGGAGAGATCCTACAGTTTGAAATAGACACACACACATCTATACAATAAATACTTCAAAATGTTTAGGAAACATATAATTAAATGTCTGGAAGGCTAAGCCTCACACCCCGAGTAGGAGGAGGCCTCCCAAGGGGATTCTTGAGCGAACGCGGGGACATAGGTTTCCCTCGGGGCGCGAGCCGAGGCGAGAGCGGGCCCCCCAGCTCAGTTCCAGATGAACCTCCTCGGGAGCGAAGCCTATGAAAACTGATCCTTATTTACATGTTTATGTAATCATGAAAGCATCTTAATAAACATGCTCAAATATACTAAGCTGTAGATATAAGTGTATGTTCTTACCAATGACAAATGAGAAAAAATTACTTAGAGTGCAACGTTTTACATTTAAACTAGTGAACGTCCTCCCATCTCTTTCTCATGACGGACGTTCTGGGAGTAGTCGGTACGCGGCTCTGCGGACTGTGCTCCCCTCTGCAAGTACCTGATCGCGTGTCCATGGTGCTGTTTAACCTGGTCCTCTAACCCTTTCATTTCCCATAGACTGGGGGTTAGGAATAAGGCCTGAGTAAAGTCAGGATGGAACTGGGGGGGGGGATCCGTCCCGGTGACACGATCTGTTTTGTCATGTGCTACCCCAGGAGGGACACAGCGTCAGGTGGTCGGACAGAAGATGACTCTGTCCAGTGGTGGCGACCAAGCAGATGGCTCCTGAAGACACGTGTCCCTTTCAGCTACTAGCGAGCAACCCAGACGGCGCTCTTGCCCTGGTGAATACTCTTTTCTGCCTCGCTCCTAATGATTTTAAGTACCTACTAGGTGTTGTAAAATTGTCATTTTATAATTACATCATTCTTTCTGTATTTATTGTCCGTTCTTCTCTAAGGAGCACCTTTTCTCATCAACGGTGTATGAACTATAGTGTCTCTGAAAAGAGGCAAAATATTTGTTTGTCTTTAATTTTTTCAGGCTGAGGAGGGTGTATTTATCACCTTCAGCAGTGGCGATTTCTACTCCTCCTTTTTATTGTAACTACAGACTAATTTACAACTTTTATTTGGTGTTCCATGACCTGTTATAGATTTTAACATAATTATTTCCTTTTTTCCCAGGACGTCTAGCATTGTCCCTTACGCTTTGCAAGCCCTTAAAGA
Organism: Miniopterus natalensis; assembly: GCF_054644295.1. NCBI lineage: Eukaryota > Metazoa > Chordata > Mammalia > Chiroptera > Miniopteridae > Miniopterus > Miniopterus natalensis. Next base: position 40,269,432 of record NC_142096.1, on the reverse strand, counting down.
AAGGGTGGGGGGATGGCTAGTGAATTTACAAGGGGAGGGCTGGGTCAAGGTCCACTACCTTGTAAATTTGTTGCTGGCCAAATCACTTAAACTCCCATATACTCTTTTCTTGACTCATAAAAATGAATAAAACCCCATTTCACAAAGATCTTGCATGAGGAAATGTGAGACCATCTAGCTCTGTTGTCTTATTAGAACCAAAACACTTTACAGCCATCACTGGCTGGCTGGCTGGTTTGATGGACACACATGTGCTGTCCGTCTACACTGCCCCGTGAGGAGGAGGGGACTGCAGCAGCCAGGGCCTTTCATGGGACTGGCAGAGAGCCAAACCCAAACCACACGTCCTGCAGTTCCCTTCCATCAGGGAAGCCAGGTAACCATGGCCAAATCCTGCCGGAACCGTCCTACCATCTCTGACAGGCAAAAACAATACAGTCCTTCCCGCGGTGATGCGCACGGGAGGCAACGTGGCTGGGGAAGCGACAAGCTCCCTCGTAGCTTTGCTCCTTGCAGGTGCTGTGAGCCCCTGAGCGTGAGACTGGGCCTTTCTGAGCCTCTTATGTCTCACCCATAAAGGGAGCGGGACAGTCCAATGCACGGTAGAGACAGGGCGCTCTGCGGGAGCCGGAGCACCTGCAGTAGGCTGAGCCACGTACGTGGCAGTTTACCGGTACAACAGTGGCCCCACCGCACCTGCGACGGGGTGTTACCCTTCAGGGTGAACTGCAGCAAGGGCCTGTCAGGCACGAGGCCACTGCTTATCTCTCCCAGAGTCAGGATGTGCCCCTTGCTTTCACTTGTTCTCTATCTCTAAATGTATCTTAAAACAATGTGACCCAGCAGAACTGAAGGTGGTTCTGGCTTTCTCTGGTTTTACTGGGGTGTGTGCTATCCTGCGGAGTCTTAGGAGCTGAAGCTCCTGGGTCTCACTCACGACTTCACTGGGAAGAGCCGTGTGAGACTCCTGCCGATGTCAGCCCTGACCTGGCTCAGCGGTGTCACAGCGCCGACGGTGATTGTGGTGGCACTTTCTATGTCACTAACAAGTACGTAATTTTGCACTTTTTAAAGTATCATTTTAAAATTAGAGGGCATGATGCTCTAACATACAAAGGATGTGCTCTGTGTGGCATGTGGGCATGCTACTTCTCTTTTGTTTATTTAGGAGAGAACATCGCGTCTTCCAAATGCAGAGGCTGATTTTCACAGGGAGCCACATTCAGAGACACACAGCTTATGTCATTCATTTATACATTTAACTCATTCATTCTTTCTTCATTTATGCACCAGAGAGGTGTGGGCTGTGTGTCCTGCACCGCTTTGGGTGTTATTTAGACAAACGAGATGAAAGGACTTGTGTTTTCCATACACGACTTCGAGTCTAGCACAACGCGCTCGGAGCTCTGCTCCGGCTTTCACAGTGCAAGGGGGGCCACAGCAAGGGGAACGCCAAAGTCTGCTCGGGGACACTGGGACTCAAACTTTTAAAGTCTGATGTTTGGAGAAGGCAAAGAAGCAAAGATTGTTCTGGGCAGAAGGCACTGTGGGGAAAGACATCTCTAACCTGTGTCAGCCGGGGTGGGACGGTGGGGAAAAGGTAGTGAGCTCTCTGTGCTTAGAGACCTTTAAATAAATCTATCAATCTAACAGGCATTCTCCAAAGCACAAGGGATTGTGCCATGTGCCTCCACTGTCATTTTAAACCCTGAGATTTTAACTAGAGCTGAACTGGCTGGCATGCGGCTCACTCCAAATAATCAATGGAAGCAAAGGGGAAAAAATTCACACTGAGGAGCAAAATCAAAGGAAAGCCAAAGAGGTGTGCCCAGGGTCTGAGAGCGAGATTAGGGGGGACCAGGAAAACGAGTGGCAGAGCCAGAAGCCCAGAGGCTCCGGGGAGTTTGCTGTCAGGGTGGGAAGTTTAGGACTGAGAGAGGAGATAATATGAGGTGTCAGCAGCACCATTTTTATGGGCACAACTGTTTTTGTCTGGGGATGAGTCAGCCAGACAAAAGGCACCAAGAAGGACCACTGGCCCAAGGCGAATGGCTTGGGGACATGAAATTATGAATTAGATGTGGGTGAAATAAAGAATGTCACCAACACAGATCATCATCATCAAAATACTTTGGAGTATGACGATCGCTTCTACTAAGTCCCATCAGCGTCCACATCGCACTAAGGCCTGCACAGCTCTCTGCCACACTAGAAGATACTCGAATTTTTGACAGCTTTGTCCTGCATTGTTTTTATTGCACTAAACTTCCACCCTCTGCAAAGTTGTTTTCCCGATAATGACATTATCATCAGGAAATTTTCAGCCATTTCAGAAAAAGGAATTTATTGAGGATTAAAGTTTAATACCTTCCCCCAGGTGAGAACACTCAGCGCTTCAAACCTCATGACTGTTTTTAATTACAAAAGATGAACTGCCCTTTCAAATGATGGCAACAAAAATTGATTTTACATGTATCAAAGTTTATTACCAACCTCTGAGGATCAGCATGTTTTTGCCACCACGTCAAGGCAGTTGGCAGGGCAGCAATCAGGGTAGAAAGGTCAGGATAGAGAGATTACAGGCACTAATTACAACTCAGCTGTTTTCTCAACTGATTAAGACGGGGCCAAAACCCGAACTGTGCAGCGGCTCTGGCTCGGCTCCTTGGCTTTTTGCATCATCACTTTCCTCACTCAAATCCACAGCCCACCAGCTTGGTCCGAAACACTCTTGAGTTCTGTGGGATCATTTGTGTCTTTACTAGGATCGAGTCTCCTTTGGATCTTGTCCAGTGTGTCCTCTAAAGGTCTACTTTACCCAAACATCTTCATCCTGGGTTTCATTCAGGAGTTCATTCATGCATTCAAACTAACTGTATCCAGAGCACATGTACTGTGAAAGGAAGGGTAACAGACCTTCCTGAAAGAATCGAGAGTCACGCTCCTAAGGGGCCTTTTTATGTGTATTTTGCCTAATTGCCCACCATGCTTATGACTGTGGCCTCTTGGAGGGCCACAAACCATTGCAATCAATATCTAAGATCCTCGTTGGCCCCAAGATGCGATTTTCACCACTTACATGCTATCATCCCTGTTGAGAATGGATAATCTAGTTGGAAAAATATTGTTTAGAAAGTAGTTGTCCTATGCGTGCTCTGGAGAAGGCCCAAGGGGCTGCTCAGGGGCAGTGACAGGGCCCTGAGTCCCAGAGTGTGGGTGCCAGGGAGGATCCGAGCAAAGGCTGGGGAAGGGGCCTTGGAGTGAGTCTGAGAGATGACTGAGAAGGGGCAAAGCGACCACCTGGACCAGAGAAGGCTCCTCCCACCTGGACGGTGCGAGTCCTTGATGGTGCGCCCTCCTCTCGTGGGTCTCCACCAAGCCTCTGGCTGTTAAGATGTAACACGCTCACTGTGCACCACTTGCCCTTAATTAGGGCAAAAGCAAGGAAAAAAAATTAAACAAAAAAATCTTGAGATGAGTAAGATTTTCCTATGTTATCTCCTTCCTACCTGTTCCAAATCCAACCATGAGTCAAATTAAATCCACTTTCTCACTTACTATTTGTGGTCATTTATGTTCAGGCTCTGTGTGGCTCCTGCAGAAGGGCTGTAGCCATCCAGAAGATGGCTTCTACAGTTTCCTCCTAGAAGTGGTACATGTCACTTTTCTCATGTACCACTGAGCCAAAACAAAGCACACGGTCATCAGGTGGGGCCACTGTTGCTTTCCCATCCGCCATAAGGATGGCAGACCCCAGGTAGAAGCTTTCATTGTATTCTCCAGGATGCAGAGGCTGTGGAGTGGAGTCCAGGGCAGTCCACAGTGGACATGCACAGGAATGAGACGTGAAACTGTTGTTGAGCGCCACGGCGGTTTGGGATTGTTTTTGTTACTGCAGAATCACAGCCTAGGATGACTCAGAGGGCTGGCTCCATCAGGCATTGTTCTAAGCACCTCGCTCACATTCCCTCAATCAATTTTACAACTCTCTATTACCTAAGGAGACCATCCTTACCCCATGTCACAGACGGAAACATTGAGGCACAGCGAGGTGACATGGTTCTCCTGTGTCACGCAGCCTGTAAGCAGCAGAGTTAGGCTCCAAGCCTGTTTCTGTCTCCAAAGCCCACTCTCGCCTGCTAGTGACATTACAAGTAATTCTTTCAGGAAACGTGAGTAAAGAGCGACAGAACCTTTTCCAGGGACTAAAGTGATTGTGTGTGTCTGAGAGAAAACAGCTCTCAGAGATGCCTAATGACAGGGCCACAGGTGAGAAAACGGGGAACAGGCTCCAGGAGAGCCGTTTTGCCCACTCAGATGGGAGAATGGGCCAGAGTAATGGAGACATTGTTGAATTTTCCTTCAGTGGATACCAAGGCCAATGGTCCCTCTCACAGACCACATTGCCTCTTGGCCGGCTCTAAGGATCAGCACGCGTGCTTCTGCAGGCAACTATTCGTGCTCAGGGAGCTGCCTCAGTCCACAATCAGTGCAGGGGATCCTGGGAGGCTCGTTCACACAGACACACTCACTCCACACCCTTGTCCAGCATGCAGTTGGCACTGCCCGAATGGGGCAATGAGGCCTCTACAAAGCTGGCCCAGGGCTCTTGAGCGAATCGCAAAGCCCATCTCTGTGCATTAAGGGAAGCCCATTAGCACAGCAGAGCTATTGTAGCTGCGGAGTCCCTGGCTGTCTGGCCAGACCTGTGCGCTCCCTTCCCTGAGTCTGCTGTCCGGGGTCCAGCTATGCCTTTTAGATGCACCACAGTAAAGCTGTGCTCACTCGCTCTGGCTTCTTAGGGAAAGAGGCCTTACCCGGAAAAATACAACACAAATTTCCCTTTATTCGAGCCGCCAAATGCACAGGGGTTCTTCTTCCCACTAAAGAATTTTGACATTAACTGCCTGGAGTTAGTACAGACCCTAGAGGTTCAGGACTATCCCACAAGCCCCCCCCCTGCTTCAGATACCCATCACAGGGCCCTGTATTTCTGACTGCAGGGCTATGAATTGGGGGCTCCCACAATGCCCTCCTCTGCCTGATAATTTGCTAGAATGGCTCACAAAATCCAGGGAAACATTTTACTATTATTCCTGACATTTTACAAAGGCCGAGGCTCTGGAGCAGCCACATGGAAGAGATGCCTAGAAGGCAGACGTGGGAGGGGCGCAGAAGTTCCATGTCCCTCCTAGGGAGCTACTCCCCCAGCACCTCCATGTGCTCTCCACCAGGGACGCTCTCCAAACCCCTCTGGCTGGTGTTTATCTGCAGGCTTGATTACCTACACATGATTGATTAAATCTTTAGTCACTGGTGATTAACTCAGCCCCAGTCCCTTTCCCTTCCTAGAAGGGGGTTGGGGCTGAAATTCCAACCTTCAGTCACCTTTAATTGAAGTGGTTGCTGAGAGCAGCTTGCTACTTGAGTAAGTCGAGAAGCTTCTTTCTCAGGAGCTATTTCAGGAGCCAGGAAAGATGACCAAAATATATATATTTTATTGTCTCACGATATCACATAAGAGATCATTTAATTAATTTAACACCTCTTTGGTGAGCCATTAGATTATCCCAGAAAATGGGCTAAATAGGAGACATATCTTGAGTAAAAGTCCATATGGTCCAGGTACCTACAGGCAGAACTAACTGGTGCTGCCACTAACAATTGTCCCAGTCAGGAGGGGGCTGGAAAAGCTCCGGGGAGACAGATAGTAACACTCAACTTGTCTTGGTACGAACAGTATATCACTGCCTCCCCCTGACCTATGTCACAGCCTCCCCTTGACCTATATCACTGCCTCCTCTTGACTTATATCACTGCCTCCCCCTGACCTATGTCACTGCTCCCACCTGACCTATGTCACTGCTCCCACCTGATCTATATCACTGCCTCCCCCTCACCTATATCACTGCCTCCCCCTCACCTATATCACTGCCTCCCCCTCACCTATATCACTGCCTCCCCCTGACCTATATCACTGCCTCCCCTTGACCTACATCACTGCCTCCCCCTGACCTACATCACTGCCTCCCCCTGACCTATATCACAGCCTCCCCTTGACCTATATCACTGCCTCCCCCTGACCTATATCACTGCTCCCACCTGATCTAGATCACTGCCTCCCCCTGACTATATCACTGCCTCCCCCTCACCTATATCATTGCCTCCCCCTGACCTGTATCACTGCCCCCCTAACCTATATCACTGCCCCTCTAACTTATATCACTGCTCCCCCTCACTTATATCACTGCCCCTCTAACATATCACTGCCCCCCTAACCTATATCACTGCCCCCCTAACTTATATCACTGCCCCCCTAACCTATATCACTGCCCCCCTAACTTATATCACTGCCCCCCTAACTTATATCACTGCTTCCCCTCCTGGCCTTCTTGCCTTAACATCCACTTTCTCGCACCGACTTCCGGGGCATTGGGGACTTTCTCTGCTTGTTTTTCATGGTTAGAAGCATCTCTCCTTGTTTCTTGTCCGACCTCTCGCTGCTGTTTCTCTGTTTCCATCACGCCCCCCCTTTGCCATGATAAGACACTCCCCAAGAAGCTGACGCCCTTCCTTCTCCTGCCTGCTCCCCATGTCCTCACTTATCTGCTGGTTCCTCCACTTCCCTCCACAAGCTGCGCCTCAGTAAAGGCTGAATTTTCCACAGCCCTGAAACAGGCATTGTGTCCCTGACGCTTTGAAGAGAGAAGGGGGCTAGCACCCAAACATTCGCGGAGTGTTGTGACTGCGAGTGCTGCATCTTTTTTCTTACAAAACCAAGCCAAACACCCTTTCTGTTTGCCTTTGAATGCGCATCCCTAAGGAAGATGAACTGCAGTCCGAATTCCTGACAAGTGAATGAAGAAGGGCATTTAATACAGTGAGGCTGCGGGAGAGTCAGGGCTGCTCAGGGCCGACAGGGCAGGCAGAAGACTATGAAAATGATCCAGCTTAATTGTCTGCTTTCTTGTTTCCCAGCATTTTCGCTCCGTGGCGTCCTGCGAACTTGTGCCTGCAACCCGAAGCAACTTCATCCAGCCTGGCTTCCTGTCCCCCACCCCCGTGGCATCTCTCCATCCCTGTCTGTCCCCCGGGACATGTGTCTCTTATGTACACAGAGCAAAACTTGTATGTACCAAGCACATATGAACATTAATTTTGTCTCCTTCAAATTACTTTCTGGCAAAAGCTATTCCCTGAAGCCACAGGGCTGCGCCCTCACCGCCCGGGCCCCTCCCAGACTCAGCTGCTTCCCTGGCGCCCGCGTGAATTCAGAGCCAGTTCAGGCCCCGCACGGAAAGGTCGTTTTGCCATTTGTTATTGTGTCATGTGCTTAATTCCAATGATGCTTTCAGAACAATGAGATCATTTTATTCTCCAGATCTAGCTTTATCAACTTTTTCGTAAACACTTGTATACTTCAAAGATTGAAAGAGTAAAGATGTTCTTGCTAGGGTGAAATTTAAGAGAAAAGGCTGTGGAATGTTGAAACATTTTGAGGATAACAGTAGAGCTGTGAGGGGACAATTTAAGCGAGACATCCAGGGTTAAATTAATCAGTCCTTGAACATGTAAGTTGGAAATACCAACCATTCTTCCCAGGACGTTAGTACAGATATGAAAGCAGTCATTCCTGGACGAAGCCTACCTATGACCTTGGGAAACAAGTGGGCTAATTGATCTTAATCTTGGTTTTATAAGGTGTAAAATGCAATAATCGTGTACAGGGGGTGGTGTTATTGTGAGCATCGGAGACTTGCAGGAAGCGGGATCAGTCAGAGTCCAGCGAGGAAAACAGGGCGCGCCGAGTGATTCACACAGAGGGGACCAGGTCCGTGGCATCGGTCACGCAGGCCTCGGACAGCCCATGGAACAAAAATGCAAATCAGGAACCGCCAGGGCAGTGCCTCCCCTTAGGGCTGAAGGAAGGAAAGAGAAAAGGGAATGTGAGCAGCAGCGTTTGGGGGTCACTGTCGAACGGCTAAGAGGAAAAGCCGCCTCGGGGTGTCCTCAGCTTCCAAAGCCTGGTTCCGTTTTCTCACGTCCCGACTGCAGGAAGGGCGACAAGTGATTCAGGTCAGACACCGAAGCCGGCAGGACCCCAGGGGTAGCACGGGAGGTTGTGAGAAGGGGGTAGGCTGGGGTAACATGAAAGCAAAGTCAAGGCAACAGGATTTACTGAGGGATCAGAGCTGGATTTTTGAAAAGGAAATGGAGTCAAGGATCTCAGGCTTCTGGCGCCCGCTGCTGAAAGAGCGGAGCGGCCCCTCGCTGCCCAGGAGCGAGCTGTTCAAAACGCCGGCCTCTCCAGCCCCAAGCACACGCCGCTAAAGGGATGGACCAAAGGGGCCAAACCAATTACGGCGTCGAAGGGGAGAAGCCTGAGGGGAAGGGAAACAGTAATGAAGTGCATTTCTATGGAGCAGATGGCAGTTCGGTTCTTAAGAGGGAAGAGGGAATCGTGTCAGCGTTTCCTGAGGTTGTCCCACTTATTTGGGGGGTTAGACATTGAATTTGTCTCCACTAGTGCAGGTTAAGTTGACCTTACAGAGAGGAACGCAGGGCTGGTGGGGGATAAGCCAACCTTGGAAACGACATGCGGGACAAACGGGGGAGGGGGGCCGAAACCCTTCTCAGCCGGATGCCCCAGGGCGGTAGCGAGGTGACCGCTGCACGCGCTCTGCTCCCTGCACGACGTGGGAGATCTTGCGGGAAGGGTGGGCTCGAGACCAGGGCGCCTGTTTGCTGTTGCTCTGTAACAGGTCACTGTAAACAAATGGCCGAAACAGAGCAGTTATGGTACAGACCTGGAGGTCAGGACTGTAATTGGGTTTCTGGGGCTAAAATTGAGGTGTCAGCAGGGCTGGGTTCCTTCTGGAGGCTCTGGGGGGGGGTTCTTTTCTTGCCCTTTTCAGCTTCTAGAGGCACCCACATTTCTTGATTCACAGCCCCTCTGCTCCATCTTAAAACCAGCAACGTGACGCCTTCTGATCTCTTTCTGACTCTCCTGCTCTCTTTCCATGGCTCCTCTCTATCCTTCAAACTGTCTCCAGACTTCAGACTGAATGTCAGAATGAGACAGAGGCAAGGCTTCGGAGGTGAGCATGAGGGAGCACCCCTTTTCTTCACAATGGCCCTGAGCATGAGAGCTGGCCTGGCTCCCTGCCCAGGGGGTCTCGGCCTCCCTGAGAACCAAGGCTGAGTAGCCGGGAGAGACGTGGGGTGTAAAGGAGCCTTCAAAGCAGCAGCCTCCACAAGCTGCTGTGACCTCTCAGTGCCGCTGACTTCCACCCTCCTGCCTCCCGCGGGGGGGGTAGCCTGCCTCCCACAGTGTCCTGTCTAACTTCTTGGAGGGAGGGGAAGTGAGTATAGAAGCTAAAGGAGTAAACGGGGAGGAGACTGGGGTGTAGGATCTGGAGGCCGTGCTGTGCTCTCGGTGTGGCCGGTGAATCTCCAGGTAGTCTGGCTTCCATGCTAGCTAGAGGGTTCTGTAGGATGGAGAAAACCAAACCATCCGAGACTCAAAAAGATGCAGCAAGGGGGAGAGCGTGAAGCAAGATATCATGGACACATGGACACATGGACATCATGGGCACATGGACACATGGATATCATGGACACATGGATATCATGGACACATGGACACATGGATATCATGGGCACACAGACACATGGACACATGGATATCATGGGCACACGGACACATGGATATCATGGACACATGATATCCAGCACCGCCAAGGCCATGGACACATTCTCTCTGGGTGTGGCCATCACTGAATGGATGAGTGGCTTTATTTCAAAGTGCAGGATATCACAGAAGTGTTTGGAATGGGGTGATTACCCCAGGCTGCTGTCTGGGGGGCACCCTTTAAGGTCTTCATGAGCCTTTACACCGTGAAAAGCAATGTTATATCCGCTCCTTTTTGTATGCAAGGGCCCATGAGTAGACAGGCCTGATGCAGATGAGAGCTGGGTCACTGGCAGGAACATCTGGTTTTAAGGACCTGAAGCCTTTCGTCTTTCTTCTGGACAAACCTTTTCTTCCTTTTGGGAAATCTTCCCTTTCTACTGTCACTTAAAGAAGATGTCACACTCCCAAGTTACAAAGTAGCCAATCAGAGTGCTCTAGTTACCCTAGCGTGGTGATCGGTTCAAGGATGCTTGTGGAACCAGCCAGCCAGCCATCCGACCTTCGCACCTTGCCTGAGAGCCTGAGATGTTCTCTCCGGGCTCTGGGAGAGAAAGTTTCTGTTTCTCTCGAATATCAAGCTGCGAGAGCCCCATATACCTGCCAGAGACCACCTTCTCTGATCACCTGCAGGAAACAGCCAAATGCAGCCACCTGCAGAGGAGGGCAAGTGACTGATGTGTCATGGGAGCCCCTGACCTAGCCCCGATGAAGTCAGAAGGCCTTGAACTTTCCAAGCCATTCGAGCCAGTAACTGTCCCTCCCTTCTCCCCCCTCCTTCCTTCCTTCCTTCTTCCTTCCTTGTTTAGTTTGAGTTGGTGTCTGTCACTTTAAACCCAGGACTGAGCTGAAGAAGCTAGTAGGAGACATTGAGAACTCAGTGAAAATGACCGATGTTTGCAGTGCTTTGGTTTCAAGCAGCGGTACAAGGTTGATATCATAAGGCGGCTGAATATCTAAGGTAAGGAAGTGGGGAAGCGTGAGGCTGCAGTGAGTAAAACATTCTCTTTGCCATGCCTAAGGCGAGGCTCAGGGGACTACGTGTGTGAAAACTGATGGGCCAGTGCAGAGAAATGTTGAAGAACTACCCATAATAATGGGTGAAGAAAACCCGCAAGAATCCTCAACTCTCTGCAGATTAAACCCCTTCCAGGAAAAGCAACGAAACATAGTTGAAAGAGTTCAGCGAGCAGGAGTCAGAATTCATCATGATGGGACAAGCACACAAAAGCAAACCCCACCCAGACATCACACTGTGTAGAGGCACCGTGTGCATGGGCCACCTGTTCTACTCAGGCAATTTGCCATTAATGACAAAGAAAAATGCGTTGCTCCAAGAACAACATACAGAATATCCTATCCTCAATTTTATTCTCTCTTCACCCCAGGAAACTGCTGAGAGCAAATAGGTGGTGGATAGAAGGTGAGGAACCACCTGGGCCATGACAAAACCCGGATGATACAGCTGCTAGGCTGCTCTGGTTCCGCTGGCGTGTGAGCCTGATCCCAAAACACTTCTGAGAGCCAGAGGCCTGCAGTTAGAAGGGACACAGAGGTGGTGGTGTGAGAGGGGCCAGCATCTGCTCAGACCTCCAGGTAATTTCCTGTGTCTTTAGAAAGCCCATCACTATGCAGGAGCTCTGGGCTGTGGATCCTGAGGCTGACGTGGAAGTCCCTCCAGCCCTCCAGGTGCATGGTCTGAAAAACCAAGTCACTTCATATATATTTATAAACTAAATCAATAGCAACTAGCTCGCCTTCTATCCCTCCCTGTTTTGATCCCTCGGTTACCTCCCCTACTCCAACTCACTTCCCTCCACACAGTCAGGAAGGCTGCATCTGTTATGAGTAACAATGGCAATAGCTAACGTAGTCGTCAAAATAATCTCCTAAGAAGTGCATATATAACTCACTTAATTTAATTCTTTCCACACACAGTCTGTGAGCAGTATTATTATCCCCCTTGCAATCCATGGCCATATTGGAGCTTGCCTCCAGACCATTGTGAAAATGTAAGAAATGGATGTGAGATTAGCATGCATCTTGCTATTGCCTGACTCCACTTAACAAAACAAAACCAAACAAGAAACGGTTCCAAATAAGAGGCATTGTTTGGAGTCTGCATAATTGACTTCATTATCTGTCAAGTGGCTTGAATAAGCCCAGCAGCCATTATAAGATCATTAGGAAAAGGGTAGTGATAGGTCCAGAAGGCCAGTTGGCTGTGTTCTAATCACCGGAGAAGCAGCTTTCCTGACAGGGCCTAGGGAAATACATTGAAGCAGCCAGAAGGGTTTAATGAGCAAATCAAGGGAGGAAAATGCTACCTGTGCTCCGGTGGACAGGGCCATTTCACTGGCGCAGAGCTCAGAGACACTTCCCCTGCCTTCCCTCCCATCCCCTCTTCCACGCCTTTGCCGCAGGGAGAGATGAGGGCTCTCAGCCGCCTGAGCGAGGCTGGAGGCAGGAGGAGACCTGCTTGGCTCGGGAGAGCCCAGCCTAGCCCAGAGCCCCCCCCCCCACCCACGCAGACGGCTTTAGGGTAAGAGTCTGGCGCATGTTTCCTGAACCCAAACCTTGCCTTGAAAAGGAGGGGGCTTGAGCAAGAGGCAAAGAAAGCAGCCTCTTATAAAGCCTCCTACCTATAAAGCCTCTTCTTCTAGTGGCTGGGTTTCTGCTTTAGGGCCACCTATTACCTGGGGCTTATTTCCTGCCAGTGGCCTGTGGAGAGAAGTACTGGAGGAGGGAAGATGTTAGGAGAAGGCCTGGGACCAGGCCGTATACAAAGGCACCTGGTTTGTAGGTTTGTAGCAGGGCCCCTGGTGACAGCCTGTCTCAGATGACCTTGGACCAGGCTGACCTGAATTAGATGCCAGCGTCAGGCACAATTTCTCCCCCATGCTCTCCTAGTTCCTCTATAGGGAGACTGGGTGTTGGACGGTAAAACTAAAATGCTTCACTTACGTTACGTTTTGTGAAGAGCTCCTGACCGCAGCTCTGTTGGATGAGCCTGGTCCACCCTCCTGTGAGTCCTCCCAAATCACCTTCACCAGTCTGACCCACCCTCCCGCACAGTGGGCCTCTCCCAAACCACCTTCACCAGTCTGACCTGCCTCCCGCACAGTGGACCTCTCCCAAACCACCTTCACCAGTCTGACCCGCCTTCCCGCACAGTGGGCCTCTCCCAGGGCCTGATCTACTTGATAGGTCATTGCAACACTTTTATATTATCATACCCAGTTTAGTAAAGGATGCTGAAGCACAGAGAGGTCATGGAATTGCCAAAAGCACACAGTCGTGATCCACATCTGAGGCGCACTGTGCACCACGCAGGGACGGACACTCAGAGATCATGCCACTGACACGGCCAGCTGCCTTTGGAGTGGGAATTATCACCACTTTTCTCTATAGATAAAGAAGCAGAGACCAAGAACAATTAAATAACTTATCCCAAGTCATTTAAATAGAAAGGGACTTGGGCTGCATGTGGGCAGGGTAACTCCAGGGTTCCTTCTAAAACAGCAGCTGCCCGGCTTATTACCCAAGACCCTGGGTTTGAGTCAAGCGAGGTCTCAGCAGATTGGACAGAAAATGCATCTACATAAAAACACACTCCTGTTGAACATAGAAATGGATAAAGTTAGAGACATAAAAGTATTTATTGTGTGAAACTCAGTAACCTGAAGATTTCCATTTTTTTATTTTTGTTCTGGTTGGTTTCCGTTGCTGGGTGTGCATGTTGGGAGCTGCTGAGATGCTATGAAACTCATTGGTGCAATAAACCTTAGATGCCTCAGAGGCTCCAGTGGGAATTTCTGATCTCAGTGGATGGGAGCCAGACAGGAATGGGGAAAGGGAGAGGACTTTCAGGAAGAGCGTAGTTTCAGGAAGAATGTCTGAAGGGGATTTGTGAATTTGCTTGCTGGGTGGTGTGCAGTGAGAATCCACCTCCACGTTTCCCCATGGAAACGTCAGTGAGATTCAGGGTGATTATTATGTTTGAAAATACAAAGACATATTGAGCCTGTGTCAAGGCTGTCGGGGGCAATAGAGACCACCGATTTCCCTGTTACATCAAGAGCTTAACTGACTCCCAGCCCAACAGGGAGTTGAAGAAAGAGCGGGCTACACAAATACTATACACGCACACCAGTGCTGCCACCAGGGTTAGGGCCGACCTGTCTTCAGTTACTTAACAAATACTGCTCGCTCGCATTCACACTGCCTGCCAAGAATTATTGTTATTTGGTATTGGGGATATGGCATTCACCAGGCACCCAGAGTCCTACTCCACATGGAATGTTGTATGGGGAAGATGCTGAACGTAAGTCCTCTTGGATCCCGACATGCACTTTTGGTATAGACAGGATGGCTGAAAGGGGGGGATAATTAGGGTGCTGAGGAAGGTTTGGGGAGAGAGGAGGCATGTGACCAAAGGAGGAAGAGCACTCCAGGTCGAGGGAAGACCAAGTCCAGTGGCCCTCAGCTGGGAACTGGGCTGCGTGTAGCCAAGACCAGTGTGATCCCAGCATAGCGAACAAAGGGAGAGCAGGAGGATGGGGTTGGAGCCAGGGAAGGTCATGGCATGTGGAGTGTCGTAGACCATGAGAGACAGTTTATCAACTACAATAATTTCATTCTTGTTGCGATTGGCCAGCCATTGGAGGGATATGATTTAGTAAATACTTCGTGAAAAGTAGGCCAGGAATTGCAGTGAGTAGTAACAGGGAAATAAGTATTCCAGGAGAGAGGGGTTACAAGAGCACGGCTGGTCGAAGTTTGTTTTAGGACATAATCTGGAGACAATCCACATGGTTTGCTGTTAGATCAGTGGGGGGTGTGAAGGAAAGTAAGCATGAGATCAAGGCTTCACAAGGGTTAAGTTGGACCATATAAAACTGATGCTTTTGTAGGCTGAAAGTGAGCACAACCAGTAAAAACTGGCATCTCCCAGGTGCTATGGGACTGCTGGCATGAACAGAACCTGTGCCCTAGGGTCTCAACCATGGGCTACTGACATGTAATGTAAATGTGCCCTAGGGTCTCAACCAGGGACTGCTCGCATGAATGGCATCTGTGTCTTCAGATCTCAACCAGGGACTGCTGGCATGTATGGTGCCTGTGTCCTAGGGTCTCAACCAGGGACTGCTGGCAGGCACAGTACCTGTGTCCTAGGATCTCAACTATCACAGCTGGCAGCTCATCCAGAGCCAGTTTAGAGCGGAGTCTGTCACTGGAGAAAGGAGCAAAATTCAAGAAATTACCTAATCAGAAGACAGAGCCCCTCTTTCCAGTGGGATTTTAGTTGTGTCACTGTAACACTCTGCTCAGTTAAAATAAGCATCTTCCAGTTACCAACTCTAAGTTGATGAGTAAACTGAGAAAACAATTCCTAAGTGAATGTTATCAATAAATATACAATTATCACAACCATCCCTAGAGGTTTCATTAGACCTACTTTACCGACGCACAGGAAGGTCCCATGAGCAACATTCAGGTGGATCATAGTCTTTCATGAAAAAATATCCCATAAAAATTATATGATCCCTACATATGGTCAGAATATATATGTGTGCACTTGTGAGTGCCGGGAGGTGTACCCAAGTGTTTGTAGCATCCAATATCCCTTGTATTTTAATGTTATAAACCTAGACAGTCTTGCCTCCCCTGCCTAGGATCACTTTTTTTCTGTTTTGCTAAATATACATTATTATTTTAATTCAAACCCGAACATATATATCTTTGCAAGGAAGAAAGGAAACCTCACTTAAACATAAAGATAATCTAAGAGGGAGCCTGTTATGATAATGTTAATGTCCAAAACCTAAATGTAGGTCCAGTCCTGGCCAGGACCTGGGTGGTAAAAAGAACTACTCAGCTCCTCCCAGGTCTCAAAGGGATGTTTGCTATAAACTCCGTCTATATTCCCATCACCTAAAACACTACCCCACCTTCAAAATGCTAGGAAACGGCTGCATTTAACTAACGTCTGTGTCTTCTAAGCGTCCACTAAGAGCTGGGCTTCTGCCATGCCAGTCAACGGGAGGATTCAGAAATATTTGGCGCATAGACAAGGGCAGGCCCCAAGGTTTGTAGAATGATGTGTAGCCTCAGAGAATTCAGGCTGCCCCAGCCACGTGCTCTGTCCACGTGGAGCTGAGACCACGGGGACAGGCCTGACGTGACTTTGAAAGGTCTTCTCTCTACTGACCAAGGGCCTATGATCATCGTAAGGGAAAAATGGAGAAGTAGGAAGAGGACTGTTCTGATGAAATCAGGGCGCTGTGACCATTCCTTAGAATGTCATTTCAAGGAACTTGGAGAAGGGATTTTAAAGAGAAAACTAGGGTAACTTTATTTTTCAGCCTAGGTAATTATCTTTCCTACCTCAGAGGTAAAAACCCTGGTTGCTAGAGGGCCAACTGTGTCCACTGATACCTGGGAAGCCACCATCGCCCCACCACGCAAACGACCGTTATCCCAGGGATCCTGTAACCTACAGACCTAGTTTCCCCAGGACACGCTCCCACCTGCTGCTCCTGCTGCCTGGGGTGCCCCGCTTCCCTTCCCATCATGTCTCTCAGGCCCGTCTTTCCATGTTTTGCTGACCTAACACCTTTTCTGCGCACTCTATATTCAGACCTAAGCTCAGGCTGTGAGCTTGCTCCCACTTTTGTTCAGTCTCCGCTCTGGGGCTGGCTGTGAGCTGGAGAAGCCGGCGCAGGATGGGTGCTTTGCTAATGGGTGAGAAAGGGGCTAGTACAAAAAAATAATAATACACATAGGAAATAATACCGTTCTCCAAGATCTAGGAGAGTCGAGTGGACTTAATGATGAGATTGATTATCGGTGAAATGAAAGCAGCGGTTATCTGTACGTGACTGATAGATTCGGAACACCCCGCTTTCTAATTAAGGCGACCCGAACACAGTTTCAGGGAGACAGAGGTGGCTATGACGGTTCATCAGTAAACATAAATCTAGTAAACTAGATTTTCTCTGTACAAGCAGAGAGAGAGAACCCCCAGCCTGCAAAGTGGAACCGCAATTGCAATGGCCAGTAGGATCTCTCATGGAGACCGCCCAGCACAGGGCCCAGGGCCCAGGGCCTGAGGTGAGCTCCAGCCCTGTGTTCTCTGGGGTAGGTTCATCTTCTCTCACTAAAATGTGATGTCATTCAGTAAATTATTCAATCATCCAGTAAGTCCTTCACTCATTAATGCAATAAGAGTAATAATAAAAATTATCAAGAGCTTAACATATGCCAGGCATTGTACTAAATCCTTTACATGTGTTTTGCTGATTTAACCCCCTCTCAGAATGTATGGAGTAGGTACTATTTTATCCATTTTAGAGACAAGAGGCAAAGGATTTGAATAACTTGTCCATAAATACGTGCTTGACCCCGGGCAGGTGTGATTTGGACTAGACCCTGCGTTGGCAGAGCCTTCATTGGGCACCTTCGCTGTGGGAGTGTCTGTGCCTGGGGTTGGATGGAGGCCGCACCATCGGCCGGGAGCGGCCCAGACAGTGTGTGTCCTCGCCCTACCCTGGTCCCGGCCAGTTTTCAGGAGCTTTTTCCTTTCCCCTCATAACCTGCTTCTGCATCGCAGCCCGAGATAGCTTAGTACAGGGTCCTCAGTTCGCTGCCCTGCGTCGTTCGGAGTTCAGCTCTTCAAATTCTGGGACTGCCTGCCTCACCAGAGAGAGGACGGCACATGCATTGCAAACTCTGCACCTCATCTTTATGAACTCACGGCTTGCTGCACGGGGAGGCAGCAGGAAAACCCCCCTGTGGAGACAGAGCTGGGCTGGCCAGCCCCCGTGGGAAAGCTGGTCTCCGGGCGCAGTCGGTTAATCCTTCATCGCTGTCGTCTGTGTTCCTCGGAAGGCTCGTCGGCACCTGCTGATTTGGAACCTGGTGGCGCTGCCCTTATTTGGTCTGGAGGGGGTCACCTATCACCTACGTCAGGGCTGGGCAAACTATCCCTGTTTTACTGGAAGGAACTCGAGATACAGAGAGTCATTAAGATGTTATTTAATGTGTAACTCTTATGTGACTCTTAAGAGTCTCCAACATTTGATTCTTGAAACAGACCTGGGAAGCAGGAGATTCACTGTTGTCCCAACTCCATCGATGTGGAAAAGACTCTCTGAGAGGTCAAGTAAAATGCTGGGGTCCAGGCCCCCAGGGGCAGTAACCCCAGGACTCAAGTCCTTGTCTCCTGACTCCACATGCTTTTCTTTTTCTTACCGTAATACATCACTGGGAACATGTGAGATGTTTAATGGGCAACTGTAAAATAAACACATAAATGAATAACATGTTCTTTTATAGTATTTAGAACAGACTTATTAAAAACACTGAAGCATGGGCCTTCCTCGCCTTCATCCGTCACCGCACGTTTCGGCTGAGCGTGGAGAAATCTCCCTTCCACCGGGAAGAGCTGTGGGGCCCGTCCGCAAACGGCCCTCTCTTGGCAACATTCCATGATTGTCCTTGAACCCCACGCTGGTTTTCATTTGACGACAACAGGCTCCAGAATATTCTCGTTCTCTCGGCAGAATCCCTTTCTGGTAGAAGCAGAGAAGTGAGCATTTTACTTCACGAGAATAGAGAGGTCAGAAGGCCCCGAGAGAAACTTATATTACTCTTTTCATTAAATCCTCAGGCCATCTAGGATCCTGGTGGAGGCTTAAGGCTTCAGGACATTTCCTCTGTCGCATTTTGTTTTTCAGTTCAGTTCTACGCAGAGCAAGAGTTCACTGAACACACACATTGTGTAACATATCACGCTCGGTTCGGCCGGGATACAAAAATAAATGATACAGCGGCTGTCAACCAGGGTCTCAGCATCTGGGTAGAGCAGGGAAGATTCAGAGACACTCAGGAGACACATGACAGGACAGGTAAGTAGATGGTGTTTGCAAGGTGTAAACTGTAGTGGGGGAATCGAGGATACTTAGTCAATTTGTCGCTGGACGGCAGTGACATTAGGTTAGTCTCTGAGGTGAATGAACTGCCGAGAGACAGGGTAAGAGAGAACCACATGGCAGAGCAGAATTAGCAGGTCAGCAGATCCAGACTGAGGAAAGGAAAGTGTGCCATGCAGGTGAAGTTTGAGTGTGCACAGGGACAACTGGATGGCCTGGGAGGTCAGGTCAGGGCCTTCAGAGAGCCATGAATGCCGTGCTCAGGAGGGAGTCTTCTATAAGCCTCTCAGGGTCTCCCATGGCAACAAGTGGACCCTGTGCCCCATCATGCCCAGCAAACAGCCTGCCTCCTGCTCCACTCCCGTATTTTCCAATGTGACCTTTCAGATCCAGTCTCTGTCCTGCCCTGTCTTTCTCTGAGCCCCCTCAGGCTGATCTTTATGGACAGAACCACACAGACGCCCTAGCATTTGAGCTTCCCCTCAGGGTTGGTCAAGGGCAGTGTAAGGCACTGAGGCAGGAGGGAGAGGTAAGAGAACCTATTCCCCCTGTGTCTCCATTCTTGCTGGGCTGACGCTTGGCACTGACCGTCCTGTTCTATGAGATCACAGCTAAGGTCATTCAGCATTCTCTTTCCTTGCGACAGGGAAGTTATTCAAGGTGCAGAATTTCTGGTGTAAAACGGAAATTCTGGGCAAACCAAGATGAGCCAGTCACCCTGGCAAACTCTGTCTGGCAGCCTCTTTCCCACAGAAGCAATTGTTATTATATCTTAAAGAGTCTTACTAGCTTCTGGCAATTTCCCCTGGCCTCTCAAGATGAAGGGCGAGGGTGGCTTCCCTCAGTGCAGGGCCTGGGAGCTTCACCATCCCTCTTGGACTCCCGTCCGGCCCACACCCGCCGTTGCACTCTGTTCAAACATTCCTTTGAAGGTGATATGTGTCTCCTTCCAGACTTTGCCTGATACACTCACAAACAGAATTTTCCATCATCCGCTATGCTTGGCCGAATCCACTCCCCTTTAATGTCAGGAGAAAGCGGCCCTTCCATCTGATTCCCGAGAAAGCGACGCCGTGAGTGAAGCGTGGGCTCTGGAGCAGATCCGAGTTCCCAGCCTCTACAGCTGGGTGACTGAGGGGGCTGGCACAGGTATCCCATCCCCACAGGTTCTTTGTCTACAAAACTGGAATAATCACACCCTTGACCTATTTACAGGGGTATTAGAAACGAGAGTGAACATGAAATACTCTGGCTCTGCCTCCGCCCATTGCACCTGCTCAGCCAGAGCACATTAGCAAGACCGCTGGCTTTGCAAGGTGGCTTCAGTATGGATGTTCAGGGGACGCTCAGGCGTGGGGAGAGCACAGATGTACCCCTACAACGATATCAGTGCAGGTGTACGGCGGGGCAGGTACTATTTTAAGTTCTCCTTCTTCCACCTCTGTTTGAGGCCACCCTGTGTGGCACACCGCGGGCCCCTCCCCTCCATCCGGCACCAGCACTGTCCTTCAGTGTTTGCACTTGGTGCTCGGATGTGGAATGTTCTCCCTCCTGACAGTCACGGGCAGTCTCTTCCCTTGCATCCGGGTCTTTGCTCCAGTGAGAGCCCTGCAGACAGAGTCCCAGGAGCAGCCATCCCAGGTAAGCCCACTTCCCACCTCCCTCCACTCCCGACACCCCGGCATTCCTTTCCTGGGCTGCATTGTCTAGTTATTTCACCGTCAGTCTGTCTCTCCCTGGAATGTGAGCATCGTGGAGGCAAAGACTTGGTTTTGCTTCCTAGTATCTCCCACCACACCCACAGGGCCTTGCACAAGATCCATCCTCAATAAAAATTGGTTAAATAACCAATAGAATGCTAGAACTTAGGGTCAGAAAGATGAATACAAGCTGGGCTATGACGGTTCTGGAGCCTGAGAGAGGACGTGAGTAGGAGCAGATCTGTGGCCTAGAGGGCAACTAATGGCCTGGACAATTTTGCAAGCCCCGTGAAGAGATTTTGACATTCAGGACACAAGAGCCTGTTTAAAAATCTCTTTTCTTATCAAATGGAGAAGGCAGTCTTTATTATGGAAGATTCCATTAAGCCTGGCAAATCTATGTTTTACTGATTGTCTCCTGAATGAGGGAGACCTAGTTGTAGCCAAAGGAACAACAGCGTATCGGGGCTGTGAAACCCACTTACGGGTGATTGATGTTTCAACACGGGACACGAATGAATATTAGAAGAACATAGCACGTGCGTGTCCACAGGAAGCAGGGCTCCCGTGGGCTCTGCACCTGCCCAATTTACACTCCCCAGAGTTCATCCCGCCTTCCTTAGAAAAGGCAGCTTGGAGAGATGCCTTTTCATCTTTTCCACCGAGCTTTATTTACAGTTAGATATAAAATGTGCTCTGCACTGCATCCCACTTATTCCTGCCCACCAAGGGCATGGGCAGTTGAGAAAATAACACAGTGTCACATAGTATGACCTAAAGTTTTGTACCAGCTGTGGGTGGGAATGAGGGGAGGCCACTTTATACCTTGGTTTCCCACAGCTACAACTGAGAGGTACATTTTATATGATTTTTTGAACACATTTTCTAAAGTATAAAACAGAAGTTCTTAAGCAAGTTTAAAATTTGAAGTGGATGGAATGTTCCCTGTGGATGTACATGCTTTTGTGGTATACACAGATCTGCAATAAACAACATTGTGTGTATGCCATTAAGTGAGTATTTTTCTGAGTCTGCCTCTATGCAGGCTGTGACGTCTTTGTCAGATTCTCAAAGGATTCCTCACCTGCTGCCAGATGGTGTGAGATGCCAGGAATTTGGGGCAACTGGAGTAGGATCATGTTCTTTGGCTACTGTAGGAGGAAAAGTCAGGTCACACACACTGGCCTTTAGAATTTCTTGGATTATTTATTAGTTTTCTCTTCTTGTTTTGTGCTCAAGAGTCATGGACAGAAAATTGCTTGGGGGAGTGTTATTTAAAAGGTAGATCTAATTTTGACAACCCAGTAGATGATATGAGTCACATGACCAAAGAAGGCAGCCACAGAAACACCTAAGTGCCCCCTTTTATTTCTTTTTTTAAATATCTATACTTGTATTCACCGGCAGTCATGATTTCTTAGATTATTTGGCACCTTGTCAGTGTGTCACCTTAACTAGTACTCCAAGAGCTTTTTGGGTTAAGCATCTCATAAGGATGAACTAGTCAATTCAGCAAAAATAACAGGTTGGAGTACTTACTTATGTCTCTGAAATGAGCCAGTTCTGAGTTCCCTGGATAAATGGGAAAATTCCAGTGACTGTAAGGATTTCCCATCTGAAAACGAGGGTGTTGGATGAGATTCCTGTTTCTATGTCTCCTGGAGCAACACAACAGCTCATCTCCCCACATTTCCACACCCTCTGCCTCTGAGCCCAGTCAGTGGTCCCTGGTCCTGGTCCACCAAGTTTTCTCAGGTCGGACTGCAGGTCTATCTTCTCCACCTGCTGAAACCCCAGGCCTAAAAATGGAAGTCAGGTGCTGCCTAGGTTTTTCCATTCACAATACTTTGTTCTTTTTCTGAATTCTACTTAACATGTAAATTTACCTCTCTTTAGTGTAGTCGCTGCATAGTAAGTAGTTAATATACAGTGGAGTTATGTCCCTTACTGTGGAAGGGGAAATCAACCGAGATAGCCCTCTCTCCAAAGATGCAGAAGCAGACACCTGAAGTGTTTAACGATTCACATTTATTGGTAAGAGAGCAAAGCCTAGAACCTCTGCCTCCTAAGGTCAGTGCATCACAACAGGAGAGTGTGCACTGTGGCCTGGTAACTACCCCAGAAGGCAGTGCAGACCTAGACTAGCAGGAGTGTGATGTTGGGGAACAAACCCAATTGTGCGTATTAGTGTCTCAGTCAGGTGGGCCCGACAGGGGTGAGGTCTCAGGGCAAATGGAAATTTAGCTGAGAAAGAAAACAGCAAGGAAAGGAGGGGCCGTTCAGAGAAGAAACTCACCTCCATGAACTCAAGAAGGTGAGACGGAAGAGAAAGCAGAACCACAAAGCATGTCCAGAGAAACAGGGGCCTGGGTTTGAGTCGGAGCTCCTCCTCTTTGTGCTGAGTGGTCAGAGCACATCACTTCATGCCTCTGAGCCTCAGCTGTCCTGTCTGTAAGTCAGAGGTAGGCATACATCCTTCAGCATGTAGCCTTGAGAGTCAATATAAAAAATGGGTTTGCATGGCCAACGTGTTGCCTAGGGGATGTGACCTATGAATGGCTGCTGCTATTCTTCCTGCTATTCTGATGACCCTTGGGATAATGGGTCCCAGGAATATTGCCAACCATATTTACTTTCATTTGGTACCAGATGGTGGCGTTGAGTTGCTGGTAATTTCCCATCCAGGCTAAACTTCTCCCATGAGCTGGAATGAAGCTGGGAGCATCAAGGTGTATGCCCTGGCCCATCGGCAGATACAGTGGTCAGGATGTGGGCCCTGTGTGGGTGGAGATGCATCAGGGTCTTTTCCAGCCTAAGGCTCTTTCCACTATCTCAGACAAAATGTGTTGCCCGGCCGATGTGGCTCAGCGGTTGAGCATCAACTTATGATCCAGGAGATCGTGGTTCGATTCCCGGTCAGGACACATGCCCGGGTTTTGGGCTCGATCCCCAGCCAGGGGCATGCAGGAGGCAGCCGATCAATGACTCTCATCACTGATGTTTCTATCTCTCTCTCCCTCTCCCTTCCTCTCTCTGAAATCAATAAAGACATATTTAAAAAAAAAAGAAGAATTTGGCAAAATGTGTTGCAAGGCCTAGATCTCCATGGTAACCTTCTCCCCCTGACACATCATTGCACCAACATTTGAGATTCTTATTTTAAGCAACAGCTATTTTTTCCCTGTTTTCATTCACTTCCCCAGAGCTATAAACTTCGGTAATGCATGACAAGTGGCATCTACCTAATGTCATCAACAAAGCCTTCTGCCAGGAAAACAGCTGCCCTATGAAAGCAAATCAATGGGCCACGGACGCAGCTCTTCCCAGCAGTGACCTAATGGGCCTGTTTCAGAGGGAGGTGAGGACACTGCGATTGTGTCAGGCCAGGATTACTGGAAGCGATCGTTTTACCTGCGGCACGGTTCTCGTGTTCTGTGCATAGAGTTTATAGTGACGTGCTCTCTGAGGTGGGCGAGATTGCTCAGTGAACTGGAGTTCTGGCCTGATGCTCACCTGCAGAAATACTCCACCAAATCAAGTCTCTGTGCCTCAGTCTCCTAGGAATGATGGCTTCCCAACCTGCCTTTTCAAGTTTTCTAGTTGCTTGTTTTTAAGGTACAATGGGAGAAATTTTTATACAACGTACACTGCTATACAAATGCGCGTTCTGACCCGGCATCATGCTTTGATCCCGGTGTAGGGCTAAAGCTGAGGCTCTCCTTCCTCTTCTCTCCAGCTGAGAAAACCACTAAGCCGGGCGGAGGAAACTTAGCACGCATTTGACACAGTGGCAGCAGGATTTTATTCTGTTTTGTTTACTGCCATTTTCCCAGCCTCAGAGCTGGAGTTGACTTGTGTGTACATTCAGTAAATTTGCTTTGTGGACACATTTTGTCTTGATTTGGGGTCTGCAGGAGGAGACCCTGAGACAAAGATTAGAGTGTCAGTAGTTCACTTGGGACCTGATCTCAAGAAACACCAGGAGGTGGTGGGGACGTGAGTCGGGGAAGGGGAGGAGCCAGGGAAAGGTGTATTGACAATGACGTGATCACCACAGTTGGCAACTAGAGCTTAATCCTGCTGGGAACGTGAAAGCCAGTGCAGGACACATGCCTCCGCTCTGTCCCACCGGAAGCAGGATGGAGTCGGGGCACCACCCAGCCACTCCTCGGAGCTGGTCAAGGGCTTCCCCCAGGAGGCCGCAGTTTCCTCGCTTCCTGCGCACCCTCCTGGGCAGAGGGCGGCTGTGCACAGGGCTGCCCGGTGAGGAGCCGGGCGCTGGCAGTGGGAGTCGGGCCAGCATTGCTAAAACAAGAAGGGACGACAGGCCAGGAGCCAATGGCATCAGTTTCAGTTATGTATCAGGAAGTTTGTATAAATCATCTTAACTTCTGGGATTCAGATGCACCTTTCTGTTACTCAGTGATTCTAAAAAGTGTGACCTACGATTAGATGCTATTAATGTTGGATGTAGGAGACGTAAGAGAAAGGCAAGGCTGTGGAGCAGGTCTAAATTGCTGATATCAAACCATATATGTGTGACTGAGCATCAAGATGGTCTGTTGAGAGAAACAAAAATAGAAAAAATAGAAAATGGGCACTAGATTTGGGTTCCAGTGCTTTCCTTGTCATCATTCCATGTGCAATCATAGAAATTCAGTGGTCCTCAATTGCAAAGTTAGTTTTGAGCCAGAAGGGGGAACAAAAACTACATTTCAAGGCTTGTTCCAGCTCCGCTGAATTGGGGTGAGTGCCTGGGGCACGTTGTGGGAATTTTGAGCCTGTGCTCAGGTTTGTGGTAGACAGGCCGCATCATTGCCCCCTGTTGTCCGGAAGCAGCCTGGAAGGGCCTGCCCGGGCCTGTGCCCTCCGAGCCCTGGTTGCCATCGCTGCCACTCCCTTCACCCTGTCTTGTCTTTGTTTAATAATAACCAAGTTAATGGAAAACTTCCACTAATAAGAGACAGACTGGGATGTTCAAAAATTCTCAGTTATTAAAAATGCACTCAGCACTCATTGAAAGTCCTGAATCACACTCTCCTCCCCTGAAGGCTCAGAGGAACCACCTGACCTGACTGTTCAGGTCACCGATATGGACAGATATCTTCTCTGCTGGGTGGTCATGAAGAGGGGAGGTTAACACGGATTCCTATTTGATGACAAGTAAATAAGTTGTTATCACACATTTAACAATTATATTTATTTTTTATTTTAAGTAGACTTTCACATATAATTTTTGTAAACAGCCCCCAAATAAACCCTGGGATAAGTAATAGATGTAAGCTCAGGGGTGGAGCAGCCGTGTTTCTTTATTGAATATTATATCCCCATCATCTGGAAGAATTTAGACAGTGTTTACCTTCCATAAATATTTGTTAAATTAATATTTTATTTCCCTTTTCTCGACAAGATCAAGCACTTTTCTCAGCTCATGCAGCTGTAAACAGAAGAACCACTGCTTTCACACAGCTGCTTAACGTACGTACCTGACACTGTACACACGTGTAACCACAGCCAACGTTCGGCCTGATCTGAAGTCACGTTATTTATTGCTTAGCTCCCTGTTAGATCCTCAGCTCTTATCTGTCTCTCTCACAGCTGGAACCTCAGTAACCAGCTCAGAGCCTGATCAAAATGTAGTTGTTGTAATAATTTTCATCTTAATGGTGAAATAACTTGGGGGGAAACAGACTAGAGAGAATGAATGGCAGTGGCTGACCTAGAATCCAGACCTTGTCCCCAAATCCAGACTGAACTAACAGAGGGAAACCTCAGAGCACTTCGCTGCTGAATATTAAGATGTCAACCTGCAACACAGCTTTAGTTACCAGGGTTCAAGTCCTATTCCACTTGGATGTTAAGGAAAAAATAGACCTCAAAATACTAGCTGCAGATTAGTTGGGGAAAAAGGAAGGCTACAAAAATTGCCCAGTCACCATGAATCAAAACACGATCAATTTGGGTGATACATGTTACCTTTGAAGGTGATCTCTGGCCTTATTGAGCCTAATGGATGGTGACTCCAAATGTCAGCTTTTCCTCTTATTTATTTGACCCTTGGACTTTAGAGTAAATTACATTTATCACAGAAAGGTCAGCCAGCTCTCTGAAGTGAAATGTGTGCAGAGAGAACAGGACTTTAATGGTTAATAGAGATTGGCTTTTCAACGTCCTTGCCTGTGGGAAGTGTGTTTTCAGCCTCTTGGCTTTGTTGAAGGGAGATACAGCTGAAGTCTTACTAGGTAAGCATATGAGTCAATGGCGCATGTGTATCTAAGTCTAAACTATCAAGGATAGTCATAAGATAACCTTCTTCTGAACTAAAACTATGCAAGTTTACCCCAGAACACTGGTAGGTAGCAGACGCCCCTGGGGCTCACAGGCCTTGGGCTTCCCTTTGGTTTCAGGCATGGTTACTGTGGATGAGTCAGGTTCATGTCCAGCTGATGGGTCCCGCCTCCAGCTGGCTCTGCCTGTCCTCCTATATCATGTGCTGAGGGCTTCCAGGCTCTGGGGGCCCCCTAGTCCTCAAGCCCAGGCTGGAAATGAGGGGAGGTGCACATGCATAGCATTGACAGACAGTTACAGACTCTGCTCTCTCAGAGGGACCAGTCTGTGGTATGTGTGCACATGTTCATTCAGTTACCAGAACTGGGGTACAAAGCAGATTTCCAGGAACAATTTAAAAGACATTGATTAAATGTCCACAAGATATACTAGGTCCTAGATTTGCAAGGGTAATTGAAGATGGCCCCTGAATTGTCAGACCTCGGGGTTCAAAAGGTGATAGAGCCCTCTGTCATCTTGGCAAGCTTGCTCTTTGAAAACTCAGGTCAGAAGTCAGCTCTTTCAGGAAGCTTTCTGATACCCTTCCTTCTGAATCTCCCTCTGCAAATGTCCTCACCATTTGTTTGAGATGCATGTGCTTATATCTGTCCCCCTGCTAAAAGGCAGCTCTTTGAGGCCCTTTTCTTCAGCTCTGTGTTCCCAGAGCACACCATAGTATCCACAGCGGGTCCTCAATAGAGAGTTGATTTAAGAAATAGAATTAAATTACACATCCTTGGAACATTTAGCAAGGTGTCTTGTACATAACTCTGAACTAACTTCCTTCCTTCCTTCCTTCCTTCCTTCCTTCCTTCCTTCCTTCCTTCCTTCCTTCCTTCCTTCACTACTCCTATGGACAACTCCTATATCTTTGTAATTCCGTGAGTGAGCAAAATCTCCATTCATCTAAAAATCAAATGGCTTTCCAGTGGACTTGGACGAGAGTGGGTCAAATTTCTGACCACTGTCTCTTGGGTACCCTTAGAGTTCAAATCCCCTGCAGAATGGACTCGGCGCCTTCCATTTTCAGGATTAACCAGCTCAGAGAAGATAACAGCTAGTGGCAGCCGCAGAAGGGAACGATAACAGGCTGGTTAGCAAACGCTGCTCTGGAGCGAGAGAAGAAAAGAAAGAATAAGCAGCGGGCCCGGGCTTGTTGGGAAGGGCGGTGGGATGGCCACCAGCGCTCATTTTGCGTCTCTCCCTCGCCTAGAAGAGTCAGTACCACCGTGTCCCTGGGCCCGAATCTTCTGGCACCATTACCTCCTCCTTCGGCCTCTCATGCCCACAGGCCAAGCAATCGCAGGCAACGAAACGCCAACGTGGGCACCTGGCTCCCCAACACTCGACGTGCACTTTCATCTTCTTCCATTCTCAAGTTGTCACTCATCAATCACGGCTGTAAAATGCAGGGGACAGCCTCCTATTGCCACCCAGCAGCTGGATGTGCATTCCAGGTTTGGGCGGGCTGGCCGTGGACCATTTGTTTTTCGAATGAGGGAAGTCATCCTGAACACACATTCATTTTGGGTAATTGCTTTTTCTTTTATATCACAATGTGCCAGAGGATGTGTTTTTGTCGTTGTTTTCTTTCTGCTGGTTCCATTGCTTATTAATGGATTTTGCATTTATTTCTTGATTTTGATCAGGAACATTTATAGAGAACACTGCCGTGTTTAGATGGGAAAACTTGAGGGCAGGCAGACATAGGACACGCAGTCAAACGTCCGGCCAGAAAAAAGAGAAGGGACACACTTTGCAAAATGCCCTCGCAGACGAGACCTGTTTTGCTTTTCTCAAAAGCTCTGTAGGTCAAGGCGAGGTTTCATTACAGTCTCACAGGGTGAGAACTGGCGTGGGGTGGTTAAATGACTTGGCCAGAGACTCACATGGAAAGTTGAGGATTTTGTTCGTAACAAAATGAAGTCCTGACTCCTGTCAGTTCTTTCTCCATGGACCAATGTAAAATGTACAATCATAAGAATGAAATAGTTATAATAAAAATAATAACATACGAGCCCTTCAATAAAATCCTATGTTATTTCTAGTATTAATTTTAGTGTGAGGAAGTGGGTTTACAAAGGAAGAGAGGCACAAAGAGGTGACTCATTCACAATCCCATTGTTTTCATGGAGCTGAGCTTAGACTACAGTCAGGTCAGCAATTCAAAGTCTGTGCCCTTTTACTACATCTCCCGATGACTGTAGTCTGGGAACTAATGACCAAGTCTGGTGATATAAAGAAGTATACAAAAATGAAGATTCTAAAACCTACAGGACCCGGAAGTTAACAAGGGTGTTTGTTTTAGTTACTAAAATCTCAGGGTTAAAATTTAAACTACAGGAACAGAAGAACCAAAGACGGCCAGGTAGAGTGTTAGCAATTAGCAAATAATTTTAAATTTGGCCACTATTCTCAACAGGCGGGGACTAGGTGGAAAGAGGGTGTCTTAGTCAGCTTGGGCTGCCAGGACAAAATACCACAGGCTGTGCAGCTTAAACATTAGACAGTTCTTTCTTATTGCGCTGGAGGCTGGAGGTCCAAGATCAAGGCGAGCATGTTGGAATCCCGTGAGGATGCTCTTCCCGGCTTGCGGTTTGTGCAATCTGTGTATCACATGACTTCTCTGTGCATGCGTGGGGGCGAGATATTTCCCCGTCTCTCTTCCTCTCCTGTAAGGGCACTGATCCCTTAGTGAGCACCTCACCCTCATGACCTAATTACCTCCCAAAGGCCAGACTGCTAAATAACAGTACACTGGGGCTTAGGGCTTCCATATATGAATTTGAGGGGACCCAATTCAGTCCATATCAGAAGAAATGAGATAGACACTTAGTGGAGGCACATTGTCTGTTCAGTGGAGACCTTGCTCCAGAAAGCATTGACTCCAGGCATTCAAAGGTTAAGTGGAAAACCTTCGCTCTCTCTTTCCGAGTGCGCATCTCTTGGCTCTGCGTATTTTATTTGTGGCCCCATTTTTTCCCCAACTGTAGTCAGGTTTTCATTTTATTACAAAGGAAATAGGCTGTGGCGCCCGCTGATTCCATCCTTTCCTTGTGTCCTAAAGCGCAAGTACAGCAGGTGCTCAAATAATGTTTCCTTCGCCCTCGCTTTTGGAACATCGATGGGAAAAAGTTCATTCCCAGACAGGCCACTGTCTGTGTGGGGTCTGCGCACTCTCTCCAAGCCCGCGCAGCTTTCCTGGGCCTCCCGTTTCCTTCCCCAGCCAGGAGATGGGCACACTCTGTTAGCCAGCGCGACTCAGCTGCGTGCGGGGCCGCTGGGCTGTTCCTCTGCCGTGGACGGGATACACAAATACCTGTAGATATAGCCAGAACGTCCTGGCATGAGAAAACTCTGTGTATTTACTGACAAAACTTATCAAAATAGCCCGGCCAGGCGTGGCTCAGTGGTTGACCATCGACCTAGGATCCAGGCAATCGGGGTTCGATTCCCGGTCAGGGCACATGCCCGGGTTGTGGGCTTGATCAATGACTCTCTCATCATTGATGTTTCTCTCTCTCTCTCCTTCTCCTTTCCTCTCTCTGAAATCAATAAAGATATATATTTTTTTAAAAAAACTTATAAAAATAACTATTTCTTGGTCAGCATTTAGGGGCCAATATACTTGCTGACCATTCTGAACTTTTATTGTTCTAATATTTGATGATTATAATTGAGAAAGAGGAAAATATCTTTGGATGAGAAAGAACATACAGAATGTATGGCTGAGCCCAGATGGCTGTACCGTGTGCCTCTCGGGGCTCCCTCTGCAGCCCAGCTTGCTGATGAACAGACACCCTACCATGTGCGTCCAAGTAAAGAAGATTCCCAAGACTTTCCAGGTAAAGATCAACAGGTTCATGAGGCATGCAGACTATTTCATCAACGGAAACACACACCATGGAGAAAGACTGCCCCCCATGGTTTCCTGCCCTCCCGCTTTCGAAAAGCCCTAACAGATGCTGGGTGGCCTTGCCGAGCCCCAGACTGCTGGCAGCTGGGCACGGGTTCTGCTAATTAAGCCGCCCTCGCCCGCCCACGCCTGCATCTGCGGGGGGTGGCTCCGGGAGAGGCAATGGTCACCCTGATTATTCACCTCGAGTGGAGATTTCAGACGCAAGGCAGCTCCTTCCATCCCCCCCCCCCCCCACTCCTGCAGAGGAGACAGTGAGCTCCACACCGAAGGCAAGAACACAGCTTGTTTGGGGTCAGTGCCATAGCTAGTTTCGAGTGTGAAAATAAATAGCTTAGAATCATTTGGTCAAGGTCCTCTTAGCCAAAGTATAAGTCTCAACCACTTGTGGGTGCCCTGGATTACAGATCTCTGGACCCAGCCCAGACCTCTGTGTTAGGTGGATACGTGTGGAGACTCACACACGCCCTATTTACCCTGACGGGGTCGGGGTGGGCTGATCCAGCAGATTTCCCGCCTCTGGGACAGGTATGGGTGCTAATGTCTAGCTTAGTGAGGAGTTCATTGGAGACTACAGCTCAGACTTTTCAAAACTTAAAGAAAGTAAAAAGTAAGAAATGCAAGATAAAGATTTGAGGACTGAGGCTGTTGTGCTGCATTTTTTTCTTAAAAAGCTAATTGCAAAATGAATATGTTTGTATATAATTTCAAGACTGGGTGGGGCAGTGCCGGTGTGGCTCAGTAGTTAGAGTGTCGGCCAGTATTTAGAGTGGCTCTTGGGTTCGATCCTGGTCAAGGGCATATACCTGGGTTGCTGGTTCACTTCCCACCCCCTGTGTGGGGGCAACTGGTCAATGTGTTTCTCTCACATCAATGTTTCTCTCCTTCTCTCCCTATCTTTCTCTCCCCCTCCTTCCCTCCCTTCCACTCTCTCTGTAAAGCAATGGAAAAAATATCCTTATGTGAAGATTAACAAAAAACAAAACAAAACAAAGAAAGACAGGGTAGGGATGTATTAAAGGTCATGGACATCAGTTTGAAGTCACATCCTGCCCATGTCTGCCATGTCTCCTTACTTGGCACAATATTATGAACATACACACACACACACACACACACCTAGGAGCTAATAGCATTTATCTGAGAAAATGATCTTGCATTTCAGCCCCATCACTTACTGTGAAACTTCATACAAGTTAGTTACCCTCAGCGTCCTCAAGTACAAATGTGGGAAATTAGTAGTCCCCATTTCATAAAATTGTGAGATTTAATTTTTTAAAAATCATAAATGAAAAGCACTTTGTTGAGTGGCTGGAATGTAAATGCTTGGTAAGTATGACCTATGATTTTTATTCAAACCCTGAGCATGCTTGTATTTACTATGGATACCAAAGTGTAGGCCACCCAAGGTTAAGTTCTGACCTTGCCGTTTACTAACTGCCATGGTCCACTTGCCAGCTCTGGTAACAGGCAGCAATGGACCAGTGTGAGTCTAAATGGGGCTAACAGAGCGGAAGCCACAAGCTGGAGCCTGCAGCTCTTACACTTGCTACTCAGATTGTGTCCCTTGGAGCATCCATAGTGTCTGCATCACCTGAGAGCCTGCTAACAAGCAAGAATCTTGAGCCTCACCCCAGACTTGTTATATATAAATATGCATTTTAACAAGATCCTTAAATTTTTAACAGTACTGCTTTAACAGGTCAGGTCCAGGTGAAGCTGATGTGGGAACAGTATAAGTTGGTGCAGAAAGTACAGAAAGAAAATAGAGTTTCTCAATGGTGGGTAAGGACAGTTACAGGGCAAACTCATTGACAGGTAACTGACAGGTAATTTTACAGGGACAGAGCCAGTAAATGGAATTCGGGAATAGAAGGTTTTGCTATCGAGGATGGTGCTTTAGGGTCAGCTCACTTCAAAGGGTCTGTAATCCAGATCAGAGAGATCAAAATACTGAGCAAACTCATTAAAACGTAGCTGACTTCACACGTGAGAGGCAAGTTGAGAAACTTGGGCATTATTTATGAGCTGGGGAAGGGTATAGGGGGGCAGAGGGGGCAGAGAGGGAGTGAGCTGTGGGGAAGGAGAGCGCAGAGCAAGAGTAGAGAGTTCAAAAGCCATGCGAGGCACCCCCATCTCTGTTCCACAGGGACCCTGAAGCATTTACAATGTGGAGAACAGGACCTTACAATGGTGGCCGTTCTGTAGAAAGGTGGGAGTGTGGCAGCGAACGTGAGAAACTCCGGGCTCGTCAGCCGGGCATCACCGCCGTCACCATCGTCTGGAAAGATTCACAAGGTGTCCGCTCCGCTCAGAGTGCCCCGGACCTGTGCTTAGTGCTTGGAGGCAGAGCCCCGGCCCTTCTGCTGTCCTAACACTTCCCCTGGGTGATGCTCATGCCCAGCCAAAGTGAGGAAAGTGTTTCAGGGAGTAGGACAAGCAAGTCCCCATCAAGTCTTCCACAGAAAGTGAGTCATCGGCAGAGGCGAGTGGGGAGGAGCGGACAGAATAAGCAATGGAGCAAGAGGGCACCTGCAACAGAGGCCGAGGGAGCCCTGCCTGGGGTCTGCGTCCCTTCCACGGTGGATTCTTCTTTCCTGGACTTGAAAAAATAATAACCTGTGGGGGTTCGTGTGTGTGTGGTGTGCACACATGATACAAAAGGAGGGAGCTATTTTATGGTGTCACAGACAGTGAAGACACTTCTTCAAAACGGTCAAAATCTCACCACACAAACTCTGAGGCCCACACCAAATAGAAATAATGCACGTGCAGGATGGGAGAATTAGAACGGCCTTGAATTCTGCAAAAGCAAAGGAACAATACCTCGCCCTTCAGGCGCTGCTCCAGGGTCACTCATGCCACAGTGCGGGCAGTGCCCGCTGCAGGCAGTTCAGGGCCGAGCTGCGCCATGTGCACACGTGCCTGTGCATGAGTTCTGTATGTTTTCAAATGCAATGCTAATGTGCAGTGTTATGGGCCTTGCTTTTTCCATTTAATAAAATGCTGTGATTATCTTTCCATATCAGCTCATGCAATATTTATTTCAACCCTTTTAATGTTCACGCAGTATTTGATTGTTTGGATAAACCATAACTTATGTAGCCAGGCCACTCTCGGAGGGCACTTTTTCCTTACGTCTTTTCTTTCCCTCATTAAAGCTGAAATAAACATCTTTATATTCTTGGTTACTGTTTACTGAGACATCTACATGGGATGTCTGTGTACCTATAGCAAGACACTTCGATCAGTGGAAACACACAGCTTGATTTTTATAGATATTTTCTAAACGCCTTCCATGAAAGTGGACAATTTTATATTTTTGTTGGCAGTGCCTGTTTTCCCCACACCCTCCCGAGCATTGGATAGCCTCAAATGTCAACACTTTGGTCGATCGGGGTGGTGATTACTGCCATTACTTTCTGGTTTGTATTTGTGCTATTTAAGTATGAGTCACCCTGGACTTCAGTACTTAAGTATATCCTGAGACATTCTTGACCTTGACCACCGTGTGCATCCAGTGCCCCTACTGTTCCACGGGTCTTGCCTCATTCGAACCCCTGTTCCGGTGTTTGGCGCGGCGCTCAGGCAGAGGCTCGTGCGCAGTTGCTGAGTTGATTGACTGAAATGAATCACCAGCTGTCCAGAAATGGCTTCAGTTCTCTTGCTTTGTGTGTGTGTGACTGTGTGTGACTGTGTGTGTGCCTGTGTGTGTGTCGGGGGTGGAGGGTTTTCAAACCCTAAGCCAATAAGAGCTATCATTTATTGAGCATTTATTATGTATGCTGTTCTAAGTATCTCGTATATATTATCTCAGTTAATTTTTATAGCATCTATAATGCGAATACTATTACTATTTTCATTTTATTGCTTAAAACATTGCAGCACAGAGAGATTAAATGTAATTCCTGGGTCCACAGCTATGAGCCTGCAGAGCTAAGACTGAACAAATCTAGGCATCAGCCATCTTGAGACTTTTTTTTTAACTTATTTTTTGCTAATCCTCACATGAGGATATTTTTCCTATTGCTTTTCAGAGAGAGTAGAAGGGAGAGAGAGATGTGAGAGACACATTAACCGGTTGCCTCCTGCACTGGGGCGGGGACTGAACCTGCCACCCAGGTATGTGCCTTGCTCAGGAATTGCACCTGCGACCCTTCCCTGCGCAGCCCAACACTCTAGCCACTGAGCCGCGCCTGCCAGGGCGCTTTAGCTTTTCATCTCTGTGCTACTCACCACCTCAGTTAGTGAACTACTGTTTTTCTTGCCTCCGAGGCTGGATATACCATAACTTTGCACTGAGCAGAATTCGAGGCCACGCCACTGAGAGCCCCATAGTGAGCTGCGTGTCCGGCTTCCGACGGAGCATAGGAGTGAGGCCAGCACATACGTGATGCTCCCCTTACGCAGCCCTCTGGTTCCTGGCGTGGCCCTTCATGGAGGATATTAATCGTGGCTCTTTCTGCAGTCTGAGGTTCGCAGGACAGAATAACTGATTCTCAGCTCACCACCGTAGTGCGGACGCCGCCCATGGAACGGGCCACGGGGGGTGATCATCTCAGAATTAGCCCGTCAAGTACGCAGAGGACGTCAGAGGCTGGGGGCTGGAAGACCGACTTTGGCGAGGGTGGGAGGCATGCGGTAACTCTTCGATCACCCCGGGAAAAGGGAGGGTTTCTGCCCATTCCCCTTAAAGCAGGTGACGGTCTTCAAGAGCTGGATGTGTGTTCCTTAAAATTCAGGGAGCTTAAGGACTGGTATCCGATCTAGGCCTGAAAAAGCCTAAAGACAAAGGTGGCTGCTAGAGTGACGAGGGTGGCAACCAGAGCCGACAGAGCAGCAGGGGAGCATGGCCCGGCCACCTGGCAGCCTGGCCCCCTGGGTGAAGCAGAGCTTCTTACCTGGGAGGGTCCCGCATGGAG
Organism: Miniopterus natalensis; assembly: GCF_054644295.1. Lineage (NCBI taxonomy): Eukaryota > Metazoa > Chordata > Mammalia > Chiroptera > Miniopteridae > Miniopterus > Miniopterus natalensis. Next base: position 40,233,943 of record NC_142096.1, on the reverse strand, counting down.
ATGTTCCCACCTGGACAAACCCCAAGGAGCGAGCCCTCGAGGCACCCCAAAGAGAAGTCATTCAGCTCATAAACATCTGCCAGCCACACCCTGCTGGCCGTGAACCAGCATCCCCTGGCCCCTGCTCTGTCCCTGCAGGTCAGAGGCGGCGCAGGGAAAAGCGAGGAGATGGAGACGAGCTTTGTGAACCAGGGAGGCCCCTCCCGGCCTCTTCCAGGCCTCCTTCTGGTGCAGGGCTCTACCCGGAGGCTGACCCGCGAAGGGGCGGAGAAAAGCTGGACGGGAGGGAGCGGGCGCAAGCAGACGTTTCCATCCTGAAAAGTGGCCGGGACGCCGTGGGATCCAGCCGATTCCACACACAGCCCGGCCAGCTTCGGGAGACCCTGCGGCCCGCGATGGGCTGGGTGCTGCCTCCTTGAGCCCAGCTCGCCCTCGGCAGCTCGAGAACCCTCCTGGGGCCCGGCTTCCTTCCCGGCCCTGGGCCCTGGGAGCCCCGGTGCCCCGCGCAGTGCCAGGCCCGTCCCGCGCAGTGCCAGGCCCCCCGTGCTCGCGGTCCTTCCAGATGGCGCGCCCCGCCGCGTGCTCCACGCCGCCCTTCCTCTGACCCCGGGCTCTCGCGGGCAGGGATGGGCAGGGACAGAGACGTGACAGCTGCGCTGTCGTCACACCCCAGCCCCAGTCGCGGGTGGAAGCTCCGTCTGCGTTCTCACTCGCTGCAGCTTCCCTCCGCCTCTTCCTAACGTTAGCATCGCAGGGCTGGGCTCCAGCTTCCTGTACTCCTTCCGCCATAAATAAACAAAGGCGCCGAAACGCAATTTGTAAAATGTCATCTCCAGACCACAGCTCGGATGCCGCCTAAGTAGGAAACCAAAATTAAATCACACCGGGCGCTATGCCCAGACCGCAGGCTTCCGGCAGACAGACACGAGGAGGAAAAGAAAAGACACTAAATTGCAAAAAAATCCTGGTGCAATAACAAGGAAACCACAGCAATTAACCCTCAGGCCAGTCTGTCTGTTCTGGGACCCACCTTCGAGTTACCTTTGCAAAATGAATGTGGAAAACAGTCAATTTTTGCCCTGGCCCATGTGGCTCAGTTGGCTGAGCATCAGCCAGGCTCCGAAGAGGCAACCCATTGATGTTTCTCTCTCTCACGGATGCTTTTCTCTCTCCCTCCCTAAAAAAATCAATGAAAACATACTTTTTAAAAAAATGTCCATTTTTATTTGAAGTGAATCTCTGCTATTGGCATTTTCTAAGTTTCTTATTTTAAAAAATTAAACCTCACAAAGGTTTGCTTTTATTGAACTTTTAAAGTATTTTTTCTTGTTATAAAATAATCTTATACTCCCAATACTTAGAGGTAGCTACTCTCTTTTAAAATTTATTTTTCAGCCCAGCTGGCGTGGCTCAGCGGTTGAGCATAGACCTAGGCTCCAGGAGATTGTGGTTCCATTCCCTGTCAGGGCACATACCCTGGTTGAGGGTTCGATCCCCAGTAGCAGGCGGGCAGGAGGCAGCCGATCAATGGCTCTCTCATCATATTTCTATCTCTCCCTCCCTCTCCCTTACTCTTTCTGAAATCAATCAATAAAATATTTTTTTAAAAATTTATTTTTCAATTATAGTTGACATACAGTATTATTTTGGTTTCAGGTATACAACATAGTGATTAGACACCTATATACCTTAAAAAGTGGACACCCCAAAAAGTCTAGTACCCATCTGACACCACACATAGCTAACACAATATTATGAACTATATTCCCTGTGCTATATTCTACATACTCGTGACTATTTTGTAGCTAAGGTTCTTAGAGTCAAGCTAGAGGAAGGTGGGTTTTAATGCACCTTCCTGCCTCCCAGGAGGCTCTGGTGGAAAGTGCTCTCTCCAGAGCTCGCCCGGGTTAACTAAGGCTTTGACAGGCCTCTATTGAATTTGACACTCTCCTTTGTCTAGCACTGCTTCCCCTGTCCGCAGTCTTTCACACTATTGATCTCTAATTAGCATTTACCCTCCGAACACCTTCTCAGCATTTGCTTCCAGTGAATTCAGTCTCTGATTGCTGGTACCAGGGATAATACAAGAAAGCAGGTGCTAAGGTAGAGCTTCGAAGCAGGATCATTCCCTGTCGGGCTAGCAAGGAGGCCCCAGTGCTGGTGGAGGGTGAAGTATAGACAGTCCCTGAAATAAGGCCGTGGCCGCAGCAAAAATGTGGCTGGTGGGTGAGGCTATATAGGGGAAAGGAAGCAGCTAGTGAGTATAATGTATCTGGCATTTGTGACAGGCATATGGAAAAAGGAATACTTATCTCCTTTACTTAAAATCAACTGATAATCAAATGTTAACCAGATCTACAAAATATCCACAGCAATACCTAGATTAGTGTTGGATGAAATAACTAGATTCTACTGCCTGGCCAAACTGACACACAAAACTACCCATCACAATAGTTCCTTTGTTAAAGTAGGGTCAAATGGGTGTCAGGCGATGTCCTGAAGTGCTGGCCAACATCAGCTTACAATAATCACAGCATCCAGAACATGACCAGCATCACTTCTCTGGTCCCTGACATTGGGATCGACATGATTGGCAGTTGACACAAACTCCATAACGGGACTTGGAATGTGGGGTGAAATCTATCCAAGTGGAGAAGGCAAAGGAAGAACCTCTGAGACCACCAATGTCCTTGTCCTGTCATCCACGAGAGTGACTTAAAACAGCAGCATATCCTAGGGGGAGGCAAGATTAGTACCACCACTAAGAGTTGAAAAGATGTGGGAACAGGATGACTGCTATGATCTCTTCCTCTAATTAACCACGATGGACAACACCAAGGCTGGTGCAGGCTCCTGCAGCTCACCCAAGTAGTAGCCCAACTGGAGCCACCAGGGAGACACAGTGTCTTTGAAAGAGCAGATCAGTATATCCTCAGGTACCTGACATGTGGATTTGGACAGTGTGTTCCTGCCTATCTATCCTTATCAGAAAAGATGTCAAAACAGTTTGCACTTGCATGAAACAACAACACACACACACACACACACACAGTTTTACCCTAAGACTATGCTAACTCTTCTACTCACTGTCATAATAATAAAGTCCCAAGTGACCTAGACTCTGCATATTCTGCCAAACATCACATAGACCAATTACATTGGTAATGTCAGTTTGATGGGATTAGATGAGCAAATAATGGCCAGCAAACCAGAGGCTTGGGTAAGACGCATTTGCCCAGGAGGTGGGAAGTAAACCTCACAAAGATTTGGAGGCTGAACATGTCCCTGTACAATTTCAGGGTCAAATAATCCGGAGGGCAGGTGGTCATGAGTTCAGAGCATGGCCTCCAGAGGGAAAGGTAAGCCGCTGTGTCTTCCACCTCCCACCACGAGGGAGAAATGTCCTCACTGTTGGGTTTCTCTGGGTTCTGAAAAGGACACGGTCACACCTAGGAATATTGCGTTAGTCCATCTTCTGGGCGTTGGGGAAGGCTGCCAACTTTACGTGGGATCTAGAGAAGGAAAAGGTGCTGCAGCAGGTCCGCACTGCTATGATAGCAGCCCTGTTGCAGGGGCCCTATGATCTGGAACACTCTATGGTATTGGAGAAAACAGTAGAGGTAAAAAAACTGCCATGAGGTGTGTCTTGGCAAAATCTAATGAAAAAATACAACATGGAATTTGAGGCCATTGGAGTTTGGGAGCAACCTAAACCACCTGCAGCAAATATTCATAAGCTTTTGAGAAATAAATCTACATGGAGACAAAACATCTGGCCATAGTGCCTTAATGACAATGTGGACAAAACTGCCCGTTATGACCTGGGTCTGTCACACACACCAGGAAATAAAGCCAGGCAGGCCCAGCAGCCATTCATTATAATATGAGAGTGTTATATCCAGGATTGAGCCCGAAGGACACGAGGAGCGCAGGCTACAGGAGCCCAGACGCTCATGACAGGCATCCGCCCTGGAAAGAGCGTAGCTCCGTCAGCTCACACTGTGGCCCTGTGGGGGATCCCTGTCAGCCCACAGAGGAGGGAGAAAATCCCAAGCAGAGCTAAGGGTTTGTTGGTACGTAACGGAGGTGCAAGCTAACCCTGGATTGTTTAATACCGAACTGCCTCAAGTTACTGTCTTTCCCAATTTCCTGGGAGTGTCACTTTACAGATGTCACCAAACTCAAGCTTGAGACATCTCATTTGCAAAAAATAGGCAACTCTATTAAACTACAAACTCTGTTGAAGGGCGAGTGAGGAGACAGTGATGTGTAAGTGATTTGAACATTTCAGAGGGCTGCTCACATGGGCGCTATTTCCAGCATTACCTTCCAGTATAAGTTTTCCTCTCTAAACTAAATGTTCTCAAGTCCTCCACTCTTCCTCATATTGCACACTGCATGGTCTCCCGTTTCCTCTTCCTCCTGGCGCCCTAGTTTAAGGCCTAAGATACTTAGGGTGGCCACTGAAGAGCGTAGTTCCAAGCATCGCTTTGCTTTGTGTAGGTTCAGAGTTGCCTCAGACGTGTACAAAAGTAGGGCAGGCCAGGCTGCGGTGTCTGAGAGTAAGAACAGAGACAGAGACGAAGGCCACCTGGACCCTATCCTGGGCAGCAGCACCGCCCCTTCGTGGGACCTGACACGTGCTCACCGACCTCGTAGGCCAGTCTATCCATTTGTATAATGGAGATAATAGCTACCCGATTAATTGGATGAAATGATGTGAGGAGAAGGCCTGAGCTCCAGGGACAGGACGTTATTCCAATGTTATCCCCGATCCATTTTCCTGTAGAGTTAGTAAATTGTCTGTTAATGGATTTGAAGCTACTACGATGCCATTTAGTGTACCCTTAGCAGTAATTTATTAAATGGAACCTGGTGTAGTGATCTTAACATTTGAATGAAGCACCAGACCCAAAGCAAGGCACGCTCCCCTCTCTGACCAGTATCCTAAGGCACATGCCTGAGAAAGGCGAACGGAAAACAAACTCTAGATGTGCCTATGCCTTACAAAAAACCTTTCCTCCCATGACCATGGCCTTCAAAAACACACTTGTAAGTGAAAATACTGTGACAACTCATATGTATGTAATTACAACATATATATATATATATATATATATATATATATATATATATATATATTCCACGCAGATTATTGGTACTGTATGAATACTGATACATCCATCTATACATATCAATCTATTGAGAGTGACATTTATGTATGTTCCTCCTAATTCTCAAAACAAATACATGCCCAGCGGTATGGCTCAGTTGGTTGAGTGTCGACCCAGGCACCAAGAGGTCGCTGGCTCGATTCTGGATCAGGGCACATGCCCAGGTTGCGGGCTTGATCCCCAGTAAGGGGCGGGCAGGAGGCAGCCGATTAATGACTCTCTCGTCATTAATGCTTCTATCTTTCCCTCCCTTCCTCTCTCTAAAATCAATAAAGATATATTTAAAAATATATATATTGAAGCTCAGAAAACTTGCACTTGGCCAAAGTTCCCCAGCTGGCAAATTGAGTGCTAAGATTTGAGTCTTGGTCTACATAGTCCCAAAGTCTGCACTTAATTCCATTACCAATTGTTTGCTTCTTTTGACTTTTTTCTCTCATACTAAAACTATCGTCATTGTCACCATCACCATCATTATCTTAACCAGATACCTTTTGCTGAGTGCTTACCGTGAGCCTTGTGTGACTCCCCTCACACCACGGGGACTGTCACCGTCTCCACCCTGGAGAACCATGGGGGTCCTCACAGACTCGCTACCTTGCCTTAGACCCATATCCAGGAAATGTAGATGCTTCATGCAAGCGAATCCCACCTCTTTCAGACCTTTCCCTGCTGACGAAGGGAAGCTGTGAAAATAGAACATGGGGAATTATTAGATGTGTGATAGGGTGAGTTTTAGCCCTTTGGGATCAAGAAATAGGCATGAAAATATTTATCTTCTTAGTCTCAATCAAATTGTTTCAAGTGACTCCTCAGGCACATAATAGCAGCCTGCGCTGTCCTGCAGGAGACCCCGCAGATCCCAGGAGGAGGTGTTCACAGCCATTTCATTTCCAGTAGCCAGCAAAGTTAGCCAGGAGTGGCACATGATCCATGAAGGGGCTCTGGAGCTGCAAACAATATGTCAATAATTATTTATCTATGGCCTCTCCCCCCCATGGCTCTCATTTTGCAAAATGAGTTTGTACATCTCATGGGAAAGAGTCCCCTCCGTGGCTGTGCTCTTGGGCCATCTGACACTCCCGGGATCTGCCCCTAAGGTCAAGAAATAACCCTAAAGTTTATAAGTGCCTCAGTTTGCTTAAGCCAGCAAAAGAGTTTCTGTTACTCATAGACCCACATTGTAAACTAATATAAATGCTTACCTTTGGCAAGGTGATGCTAGTTGGTAGGGTGAGAAAAATGAATTGACATACACACTGCCTTGAATGATTAAAGAATGGGTAAGATGGGAGAATCATGTAACAGTGATGTGTCACCCCTGAGGGGCTGTCAGGACCCCCGGTTTCAAGTGAGGGCATTGAGGGGCAGAGCAGTATCTCCTCCAGCATCTACAGTAAGACACTCAGCCCTGGGCTTCTTCTTGGGACCTACCAACCCTAAAGCACAAGCAGATCCCAGCAGAAGGGGATTCAAAGGGAGCAGCTCCCTTACGTGACTGGGTGCTCCTCCCTAGGGTATTGAAAGATCCTTCCAGGGACTCAAAGCTCTCCCTGGAAGATGCATTTGATATTGGAGGAGTACCAAGATGCGCTTCTCTGAGGCACGGTGAAGGAATAAGGTGGGTTGTCCATGGATAGCATGGACAGGGTTTCACATATCTTATGAAACTGCTCTGAAAGAATTGTTATAAGAGAGTTCAGTGTGTATAATGTCATTGGAATAATCTCAGGAAATTAGGCATCAACTAGGTGTGGGGCCAAGAGCCCCATAGAAGCAGAATCCCTGAGACCTCAGTGTTGCTCTGCACTAAGCTGAGGTTCAAGGAAGGAGTGGGAGATGCACAGAAGGGCATGGGGTCTCCCCGCGTGGAACCAGATCACACCTCTCCCTGTTCCAGATTAGTTGTCCTACCCACACAGCTGCAGTGGCAAATGGTCCCCTTAAGTCCTTTTATTGATTAAGTGTCTTTGCCCTTAGAAAGTTGTTTGGGGCTAAAATATGTTTGTGGATTGAATGTCTCGGGCTGGCTCTGCACAATTAGAGAACTTGGGGAGCGTTCTGTGTCCCACCTGAAGTTGTAAGCAACACAGGAAGACAAGGACTTGCTGGAGATGATACTAGAGGCATAGGAGTCCACAGTCTTTTCTGTCCCTGCCTGACACTGACAGCACCCAGCAGGAGGAGATTAACCATCAACATGGAATTATTTCCCAGGCCCTGGACATTTAGCTTGTCTGGAGGCTTAAGTTTAACTGTGATTGTCTGTGTTGAGCCTGCTGAGAATATACACTCTTGCTCTCCGAATGGGCCCAAGAATAACCACATTTAAGCATTATGATTCTTTCTGTTAAGGATACAACACCCCAGAGCAGGCTTCTAAGGGCCCTGACAACTTGAATTACTGTCTTTTCCTGCTCAGAAGCTGGCAACAGGTTACAACGAAATGGCTTTAAACAATGCCCTGCCCCCACCCGCAATCCAGCACGCAGGGGACCCATGCACACCTTGGGCAGCACAGGGAAGGGAGTGTTGGATTAAGACCAAAGGGCTCTCCTCTAGCTCTGTGGCCAATGAACCGTGTGACCTTGGCAAGGTCATTTCCCAGCTCATCAAAGCAGAATGGCGGGTTGGACTAAAACAGAAATCTTACGAATCTTTCCAGTTTCTAATTTAATTCAACCAACATTTACAGAGTGCATCCTATGTTGCAATCACTGTGCTAGACAGTTCCCAACGGTATAATTTATTTTGTATTCCATTAAAAACTAGACTCAGGTAATTTTCATGCAATTTTTAGCACAAAAAAATCACTGGACCGGGAGCCACAAGCCTTAGGTTCTGCTTACGGCTTCATCATTAAATATTTGTGTGTCTTTACAAAGTTATGCCAGTCACCTGGGCTTTAGCTCCTTTATCTGTAAAAGGAGAGGGAAAAATGAGGCTTTTGTCAAGAGTTCATAGTCAGTCTGCAAGGATGGCATCACCCAGCAAACCTTCTACTCACCAGGCACTGAGCTGAGCACATGTTCTGTGCAGGACAGTCGGATAAGAACAGGAGGTTCAGGGGAACAGAAATTATCTGGTAAGTTATTTTTAAAAATTAAAGGGGAATGAGAAGTTAGATTTCTTTCCTTTCAACTCTGCCTGTTGAGGAAATCTCCCGATTCATAGTCAGAATATCTGTTCCTCTCTCTGCCCCTGGACATCTTGAGCATTTCTTTACGGGGAGGTGATTATACACTTTAAAAATGACCGAGGGTCTTTCTTCCTTTTGGGGCTGGGAGTCTTGAGGACAGAGCCTATATGTTTGCAGGTTCTGCAGCCTACCAGGTGCCCAGTAAAAGTGTGTCATACTTATTTCCCGCCACTTATTACTCCATCCCAGCTGTAAGTTTGTCCCCAACACATAGGCAAAAGCAATTCTCACCAGAGAAGGTCCTATGCCACTTATTCTAGGTCCCACTGTAATAAATTGTAAATCAACAGGTTCCTACGTTTCAGTTTGTTCTTTGGAATGTTCGTTCCCCTCTTCCTCCCGTGTCCGGGAGGCACAGTGTGCTTTCGTGCCCCACTGATGTTGGTTTTGGCCACGTAACTTGCTTTGGCCAATGGGATGCTACCAAACAGAATCAAAGACTTGAGATATGCTTTCCCTCTTGAGCTCCTGCGGCTACTAAGGAAAGAACATGGCCTGGTAGTCACTGTCCCCAAAAGAACGAGAGACACTGGAGCAGACTTGGAGCAATCCTGCTGCGTGGAGCCGACACCTGGCCAGCCCTCGGTTCGTGCGGGAGACGCTGCCCGCCGGTTCCATCTGTGCCCTGGGAGACCCAGAACTGCGTGGCCTGCCTCCTTTACCTCCCCGATTTCTAGAGACTCTTCTTGCTCAAGAAACACAGAACGTCTAGGGCTTTGCATACAGAGATGGAGAACAACCGCCGCATTGAAGGAAGCCACAGCCCAGCAGGAGAGGCGGAGAAGTGCCCGATGAGTACTTCAGAGGCGGCACGTGCCCTGTGAGGCTGGGCGGAGGCCACGTGGACGGCACCTGGACACGCCGAGGGCTCAGGGGACGTCAGGAAAGGCTTTTAAGAGGCAGTGATGTCTAAACCGACTCTCCTCAGATCAGCAAGAAATAGGAAGAGCCACATACGCAGAGTCCCTGACATTTTAAAAAATGCGTGATGGTTTACAGGAAAAATCTCAGCCTCAAGACCAGAGGGTGAGTTCACAGCCGGACTCCACCACTCACTTAGCACCGTCATTCGCAGGCGCTCAGCGTCTCGGAGACGCGCCTGCAGCGGGGGACGCGCCCCCTTGAAGGTGCTCTGAGGGTGAGAGCTCCAGGGCTAAGCCAGGCGGAGGCGGCGGGGGGCCGGAGGAGGCAGGGCGGGTCTCCCCTCTGTTCCAGGGGAAGGAGGGGAACCTCTGCAGACGCCAGAGCTTGGCCCCGAGCTTGACGTCATTCTCCGGGGCTGACAGTGCCGCTTCAGTTCTGGAGGCGGGATCCTCCCGGGGCCCTCACTGTCACCGCAGTGCTCAGGGGGCCCCACCCGCACTCAGTGGCCGGCACCACCGTCCACCACGTCCTTCCTGAGGGGGGCCCCAAGTCTGCTTGGATCGGGACCCTCCTCCTTTTGGACCCGTCACCTGGGGGGAGTGGCATCGCTCCGTCCCACGCAGGAGGCCGGGCTTGAAATCCCCGCGGCTCCCTCTCTCCCACCTCCCAGGCTCCGACCTTCACCTCCTCAATTACAGTCTTTCTCCCGAGTTGTCCTTTGTGGTTGTGTTTTTTAAATGGCTGACTCTTGGTGAAAATTCAGGTTCTAACATCAACATTTCCTCCTCAAAGAATTCTTTTTTCTGATGAGTCTTCGTGACAATGTGTTTCAAAGATAATGAGCTGAAATCATATATTTCACATGTACGTCTTTCTTTTCTCTTCCCCATTCACATTCAATTTTGTTGCAAGTTCCCTGAGGTTTTATTAACCCGAAGCCTGGATACCTGGAAAATAACCAATGCGATTCCTCACACGTGCGCACAGGGAACTCACAGTAAAGTCTGAGGACACAGCTCAGTTAAAGTCAAACTTTCTAAACCAAACTCCTTCAAAATGGACTGGGGACATTTGAACCCGAAGTCAGAGTGTGAGGTGAAAGGTCAGGGGTCAGGGGTCAGGGGTGGGAGCTGAGCTAGAAGAGGTCAGGGGGTAAACACGCAGACCCTCGCTGTCAGGTTCGTGTATCGCACTTGGCGTGCGGGGAACGCAGAGCCTTTGCAGGGCTGTTACCCAGGACCCTCGTTGACCAGACACAGTCAGTCCAGCTGTCCCCAGCGGGAGAAGGCCTGTTTGGAGTTTCACAGCCCTCGCAGGCTACGAGGGGTCAGGCTTCGCAGCAAAGAGGAGGCACGGCCACCGCCGCCAGGCCTGGGCAGCAGGGCTCCACGGCTGGACGCCAGAGCGACACCGCACTGTCTCCCAGCAGGCGACCGGGTGACTCACGTCAGCCTCCAGGGCCATACTGCAGAGAAAAAGTCCTGCAGGGTGTCTTGGGGGGCAACGTCTGGGTGGCTGCACAGAGAGCTCATCCACCAGGAGCTCTGTAACATGGGCCCTGACATTCAAGCCCGAGCCCAGCCCAGCAAGGCGGCCCTCGCGGTTTCCACGGGGGCTGCCGGCAGCCAGGAAGCCTGGTCCCGGAGCACAGGCACCCACATCGTGAGCGTTTTCCCCTCTCACGGTTATTTCAGATGCGTGTTCATGAGCCACACCTTGCCCAGAATAAGCCCATGTGAACCCCGTGGACTGCACGTGACTTGTGATTATGCCGTGAACTTGCAGACGCTGCTCTTCACAGACGGCTTCCAGGGTGGAGGGCAGTGACCAAAGTGGGGTGTGAAACGAGGGCTGGAGAGGAATCCTTGATCCATTAAAAACCACACCTCGGCCCTGGCTGGTTTGGCTCAGTGGTTGGAGCATCAGCCCTGTGACTGAAGGGTCTTGGGTTCGAGTCCAGTCAAGGACATGTACCTCTGTTGCAGGTTTGGTCCCCAGCCCCGGTCGGGGTGCATGTAGCAGGCAACCAATTGATGTGTCTCCCTCACATCGATGTCTCTCTCTCTCTCTCTCTGAGAAGCAATGGAAAAAATATCCTCATGTGAGGATTAAGAAAAAGAGAAATTAACATGCTTTAAAAAACCAAAAAAAAGCCAAAAAAACCTTACACCCCATAATGGTGTCTCTCTTTTTTGATAAAAACTGCCTTGAAGGGGTTTGTTCCAAGGGAGATACTTCGCATGGGGAGGAGACAGGGCATATGACTCCACGAGAGTTAAGTTCACTTCTAGCTTATAGGTATATTGTCCCCTGGTATGTCAGTGTTTGCGCACAGGACAGAGAGGATCCTGAACCGGAGACTGACTGGGGACTGTGAACGGAGGGAAATGGGGGTTCATTTACCACATAAAGAACTGCAGGGTGAGTTAGGGAATGTTGCTGGTTGGGCCCTTCCTTCTTCAGTAGCTGCATGAACCGGACAAATACTTTTTCAATCTCCATATGCAACAGCATCTTGGAACAACTGTGAGGTCCATAAAAGTAATATACATGAACGTAATTTTAAAACAGAAAAGTTTTGCTAATGCGAACAGTCCACACAGCACTTACTGAGTGCCTCCCGCGTGTCAGATGTTTGCCGTCACACATGGACGCCCCTGAGCTCGCCGGCCGTTCCGCGCGGTGTCGCCTCCTGTCCTGTTCCCTCTCTGGAATGCTCCTCCCACTTACACTCTTTTCTCACTTTCTACTTTTGTTCACTCATTTTTTTCTCTCAAAAGTCACTCCCTCAGAGAGAAGTCTTTTCTTACAATCATTTAAAAAATTGGAGCCCTGACTCTTTTTTTGTTCATATTTCCAGCTTTATTTTTGTTCATATTTATAATTTATCATTCCATTTTACAAAGTTAACTTTACAAAGAAGGAAAGAATCTGTAGGCCCTTCCCCTAGGTAATAATAACATAGCTGACGTTTACTGGGTCCTGGTTATTTGCCAAACCTCAGTATAGTTGCTCTGACTATCTCGTTAACCTGAGTCTGGTCAATTTGCACGTATGTTTTCTTCTTTAAGAGATTAAACTATTCCCATGAGAAGTGAATCAACGACAAACCATTTATTTTGTAAGTCTGGCTGAGGCTGACCACAGTGGATGGGGTAAGATCCGCCTGTTCACTTGTCTGACTTACCCGCTTGGCCGTTTCTTGCTCACTGGTGTACCCATGAGGGAACCCAGCCCACTGCTTGGCACGTCATAGCTGACTAAAGCGTGTGCATTAATTTTTTAAAAAGTTTCACTGAATGTAAATAACCTTGTGCCATGCCTGGAACACAGTAGCTAAGTCTCATTTTTATTGTTATGAAGCAGCTCTCTGACCTGGGAGCGCACAATCCACAGGCAGACAGACACATTGAGGCGTCCACCCTTCCATCTGTGGTTTCACTTTCCGCGGCTTCGGTTACCCTCAGGCAACCACAATCGAAAATATTAAATTGGAAATCCCAGAAATGAACAACGTCTAGGTTTTTAATGTGCTCCGTTCTGGGCCGTGCCGTGACCTCCGAGGCCCCCTGCGTTGGCCGCGGCGTGACTGAGCGTCTGCTGCAGCTGCTCCGCCTGTTGAGTCCCTGGCTGGTTGGCTGTGAGGTCAGCTGCCCCGGTGTCGCAGTGCTGATGTCCAGGTCACCTTTCTTTTACTTCATTATGGTTCCAAAGATCAAGAGTAGTGATGCTGGCCACTCAGGTCCACCACTGAGAAGCCAAGAAGTGCTTCCTTTAAGTGAAAATGTGAGTCCAGTACAATTAGATATTTTGTGAGAGACCATGTAACTTTCATTACAACATATTATTAGGAGTGCTCTATTTTAATACTTGTTATTGTTGTTAACCTCCTACTGTGCCTGATTTATAAGTTAAACTTTATCATAGGTCTGTATGTGTAGGAAAAAACAGTATCTGTAAGGTTTGGTACTATCTGCGGTTTCAGCATCCACCGGGGGTCTTGGAGCTACCCCCTCAGAGAAGGGGGACGACCGTGCTTCATTTGAACCTGACCCTGTGTCAGTAGGTAGGGTCATCCACATCTTATTTGTGCAAATTCTGAAGCTCACAAAGGTTCAGTGCAAGCTGGTGGGCATCAGAGTTCCTCAGACGGGCTCCGCTCCATGTCCTGCTCCCCATCCGCAATGGTCTCGGCCGCACAAGCGCAGGGTCGCTCAGACTCCGAGGCTGCCCCTTGCGCTGCTCTAAATGCCTTTGAACGGAACAGAATGTGTCCAAGAAAACCCACCTCACAGGCTCCTCTTTGAAAACACTGAGCTTATTCTCTGTCCCAGGAGATGCGCTAGGTACTGGCGACCCCGGCAGGAATGCAGCACTGAAGAGGGGTGAGGCTGGCTCCTACACCCCCTCTCATCCAAAGCTCTGTGACTTCTCTCCACTCGCCTAGCTCCCTCCCTCTGTCTACTTTTAAAAATCCATGACTTAATAATGCATGAGAGAGCGTTACCTTAATGCATCGCCATGTGTTTCCAGAGATGGCCTGGGCAGTCACACCAGCGGCCAAGAGCAACTGCAGAGAGCACTTGGAACCGGCGCCCAGGAACATAATGCTCCAAAATGGCCCCGTTTCCATGTTGCCTTCTCGTGGCTGCATAAAGATTACATTTGCTTCTATCACCCAGATGTGCAGTAAAGTGAAAAAGACCCATTAGACGATCCACTCTCACCTCCTTCTAGGAAGGGTGTGATTTTTTCTTTAACAGTGATAGGCTTTCTAGGGACCCTATTCCAAGATGATGGGGACACTGCTGGGAGAGGAAAGGCACCTCACTGCTGTGTGTTTATATTTTGAAGTCTGTCCATTGGTCGCCAGGGGCAGGGGTCACTATCATGGCCAGAGTATGGTGATGGAGCTCAGGGGGAAGGGGGGAAATTGAGCCAGGAGACCCCGGCAGGGCTGGGTGATGACGCTGGAGCGGGCGTCAGAGTCCGAAAAACGATCGTAGCTGAGTGAAAGAAAGGGCTGGTTCATAATCGCGTGGGAGGCTCCAGATGCCGAAAACCAGAGACTCAAGACAGGCACGTTTGAGGATAACACGGAGGTCGGGTGATGATTCATATAGATTATCACGTGGATATAAATATTTGATAAAGTTCAATCAGGCTGTGAAGCCTTCTGATTCTCTAATCCTAATCAGAATCACTAAAAACCACCTCAAAGCAATTGCCTTAATGTCCTAAAAATTATCTTATATATGTATAATAGTTGGTTCAATAATTACTGTATGGCTGGGCAACAAATTTATGGTTGTCATTATTTAAATAAAACAATAATGAACATCTTTGGGTAAAAGCTTTAAAAATGTTCACCTGAGTTTGTTCAATCAGCCATTCTCTAGATGTATAATTAAGGGAAGAATCAGAACCGAAGCCAAAGACATGTGTTATTTGAATTCGGGTGTTTTTGTCTGTCGTGTGTCAGATTCAAAAAGAGCGCTGTCTGGTTTCAAGGTCTGTGACACTTGCTTTGCCGTGTCACTTTTCTGTGTGCAGAAGGACCGTTTTAAAAATAAGTAAATGAAGATACAAGAAGATGCTGGCACATTTGCGGTCTTGCTTCCAGTGAAAGCCGCCTTTGGATCAATGATCCTCAGAAAGAGAATGGACTTGTCGCAGAAACCTGGGCCAGGCCGTGCCCGATACCTACCAGCCAGGCGGTCTTAAAGGGTGAACCCCTCAGTGGCATAATCTGCCATACTCTATGCAAAGCCTGCATGCTTGGGACCGTCCAGGCACAAACTTGGGACCCAGGACAATTAGTCTCCACCCCCTTCTGGTCCTCAGGCGACACTATTCCGTGCATGCGTGCACTTGTTCATTGACCTGTGGCTGTTTATCAACCATGTCCTTCAGCTTCATTGCTCCTTGCAGGGCCCTGTCTGATCTTCTATATTTACCCTTTTCATAACCAAAGCTAATCGAGTCTTCCTCTAACTGCTGTGTAATGTTATACTTGTTTTGGTTTAATTTATTCTATTTCTAGACTTTCAGGTGGAAACTTTAATAATCAATTTCAGACATTTCTTTTCTAATATATGAATTTAAAACTATGAATTTCCTTTTTAATTTAATTGTAAGTACTTTGCTTAAATTACAGATGTTCAGAGGCTTTTCAGGTATTTTTCTTTTAAATATTGGCTTCTATCCCTGCCCATGTTGCTCAGTGGTTGAGCGTCGACCCATGGACCAGGCAGTCATGGTTCGATTCCTGGTCAGGGCACATGCCTGAGTTGTGGGCTCAATTCCCAATAAGGGGCTTGCAGAAGGCAGCCGATAGATGATTATCCTTCATCATTGATGTTTCTATCTCGCTCTCCCCCTCCCTTCCTCTCTCTAAAATCAATAAAAACATATTTTAAAAAATATATTGGTTTCTAATTATACTGAGTGGGGCAAAAGTAGGTTTACAGCTGTGAGTATGGGAAACATTTTTTCTTGTATTATTATTATTTATTAATTATTGTATTATTTTCCCTACAAACAGCTGTAAACCTGCTTTTCCCCCACCCTGTACTGTGACTAGGAAACTTCAGTATTATTTCAATTATTTTATTTTTAATTGAATTTATTGCAATGATACTGGTTAATAAAATTATACAGATTTAAAGTTATTTTCATTATTTTATATGTATTGAGATTTACTTAATTATCTATATTTGCTCTACCTTGGTGAATATTCCATGTTTACTTGAAACAAATGTGCATTTACCTATTATTGGGTCTGGGGTGTTGTAAAAATATCAATAACATAGAGTTAAATTAGAGCACTGTCTTTACTGATTTTCTCTCTACTTGTCTTGTCAATTACTGATTGCAATGTGTGGAAATTACATATGTCTTGGTGAATATACATATTTTATCTTTCAATTGTGTTGTTTTTTCTTTATAGGTTTAAAGCTCTGTGATTAGGTATAAGCACATTTAGTAGTATTATATATCCCCAATGAACTGGTCTCTTTATCATAATTGAATGCCCTCTACATTTCAGTTTGCTTTCTCAAGTTATTTTGTCCAATATTGGCATAATCACTCATTTTTTTATAATTAGTGTTTACCTAGTATATAATTATTTCCATTATTTTACTTTAATCCAGGTCTTTATATTTGAAGACTACTTCTTATGGACAGCAAATACATATATCTTGATTTTTAAAATGGATTTGTCCATCTCTGCTTTTTAATTCAGGTGTTTCTACCGTTTATACTTAAAAACTGACATGATTTGGTTTGAAACTGCCTACTTGGTTCCTGTTTCCATGCCCTGTGTGCTCAAGCCTGTTGAATTCCCAGGTGCACTTGAGCACAGTATGTGTTCTGTTCTTGTTGGAAATAACGTTCCATAGATGTCAATAGATCACGTGGATTTATGGTATTGATAAGTTTCTCTATATCTTGACTTAATTTTTATATACTTTGTCTACTATGTAGGGAATATTTCCCTTTTTTCTCCAAATGCTTTTAAGTTGTTCTCATTTCCTTTACTTTTCACTGTTTTACTATGACATGCTTAGGTGTGTTTTTCTTTTTATTTATCTTTATTGGGGTTCTCTGAGCTTCTTGGATCTGTGGGATATTCTCTTTAACTTCAGAAAACTATTGACCACTGTGCTTCTTGTTTTTTTATTGACCCATCCTCTCTCTCAGCTCATTCTGAACTGCACTTACATACATATGAGGAAATGTTATATTTCCCAACATATCTTGAATGTTACACTATACTTCTTTTTACTTTTTTCTCTTTGCTTCTGTTTGGATAATTTCTATGAACTTGTCTTCTAGTTCTCAGATTATTTACGTTGCTTTAACCAGTATGCTAAATCCATCAAAATAATTCGTTATCACAGATATCACCTGCTTCATCTCTAACAATTCAATTTGGCTATTTTATTTTACAGTTTATGTCTTTCTGCTGAAATCCCCCACCTGTTAAAATGTTTTCCACCTTTTCATTTTTTAACATAGTTATTTTATATTCTTTGATGACTCTAATATCTGTGCTATCTCTGGGTCTGTTTCTTTTTAATTTTTAAAATCTTTTGATGTTTCATCTTATTTTCTTGACATTTTTGTCTAATTTTTAAAGATTTGAATATTAAACATTGTGTGAAATGCAGTGAGTCAGGTAAAGGAAGCAGAAGGTAAAAGGTGGGTGAAGCTTGTTCAAAGGCCCTGAGGTAGAAAGGGAGGAGCTTCACTGGTACCCTATTAAGCAGAAATCCTTAGGCATTGGGAAGCTACCTGAAATTTAAAGTAAATTTAAAGAGTGAGTTCTGTGCAAGTGCTGGTTAAGTTGCAGGACAGAGAGCTGAGTGTGCAGTCAGCGGGGTGGTGGTGTGAGTGGGCGTGGGAAGTCATATCTGCTGTGACATCAAAAATAACTAAAAACAGCCCGGCCAGGCGTGGCTCAGCGGTTGAGCGTCGACCTGGGATCCAGGCAATCAGGGTTCGATTCCCGGTCAGGGCACATGCCCAGGTTGTGGGCTTGATCAATGACTTTCTCATCATTGATGTTTCTGTCTCTCTCTCTCCCTTTCCTTTCCTCTCTCTGAAATCAATAAAGATATATTTAAAAAAAATAATAACTAAAAACAGTGGAGAGCACAGTGGTCTATGGGATGGGGAGTCTTGAAAAGAAGAAAGAGCGCCTCGCTGAGTCCCGAGGTAGGAATTCTGTCGATCTCCATCATCGTCACCCATCCGTCCTCCATCATCTACGGAAGGAAGGGCGCCTGCGTTTCTTCTCTGCCTCCTTCTGGGCTGGAAACCCTGACTCCAGGAAGGAGCCATGCCTGTGACGTGAGAATGGCTATTGGGCACCTGTTTATACAGGAACAAGTAGAAGCTACAGCTGAGTGCGTGGGTCCAAAAGAAAAACCTCCACTCAGAAGTCAACAAAAGAGAGATTTAAAGAATTCTAATTATACTGCAAAGTGTGCTTATTAGGAGCACTCTTTCCAAAGCAGGATTCCTCAAAGCATGGTCTTCAGAACATAAGCTTCCAGAGCGTCTGGGGACACTTTAACGCTCCCCTCCAAAGGCCCCGCTCCAGGACTCTGATTCACAAGGTCTATTATCTGCGTTTTTAACATAGTGCTTGGGCAAGTTGTCTAATCCTCCGGAGTTTCCAGACCACATTTTGAAAACTACTCCCCTAGAAACACTGACCTAACAATCCCAAGCCTTACCCCTGTGCAATCTTTTTCACTCTTTATGGATCCTTTCCCTGAGGTTCCTGGACATAAATTTTTACATCACTAAGAGAGATTGGTTCAAAATCGAGTACACACTGACCTTAGGGCCTTGGTTCTGAGCCCCAGGTGTCTTGGCATTATTCCTGTGCACTTTGGCTAAGTCCTATTTTTCACAGTCTGATTATAAGCAGGCGCTGATGACCATAACGAGCGCCCCCACCCATTTAACCACACCCTTCACTGCCTGGTTGGGAGACAGTTGCTGTGTCCAAGTGGAGCCGTCTATCAACACGTTTCTTTACTTTTCTCTCAGACAGTCTGTGAGGGCAACTTATTTTCATCTAGGGGCAGATAATGAATCTACAGGACAAGTGAGATAGAAGGAGGTTTTGTACTTGTGATTCTTTGCATAAATCCAATCTCAGTAGAAATAGACATAGGAATTAATGTGCTTGGAATTTGTACAAGGCAAATCTAAATATTAAATAAGCCGCCTTCCTCTCTGTGGAAGTTAGGTTGGTCTTAGAGCTAAACGACACTGAGCAAGAAGAACCTGCAATATGTCCACCCTATTTCTCCTTCCCCTCTTCCTCCTTTATTGTTCCCCTTATTTTAACTATAGTTCAGGAAACACCTTCATCATGAATGTCCCACTTTAATCACTCACAGCAGCCGTCTCTCACATGCAGAGCAAATACCATCACTGGGGAAACCAAACCTCCGAGGAGGTGTCTTTGCCAAGTGAGTACAGTGAATGAGAGGCAGAAAGGATATTCGAAGAAAGTTATTTGTTTTCAAATTCATTGCTCATATATCTTATGAGCAAGACTTTACCTTCAGCAAGATTTATAATAAAAAATGAAATATCAAGTGACATGGTACAAAACCCAACTTGTTTGCTAGGAGAGAAGAACAGTGATGAGTCTTGATGTCGAGGCAGAAGGTGAGGATACCAGTGACACCCTCTCATAGCCCAGAATGATGTCAGATGATGTCAGATGATGGATGCTTGGGCTGAGAGGATTTGAAGATCACCCAAGGTTGGCACAATAAACAATGATGAACACAAAAATGTAACCCAGATCACTGCTGCTGACAACGCCATAATTTTTGCCATGGCCTCCCAGCAAGACGTCCTAAGTTGGCCATTAGTCACACTCGCTCTGTCAGAGGTGAATGTGACTGCACGTCTGACCTCTGACATCATCTCAAGGCTACTGTGAACCAGGGTTCGGTGTCTTCCACAGATGCTGTTCTAAATTCTAAGTTCTTATCATCAAGGAAAGATTCAAGTCTCTCTGAGTTATTAGGCATGCTTAAAAATAAAACAAAATTCAAGATTGATATTCCAAAAATATCAGACACATAGCTAAATACTAGCTGCCAATTACTGTATATTCAATATGTATTAACAAGAACGTTCAAAATGTGTCCCTTTTCCTTAAAATGCCCTTTGGAGTTGTCTATTACACCTCTGTTTTAGGGTAAAGCAATTGGGGATCAGAAAGTCTAAATTGCTCCATCAAGTTTGAATAGCTGGAAAGGGCATTTGATGGGACTTAAGCCCATGTTTGACTATGAAACCGATGTCTTTACCACCTGCCATAGTGCCTCTCAGACAAGATAATTAGTGTCAGTCGGAATGAGGCACATGACCCTGGCAGAAGGGGGGTCAGAGGAAATGCCCTGGGAAGAAACAATGGCAGAAGAGAGGCATAGCAAACTCTCCACTCATCCTTAGGTTTCAGTCTGAAGGCAGGGCTTGGTAATGAGATTTTGGTCTCCTCACAGACCCTTTATGCCTGGCCAAGGTGATATTTGGGGAAAGGAAACAGGCTCAGATTCCCCAGCAAAGGCTCAGGGGGGACCAGCAACAGGGTTAAGGTTTCCCATCAGTAAGTGATGGGACCAGGCCAGCAAACGGTCCTTAGAGAGATGAGTTGGAGAGAGGAAACCTCACCCTGGGCATGGGCGAGGCTGCCGTGCATGAGGCAGGTAGCGGAGAAGCTGTGTTGCCAGGCTCCGGGTTCCAGCCAGCCTGGCTGAGTGACCCTGGGAGGACAGCAGGCATTTCCAAACCCATGGCCATGGGTGGGAAAGGAGCTTCCTACGCAAGTACACACTGGCAGAGAGCTCAAAGCCGGAGCAGGACCAAGCTCACAGACCCACGGGCCTTTGGTTCAAAGATGAGCAGAGGCGGGTGTGTTGGCAGGAGAGAGGGCGGGTGTGGTGACTGCTCAGCCTGAGCATGAGAACTTGAGGGCAAGTCGTGTGAGATAAGGCAGGGACGCAGGTCAACAAAGGATGGACGATGAAGCAGGTTGCCACGGGAAAGTGGAGCCCAATCGCACTGAAGAAACGAGGGCTTCAGTTAGGACACGCTTCAGGATTACACCAAGTCAGTGGGAGGAGGCAGCTCCCTGTGTGACGGTGGCGAAGGGCAGACCCTGAGGGCAGACCTAGGGGCCTCAGCTCTGGAACACAGGCACTCGGAACTGCTCTTGTGGCCAATAAAATGCCCACGGATGTATGCAGTGGGTCCCCTTGGTGGTCAGAGCCGAGGGGTGTAGCCAGGCATGAGGAGCCCCTGCCACACTGGATGCCTCGGGGTCCCGCTATTCCTTTACCCAGCAGAGTGGAGTGGGGGACATGCGGACTCTGGAGTAAAAGGGACCTGAGTGTGAATCACGATGTGGCCACAACAACTTTGCAGCCAAACATCCTCAAAGAAGAATGGGTCTACGTGACCCTCCGCGTTGCCCTAAGTTAATGAGGCCAGGGCCCAGCTGCGTCCCGGCTCTGCACGCTCAGTGACAGGCGGGTCCGTCGTTAAGGCGGGGCGCGGCGCTGCTTCGGAGGGGGGCTCCGCTCTGCCCAGCAGATCCGCGCCGCCTCAGCCCTCACCCAGAGGACGGGAAATAACAGTAACATGTCAGGCTGCTGTGGAGGTGACCGTTACAGGTTTGAAGGGCACTGCAAAGCTAGGCATGTAGTAGCCTTTTAAAGGATGTTCCCTAGTATTGGGAACATCCTTTTGTCAATAATTCTCTAAATAATAATAAATATTTTTAAGGTGCTCCGTGTTCCAGGAACCATGTTTGTGGGAACATACAGGCCTGTGTGTGGTTTTCCTTCCTGGGAGCCCACTCTCCAATAGGTAGAGATAACACACACAGACAACCAGGTGACAGCGAGTGCTGAACATTTTAGTTGGAGGAAAGAGCCCTTCCTGCTGAATAAACTATAGGAGGCAACCTTATCCAAAGATCTGCAGGTCTTTAGAAAATCAGAATTATTTAGAAGCTCCAAGAGAACAGGGACTTAGGCGCCTTGTTAATTGCTGTCTCCCTGGCGGATAGAACCGGGCCAGACAGATAGCCCAACAGTCAACAAAATATTTATCGATTAAATATGACTGTGAAGAAGGTGGAGCATGTTTTCTGTACATGGTGCAAGAGCAAGGAGGGGGTCAGGGAAGTACCAGGGGCAGGAGATACTGAGTGATCACCCCAGGGGCAGCTTGGGGTTGTGCGGTGGGAGGGGTGGCGCCTGGAAGGGCAGCGAAGCAAGGTTGGCAGAAACCGGGACTGTCATCCAGGGGCTTGGATTTTATTCTGTCAACAAAGTAAAGCCACTGGAAATAACCTGGTAAAAATGGGGAGTTGGGAAGTTGAATTTGGCAATACAGCGAGGAAGGAATTAAATCAGGGAGGCAGGGGGCCAGGAGAGAGGTTAGAGGCAATTCCCATCGTCCAGGCCCAGGTTCAGCTTAGTAATTGATGTTCATTACGGTTCGCTCCAGACTACCAGCAGCACCGGCTGCCGCCGCGGATTGTCTGACATCAAGGACACAGAGGTAGGGATATCCATCTCTAGCTACAGCCCCACACGGGAAAACCTGTGAACAAAGCAATCTGTTCACCCATATGGACCCCACACATTTTATAAATGTGAGTACATCCACTCTCAACCGGGGTTTCATATGATTAAATTCAGCAGAAATTCATCATCAAAATTACACCAGTTGCAATTCCCCATTGTAGGGAGTGCTTATCAATTAAGTAGACACACACGTTCTCACACACACAACAATAACAACATAATTCTGTATCCAAAATTACGTAACTGTTCTATAGTCTACATGGTATCTTTAATCAATAAAACCCTACTCATCTGAACACGCAGTGTCATGAACACGACTGACTAAAATGGCAAAATCTAATTACTGAATTGTTTTTAAAGAGGAGAAATGGGTGCTATTTGAGATAGGTGCCCCCCTCTCTCTCTGAATAACTTCATGCCTGTCGACCTAAAATATACCCATCAGAAATACACTTATCATTCACCCAGCCAGTCAGTCACGGAGTGCGTGTTAAATGCGAGGGTGAAGAGCTGTGACAAGCGTGATAAGGATGATCTAGGTTATGGGAAATAATATGAATACAAGAGTCTTCTTCCTGAGGACTTCCATCTATTGTGATGTGTTAACAAATGCTACGGGAGGCAGGAGGGTTGAGACATAGCTGGCTCTGGAAAATCAGTAAGTATGTATTAGATGTCTGCGTGTATAAGATCTTGGGTTAGTTACTATTATTTATAAACATTTGGAAGATAAAGTTTAGTAATCTTTCAAAATTCAGACATATATGTGGGTTTGAAAACTAAAGCGTTATTAATAGATATGTTACTTCTACTCGGAATTCAAAAATGTGATTATTCAGTCCCTACTACATTTCAGGCACTAGGGTAGGAAATACGGATTTAATGACCATTAAAACATGGTCTTCACCCTAAATCATACTGCACCAACAACTTCAACATAAACAAAGGTTTATTTCTCAGCCATGCAATATAGACATTATGGTTCAGCCTCAGCTCTGCCCCTTGTAGTTTTCTCTCTGTAGAATTAAGATGGCAAATGTCTGTCTGAAATATGGCTGCTCTTGTGGAAGGGAGGGGAGATATATACACAACAGGGACACAGATCACCTCTGCTGACACTTCATTGGTCAATGCACATCTCATGTCCACCATGACGCCAGTGGGATGGGGAGGGGAAATCATCCCACAGGAGGAGGAATCTCAGGGAGGAGCCATGGTATTTGGTGAGCAAGTACCTCTACCACAGTGAGTCCACCAGGACCACAGACCCTTCCAGTAGTGTTTTCCTGGGTTCTCAAAAATATATCAGTGTGCACATACTTATTAGTTGGCAAAATCCTCACATTGGTTGTCTACCCAAGAGCTATTATAGTAAGAAAGTCCAAGTGCAAACCCATGAAATTACCTCCACCCTCTAATGCCAAGTACAAAATAAAAAACAATAGCCCTTCACAAAGGTAATGGTCCAATGAGAATTGGAAAATTTGTTCTTCCTGCGTCCATAATTTTAGGTTCCATCTTTGTAGAGGTCCTGGCTTCCAAAGCAGGAAGAATTACACTGAGGGGGGGCACAGTATTTTGCTGAACTTAAAATTATGTGCTATTAGTCAAGTCTTCTCTCAATACATTAGTTTCCACACCTATTGCTTCTGCCACTAATATTATTACTCTATCACTACCACCGCCACCACCACCATCACCACCACCACCACCATCACAATCACCCCTACTCTTGCTATTACCACTACCATCACCACCACCATCATAATCACCCCCACTCTTACCATCACCACCATCATCACCATCACCACCACCATCACCCTTACTTCACCATCACCATAATTATCATCACCACCATCATCACTACCACAACCACCATTGTCATCAGCACCATCAGCACCACTACATCACAATCACCCTCACTACCACCATCACACTCACTGTCACCACCATCATCATTATCACTACCACCACCATCTCTAACAACATTGACATCACCATTGCCATTGTCATTATTTGCTAAAGACTTTTGTGTGTCTTATAAGTATTTTTATTTCATTTAATGTACAATAATCCTATCAGATAGTACTATCTTCAGTTCATAGCTAAGGTGGATGAAGGTTAGTAACATTTTTTTAATTGTTCAATTTTCCATAGCTAATAAATAATAGAATTTGGAATTTAAGCACAAGAATTCTGATGTCAAAACTGAAGAATGTAACCAGCATATAAAGTGCCTCTGAGTAACACTGTCTAACCAGTTTTCCCTCCTGATGGCAAAAGAGAACAGTAACAACAAAAGAGTATTCTGCTTGTTTCACTGTTAGTGGGCAGTAGAGGAAAAAGTCACAGAGTTTAGGACCAGAAGATGGTTTTCTGTTCTAGTTTCACTGCCAATTGACTGTGTGACCTTATAGAAATATGCTAACCTCTCTGAATGTAACTGTAAAATTGAGACAATAATCCTTCTTGCTTTACCCAGGACCAGTGAGAAAGATTAAAAAATATATGTGAAATCATGATGTGAACTATAATTCCTGTAGAGGTATAAATTCCTATCATTTCTGTTTGAGTTTCCTCTCTCTGAAAACCTAGCCTCCCCTTACAATTCACACACTCACACACACACACACAACTTAGATGGTGGTCTGGAGTCTGTGGCTGGAGGACTATCTTCTGCAAAGGATCATCATAGATATTTGAAGTTGTCTGCTTTTCAATAATAGGACAATTACCAATTTCATCCTGATGTCAAACAAAGAGGGTGTCTGATTGGTCAAGGACCACAGAGGGAGCTTCCCAAATGCTCCCGACTCAGTAGGGGGATCGTGATGAGGGAGAAGGGAAGCCCCTGTGGTTCATCCTCAAGAATCCTCTCTAAAGGGACGTTTTCTGACTTGTGAGCTACCAACAGCTCTACAATCCTTCAGACCACAAATTGGCAACCCCTTTATTTCATCCAGAAAGAAAATAAAGGGAAGATCTTGGGACACCGCAGGACACCTGGGACTTATCTTTTATGAGCAGAAAGAACTCCGGTCCTGCACAGAAGAGAGACCCCTGGAGACACCTGCCTAGTGTGTGTTCATGGCTGAGCTTGAGACGTTGGGCGTGTGATGTTGGCTTTTCCAAAAAGGTAGGTGCTGTGCTGTTCGCGCCTCTTCAGTTACCCTTAACTTACTCATAGAACATCTCTGAGGAAACACGACTGCCCTGGACATTGGAGAGAATTCATGCGATTCTATAGAGCCCTGTCCCGCCCCCTTGACATAAGAGCTGCTAACTACAGATCCTTCCCCAAAGCAGAGCTGACCTCCTCCCTGGACAAGGCCTCACTTTATTATTTGAGTGCAGTGAGCGAGGATCCTGGGGACTGAGACACAGGAGGCAGCCAGTTGCTGTTCCCTCACCCTGTGCAACACTGTTGAGCAGAGTGCAGACATGTCCTGCCTTCTGCTTATCACTGTCACAGAGGAAGGCATTTCAAACACGGGAGCAGGGCTGGTCCTGGCCCAGCTTAATCTATGTGTAAAAGTGGGTGCATTTTGAAGAGTTTGCCTATAACCCTCAGCCAAACTTCACAGGTTCAAATACGCAATGGCTTGCCGAAGGGAAATGCTCTGATCCCCTTTTCCCCATTTGGAGTAGAAATGATGTGCCACGGAAACCTCTATTCATATTTTCTTTCTTTCTTTTATAAACCTTTTTATCAATTTCAGAAAGAGGAAGGCAGAGAGGGAGAGAGAGAAACATGAGAGAGAGTCATTGATCGGCTGCCTCCTGCAACACCCTGCTGGGGATCAAGCCCAAAACCGGGGCATGCGCCCTGACCAGGAATCAAACCATGACCTTCTGGCTCAGAGGTCAATGCTCAACTGCTGAGCCACGCCAGCCGACTATTCACATTTTCTTTTACCGTTTTAAATAGTAGGAGATAGATTTATCTATATCCTCTCATTGAAACAGACAAATCTACCTCTGGCACAGGAAGAATATTCATGGGATGATACAAACCTTTCCTGTTTTTGTCCCTTATTGCAAAGTGTATAATTTATCTTCCAGGCGATGGTGTTCATGTCTTACTGTGTTTTACGTAACAGACACAGTCCACAGTCAGGGAATGATCATTGTTTCTATTTTCCCCAAAGGTAATGAGAAAGAAAGGTATATGCCTTCCAAGAGTAGGTCCAACTTTAGGTTCTGAAAAGGAAACTTAACATTTCCCATAACACCTGCAGTAAACTTTGGCTCCCAGGGGCCCTCCGTGGCAGTTGAATTTGGGGCTCCATCATCTCTGTATAAAGGACCAGACTCATTAGAGAGCCAGCGCTTTGCTTCATTCTGCCTGATTGTTATGGCTAATGACTTACTATGGCTGCTTTAATCTCTGCCTTTTGGAAAGTTACAACCTTTTGTCACTCTTGGGTTTATTTTCAAGGTGCTGGTATAAGTTTTAAAACAAGGGACAGCATTTGTGACTTTAGAAACAGCATGCTATGCTCCTACAGCTGAAGTTGTAGGAAGCCTTTCCCAGGGCCCTGGACCGACCGCGGCAGAGAGCAGGGCTGTGTCTCCAGGGCGGAGGCCCTGGGGGGAGGGAAGCACTGCCTGTTCTCTGCTGTTGCTGTGGCCTCCCTCCCATTGTCACAGAACTAAACCGCTGCGCAAGCCTCTCAGAAACCTTCCGTAGACCTCCTTCTGGTCGTGTGTGGGGCACAGGCGCAGGGACCCCGCAGAGGGCCTGTGACCATCCCCAGGTTGCTGCTGCAGTGCAGAGTTTTCTGTGTTTTCCCCATTTCTATGCTGTTTCTCCTGCCCAGACACCCCCCACACACTGGGTACCTGGAGTTAGTTTCTTTTGACATTTAGATTTCTTGTGACATTTCCTGGATTTAGGTTTCCTCTGAAGATGACATTTCCTCCAGAGGCTCTTCTTGACCCATTCTCTCCCAATTCATATTTTCCTGTTGTTTTCCCTCTTACGATTTCAAAATAATTTGTGTGTTTGTATCATTTGTTCCCTCCTTAGGTTGCATTACTTATGAGAATGGGAGTTTGCTTGTGCCGGTCACAACAGTACATCCCCTAGCGCAGGCCTAGCACAGAGAAGGCAATCGCAGGGTATTTTCAGATGGGGGAGACAGAGCGAGCGAGAGAACAGGGACGGAGGGAGGGAGCTGCCGTGTGCCGGGCACCGCGCTAAGTTCTTTCCAGTCACTTCATTATATCCTTACGTACTACAAACCTGTGTCGATGCTGTCAGTCTCATCCGTTACACCAATGAGAAAACCAAGGCCAGAAAAGTTAGATAACTTGCCCAAGGCCATATAGCTAATGGTATTGCTAATTATTGCTGTTATTTTTTAACCTCATTGTCACATTATGAAGCAGAGGAGTTCCAAGGCTCTATGCAGACGTTGGACAAGCTCCGTGGGCTCCACATGCCTGATTTATGAAACGAAGTGTTGATTGCTATGATCTCTATTTGAAAATTATTTATGTCTGAGGACATAAAAGAAGGCGGGCTCATAGCTCAGACACTTGTCCCCATGTCATGGAACCAGTGAAGAGCAATGTCAGGAGTCCCTAATCCCGGACCCCAGAGAACATTTTCTAGGAAGCCTCTCTGGATGGATTCCAAAGGAGCCCACAGTGTGGAAAACAGAGTCTGTGCGTTTCTGGGACTCCTGGAGCCATGGACACAACCAGGGCATTCAGAGAAATCTCCGTTCCATTCAGTTCAGCTCAAGTTTGATCAGTTCCCAGTATCACGAATCTGTTCTGTGAGTTAGGCTCTCAAGGCACTGACACATACTTTAAAAATAGCTCCCGACCCTTATCTCTTCCTCCGCACAGGTCTGCTCACCAGAAGTTTCCAGATCAGCTTGTGCTCATCCCTTAGCTCTCCAGGCGCGTAACAGATGGTGGCGTGATGCTCTGGGCTTCGTGTTCTCCTTGGTGCCAAGAGACAGGTAAATAAAGACCTTTCACAGGCCCACAAATCTGACTTTTAAGCTCACATTGAAAACTGTCCACTCTGATCTCCGGTCACTCTTAATGTGAAGGCTCACAGCTTCTGGGAACTGGCCTTTGAACTATAACATGCTTTCAGCCTATTTTGTGCTGAGAAGCATTTGCATTCGCATAGGTGCATAATGCACAACTGAGCAAGGATATTTTCTTAATCCAGTCACTTCCGGCCTTTATGTAGGAGATTCTGAAATAAGTTTCTGTGTACTTCCTATAGGCCTGGTTAAGTGCCTTTATATCCATTAACTCAACCTTGAGAACAGCATGAATAGCGCTGTTTGTGTTAAGGAGGCCTTCACCCAAACTCTGGCTCTCACGTCTATATCACTTTCTGGGTGCGGCTGCTCAGGGCTGGGTTACAAACTGGAATGAAAGAGGCGCCCGTCCTCCACACGGTGAGGTCCACAGGGTAGAGCTAGTGGTTTCCTTGCACCCTGCTGTCCTCTGAGGCCTCACTGCCAAGGAGACAGACCCACCGATGCCAACGCCTGATTCATTAATGACTGCTCACACAGGGATGGAGACGGGCGGGGGAGTCCACGCTGGAGATTACTGTTACAGGTTGAATTTTGCCTCCCAAAATTCATGTGTTGAAATTCTAACACCCAGGACCTCAAAGTGTGGCTACAATACTGAGATAAGAGTCTTTCACTGGGTGACTAAGATAAAATGAGGTCATTAGGGTGGGCCCTACTCCAATATGACTGGTGTCCTTAGGAGAGGTGATCAGGACACAAACACACGCAGAGGTGAGGCCCTGTGAGGACACAGGGAGATACATACCCATAGTCAGGGAGACGCTGCAGAAGAAACCAACCCTTCCCACACCCTGACCTCGGGCAGCTAGTCTCCAGATGGTGAGAAAATAAATTCCTGTTGTTAAGCCAGCAGTATGTGGTGCGGTACATTGTTACGGCAGCCCTAGCAGGCTGGCTTCACTGTGGCCGGTGCCATCAGCTCCAGGACTCCATGGGCCAGAGCACTGCAGGGGCACAGCCCCAGCCAGCCCCAGGCCTCCGGACACCTGGTAGGAAAGAGGGAACTTGGATGGACCTGAGGACAGAATAGGCCTCAGAAAGAACGCCCCGCCTACTCTGAACTACCCGGTTCACATCAGAACACTGGCAAGGAGCCCAGGCAGGGCCCGGGGAGGCAGGGCTCCAGGCAGGACAGCCCGTAGCCTGCAGTGCCCTGCGAGGCCACTGATGTGTCTAAACTGCGGTCACTCATGATGAAACTGAGTTAACCACCCGGGCCTCACAGGACAACTCCAGGGGATGACAGACAGCGGATCGCTGCTAACTGGGATGTGCTCCACAAATGTGAGCAGTTACTCTTATTATTTTTACTCCTGTTTTCATTTAACAAAATCTAGCTGGTGGCCCAGGACAAAGTGCATTCAGCCGCGCTGATGAATGCCACCTGCCTCCTCGATTGCCTTCTTCATTTGTTTCCATTCCAAACACCCTGTGAGCAGCGTAATTGAGTTTGAATTGCTTGGGGGATCCTCCCCCCTCATGGCGAAGCTCACAGTTGCTAATGATTTATTCCTTTGCCTCCTAAGTGTACTTGGTGCCTGTGCCCAGCACAGTAGCGGCGCACAGGAGCCCACATGTGCCGGCACTTCCAGTACGGACGGGACACGTCCAGGCCAGCCTGTGCCCGATCGCGCGGGAGCGGGGCTCCCACCCTCTGGGGCGGGTGCTGTGCTCTCACGGGCTCCCGCTCCCACCCTCGGGGCCTCCGCAGCTCGAGAAGGAAGCGGCGGATTCTGTGATCTTGCAGAGATATTCCTGTAAATTCGAGCCCACTGTCACTAAGTGCAGCTCACATTTTAGATGAGTCGTTACAGGCTAAGCATTTTACATGGGTGGCCTTTTTAAGGCTCACACACCGACGAGGTGAGAATTTTCAGAGTCTTTTTACAGGTGCAGTAGTTTTGAGACGTGGCTGAATGTTTAGACATTGCCCCCCAGCAAGAGGGGAGCTGTGTCTGCTTTCCATAAGTCTGGGCGGGCAGGGACTGCGGTGGCCGGTGGTCAATAATAGGAATGGCTCGTGGCTACTCGGGAAGCCTGGGTGTTAGGGGCCGGTGTCCATACCCTATGAACCCAGCCCCCCAGTCGCCCCGTTAGGGCACCCAACACTTGAGAAAATCTGTCTTGAATCCTCTGGACTGGCCCATCTGCCAACTGAATGCCGCCCAGGGAACTCCGTGGACACCATGTGAAACACAAGAGTAACTCAGGGAAGCCGCCCCCCCCCCCCCAATTTCTGACTCACAATACCAGATGGAGAAACTGAGGCGTGAAGAACGCTGCAAGGTCAGATTGATGACATGCTGTGGGTCTGGGACTGGACTCCAGAGAGTCTGACTCTGGAGCCTGACTTCTTACCCACACTGACTGAGTAGAAAATCCAGACGTGGTGATTATATCATGAGAAAGACTGGGCAAGAAAGGATTCAGTTCAACAAAGAAGTGCTTCCAGCAGAGCTGCCAGCACCGGAGGCAGTCAGCTTTGGCTCTCAGAGGAACAGCTAGCCATCTGTCAGCAAGTGTGTGGCTTCCAGTCCTTCCCCAGGCCCTTACCACCTGTGGGGCCCTGAGCCAGGATCTCAACTCCTCAAAACCTTCCCTTTCCTGCCTGTAGGGTGGAAACATATTAACTGTGAGGTTCCAGTGAGGTCAGGCCTACCACAGAGCACACTCAGTGGGAAGAAATCCTCAGATCATTCCCTTCCTCAGAGATGGTCACCTAACAGGTGTGATAAAGCAGGGCCTGGGACCCTAGCCACTGGCTAAAGACCATTCCACTGTCACGCCTCAGGAGGCGCTACTGCAAACTGCCAGGGAAAGGCCGGAGGTGCTGCTGGACAGGCTGCCAGGGAAAGGCCGGAGGTGCTGCTGAACAGGCTGCCAGGGAAAGGCCAGAGGTGCTGCTGGACAGGCTGCCAGGGAAAGGCCGGAGGTGCTGCTGGACAGGCTGCCAGGGAAAGGCCGGAGGTGCTGCTGAACAGGCTGCCTTGCCCAGGAGCATGCCCTCTGCCACCCCCACCCTAGCAAAGAGTTACCTTGTACAGATGCCAGTTCTCCGCTGTTGAGAAACACCCTCAAACAAGAAACTCCACTCTGTGTGGAAGTTAAAATAGAAGACACCTAAGATCCCACCACTCTTCAGTTGCATAGCTCAAAAATCCTATCACCTGGGTCTTTAACATGCGAGGACCCTGACCTTTGACAATTCTGTGATCTCTAGATCACAAGATCTAAAAGGTTGTAAGAATTCTGATTCTCAGAACCTATGCTCCTAACTTCCTGAGAGCCTGTTTATTACTCTCAGATACTTTAGATCTCAGGCTACTTCTCTAAGCTTTTATGATGCCAAGACCTTAGGAGGCTTTGCTCTTAGAAGAAAATGAGGCATCTTGATGTTATATTTCCAATAAACTCTGTTCCAAGAAGGAAGTCTTCTGTGAGCCTATGATAACAACGCTGTCACTGCAAGGTGCTAATGTGCCGTGATGTGTATTTCTAGACTGTGTGTCTAGAGCAGGGACAGGGACGGCGCTGAAGGTCAGGTTCTAGGCTGTATCCTTAAGCTTAGATTCCCAAGCTGTTTGATGATTTACTTTTATAATATAATGATGATGTCCAAGGAATGGAGATTTTTATTCCAAGGAAATGCGTCTTTCAGTTTATGAAAGTTCTTACCCGTGATGCAGCGTAGAGTTGCCGGCCCGGTTCTGACTAACGCAGGTAGAGTTGCCGGCCCGGTTCTGACTAAGGCCCTATTCTTGGATAGAAAGAGGATCCTGACAGGCGTGCATCCCACTGAAACGGCGAACCTGGGGGATGCGATCATCAGGTAACTGCATTTTCTGCCTCCTACTCTCTTTACCTATATCCTATGGGGACCGTTGTGCTCTGCTCCCGGGTTATGTTTAGGGTTAGTCTATACTCCTGATCATGTAGCAGGAATTAACAAGGAGGTAATCAAGAAGTAACTTCTCTGCTCAGTGACATGATCAAAATGTTAAACTTCACCCCGAGCTGCAGCTGCTCCCGTGCCTGGAGCCAGCTCCCCCACCGGCCACCGGCACCGGGAGAGGGTCACGGTGGCCAGCTTTCCATTTCTCCACGTCACTCTTATCATCCTCTCACCTTTCTCCTTATAACCACAGACCCTTCTGGGGCTCAGGGATGGATGGGATGGGGAGAGAGAGAAGGGAACCGGGAGGGACGCAGGAAACGCCTGTGACCGAACGTGCTGACAGAGCCTCCCTGGCTGGTGGGCTGAGCAGGCCTGACTCAGGCGGCCCGAAGCCTGGGGGTGCGCCGCCTCTTCTCCAGCTACAGCGCTCCCCTCTTCGGGCGCTCACTGGGCACACGCATCTCTGTCTCAACTGCCAGGCAGGGCTCCTCGCTCAGCCTACGGCACCTTGCCCTGTGCTCTGGGTTCCCTCTACTCAAGTCCCCTCAGCCCCTCAAGCAAGACCTCAGACAACTCTCTCCGTGGAGCCCACATGGGTCCATGGGGCCCCTGCATATCCTTTGTCTTTAGAAATGCAGAGAGTACACAGCAGTCCCAAGTCAGCCACTGCACCCTCCCTCAGAGCTGTGACCCAGCTAGTTTCTTGCCATTCAAATGTCTCAGGTGCAAATCAGACACTAGCTCATTAGTGACTACTGTCTGAGTGGTCTCTTCAAAAGCCCTCTGTCACCCACTGTCTGAGTCTGGTTGAGTGGACAGTGGGATGGGGAATTAAGGGACTTAAAGTAAATGAGAGGCTTTATCTTAGTCAAATCTCCAACATTTGTTTTAGCCACTCTGGCATCTGTCATAGTCTAGGTCAGTGGTCAGTAAATCATGGCCTTCCAGCCAAATCCTGCCCACTGCCTGTTTTTATAAAGTTTTATTGCAACACAGCTAGGCTCATCCATTTACTTAATAGTCTATGGCTGTGTTTGTTCCATTTTTAGGTGAGAAAGTGAGATCTACAGGACACGAAAATAAATAAGTAAATCACTGGTTCTAAATGACACAGCAATTGACTACTGAGTTAATTAAGAAAAACTAAATTTCAGACTTGGAGCCTAGTTTCCTCTCTGGTGTGACTGAGACAAAAGGTAACCGCGTCTTTTGCTCTTTTCCATTTTTCTAAAGGATATTTTGTGTTTGCCTATTAGATATAGAAGTTTCTTATGCTGTTAAAAAAGCACATAAAGAGTCAGAATTTCAGAAGCTAGTAGAAGAGATTATATTTATTTAACGAAAAGGATTGTCAAGCTACCCTTGGAGGAACCAAATTAATCGAGAATAATGGGAAGGGAAGGGAAGGGAAGGGAAGGGAAGGGAAGGGAAGGGAAGGGAAGGGAAGGGAAGGGAAGGGAAGGGAAGGGAAGGGAAGGGAAGGGAAGGGAAGGGAAGGGAAGGGAAGGGAAGGGAAGGGAAGGGAAGGGAAGGGAAGGGAAGGGAAGGGAAGGGAAGGGAAGGGAAGGGAAGGGAAGGAAACACACAGAAGCCACAACAGAGTCCAGGGGGGATTCTGGTTAGGTTGACGGTGGAGGACTGGGTGATGGTAATAACCATATTGTACGTAGGATTCTGACAAAATAGGTAGACTGTATTTAAGATTATGCCAAACCTTCCATGTTCATTATGTCAAGAGAACTAGTACATTTTTAATTATTTATCATGTCTCCTGTAGACATCAGACTGCTGTTCCTTTTAAATATGGCCCATATTGAAACTTAAGAGATGACTCATTTTTACTCAAAGTACTTTAATATTCATCAGTCTTCCATCCTTTCACTCACCTAACTTATTTGTCGGTTCACACCACAAATGTATCTTGAGTACTCAAAAGTGTCTTCTATATAATTCTCACCCATCCCCTCGAGCATCATTTTCTTCAAGAAGCCGCCTCGGTGGCCACGGAGCAGGGTGTGTGTCTTTTTTGTGTTTTGTGGCATCGCCATAGCGTCTGGTCCATAGCCAGCCTCTAGGAACACTGTTCTGTGGAACCGGGTTGAACTGTAGGCCCTTGAGGGGTACCGGGCACCCAGGCGGGTATGTCAGAAGCGTCATCCGTGACTACCGTGTCTCCATCCATGTGAGTGCAAAGTGTAAGGGAAAAGTACGACACGGGACCCACCGAGGGCGGCCTCACTTGGAGGCAGGTCACTCGCCCTCTCTCACCCTCGTGGAGATGAGAGCAGGAAGGTCGCTCAGGCTGCCACCCAGAGACCATTAGAGGAAGAGCCTCTAATGGCCATTAGAGTCCAGAGCCTCTCCGTCCGGGGTTGCCAACACGCTGCCCCGGTTACCCCGCCAGCAGCACGTGTGGGACACATGGGGCCTCGATTATGCTACTGAACAGGCTCTGGGGAAGGTGGGTGAATGAAAGGCGTGCTGCTTGCCTCTGAAATCTAGGCGAGGAAATAAAGTGAAATTGGCAAATACAACATTTCAAATGAATCCCAGCCACTACCTTCAAAGCCACGGAGTCAAACCAATATATTAGGTTCATAGGAGAATCCAAGGTGCTCAGTGTATATTAATTGGCCGTGTCACTCCTGAGTCCACACTACATACAGATATATCGAATCTCAATTCCAATTCAATGCACACTTATTAAAGGCTGGCCCTTCATCTGTTTCTCCAGTCATCTCTCATCATACAATGTTTTTGTTTGCCCAGATCTATGCTTGGCTATGGAAATGGGATAGAGCTTAACCAATATTGCCCTACCCCGAGGAGCTCATAATCTAGTGAATGACCCATACGGTAAATCATCAATCACATGGTCTGTGAAGATGTGGAAAATGCAAGAAAGAAACATAGAGTGTGACAAGAATGTATAACTAGATGTCCTGATCTAGCCTGAATGTCAGCGGCTGCCACTCTGAGAAAGCGAAGTGTAGGATGGAACATGAGGATGAGCTGAGGGGAACCAGGGTCTCCAGTTAGTGCTGGAGGCTGTGCGTAGAGAGATAGAGAGACAAATAAAACCTTGATGGGCAGCTTTAGTCATGATGGATTCAGAGGCAACTATAAGGAATCTTAAACTCCAGTGAGTGTGAACAGTCAAGAATTTATTATCTCACATGACTGGAAACCCAGAAGTTGTATGGGTGGCCTGTAGGAGCCACAACGCGAGTGGACTTGTGATGCAATCAAGACTCAGAGTTCTTCAGTCTTAGTCTCTCTCTCTTTCACTCTGTCTCATTCCCTCTTTTATGCTAAGCTTCAGGTTCCTCCTGAATCTGACCTGGTAACCCTTGTAGTCATCCCAGGGCTACCAGAAGTCATAGGACTGGCATGCACGCCTCCTGTTCACTTCAGGAGGACAGCGCAGGGCTCTCCCTCAGGCACGAACCCTTGGACCCATCCTATGTTTTTCTTGGACTACTGAAGTCATTCCCCTGAGACTTAGAAATCACAGGGAAACATCTTGCCCTGATGGGTTTAGAGCAATCAGAATCAAAATCTGAAGCAGGGCTTGGAGTGAGCACCCCCAGAAAGGATGGAAGTGGGGGCCGTGTACAAGCAGAGCTCCGGTAGGGACCTGGGGGTAGATGCTGCGTTGGCTTCCATCAGTGTCCACAGCACTGCTCCCCGTGAACACAGAGAAACACACAGAGCGTAGAGCTGGATGGAGGGAACAAGGAAACGTCTGTATTTTCTTCCTGTTCCGCCTGCTGGCCCTAATAACGAGATTAACAGTTGAACCTCTCACTCAGCTTGATCACCTTTAAAGTGGGGAAAGAATTAGAGTGTATGGCATGCTTTTGAGAATTGAATACACTAATGCAGACAATGAATTTGATGTATGACAGGTAATCAATGAGTGTTTCTTCCTCCTTCTATGACCCTCCATCCATCTTGCCCCAGAGAGTGGGGACACATTAATCCTCACAGCTAAGCAGAGTCTATGAAGGCTTGGCGGCAACGCTGGGCTTGAAAATCAGGAGGGGAGGACATGCAGAGGACGCGTCCCACACAGAACCCCGGAGATGGAGTAGGATAACAATGCTGGGGAATGAAAGACACCTAGGGTGCGGCCGGGGTGCCAAGTGTGTTTGTGTGTGAGCTGGAGTGCCCCTTGGGGTGAGGTGGGAGATGGAAGGTGGAGGGGGTGCAGGTCTGATCTGCTCAAGGACAGGCCACCATGCTCACCTCCGAACCAGACTTCCTCTCGATGGCTAATGCCTTCTTACTAGATCAAGTTCATTGTGTTTTTTCTTCAGCAGGATTTCCCTCTCATGAGGTTCCTCAAAGGTCATATAAAGGGGCTGCAGCAGACCAGCCTGCTGTTCACCAAGTGCCCGGACCCACGTGAATGCCACTGAGACCCTGCCGCAGAAGAGTGGGTGCCGATCCACCAGTGATGGGCACTAACTCAGTGAAGGCATGTAAGGTGCTTTCTCTGGTGGCCATGCCAAGAACAGGCATGGAGTCTGGTTTTGCTCATTTCAACAATTTATAAAAATAAGTAATGAGGCCACATACTAAGGAGAGGGCAGAAAACATGGGCAGGACAGAGGATTCTAGACAACCTTCCGGTGCAACCTAGAGGTAGGTGTCTGGAAGCGCTCATGTGTGGAAGGCTTAAGACAGGAAGGGGGAATCTAATATCTCTTCCAGGGCTTGGTTTTGGAACATCCCAGGATATTGCCAGTATTTTAAGTGAAATGTGGCCCACGAGGAGGGAAATTCAGCTACAGGGAAAGGTGAGTGGTTCAGAATTGCTGAAACGTGCGTTTTGAGGAGGGGTGGGCGGGAGATGAGGCTGAAGACAGAGGCATAGGTAATAAAGAGCCTCTTATTTCGTACTTAGATGCTTGGACCTTATTTTCCAGGTAAAGTATGATTAAAGAACACGTTTAAAGTGGGGACATGTTATTGATATTTTTGAAAGATTATTCTGGCTGCACAGCAAAGATGGACCGAGTGACTGCAAACAGGGGGACCATTTAGAAGATATCCGTAAAGATACAGGTGAAAAGCAATGAAACCCTGAAAACAGAGAGCAATAAGGGACGGCAGGAGAAGGACCTGGAGAAGTAGGAATGACTCAATAATGAAGGGACTCACCTGCCAACTTGAGTGACTTCCGTTTTGAGGGGCCGAGAATTCTGGGGTTGGAATTCCCAGGCTCTGGGAATAGTGAAGGGGCATCAGTGGGCCCATTGTTTGTGTAGAAGTGGGCCCAGCTGACTAAGTGGGCCGTGTGTGTGTGTGTGTGTGCGCACGTGTGTGTGCACGTGCATGTGTATGAGAGGATTCTTCCAGTATAGGTGATATTAGGATCAGATGAATTGTTATTTCTTGGCTGAACCAGAGAGTTCTGGGTCCATCAGGGGCTCCTTTGCTCCCTTTGAGTTTCAACTTAAATGTCACTTTCTTAGAAAGGTTTTCTTATCCAGACTTTATAAAGTAAAATCCATTCTTTCATTCAGCATTTCAGCTTCTCTGTTTTCCCCTTCATAATGTGTATGTTCACTCAAGTGGCTGTAAGTATATAAATACGAGCCTGTTTGTTAGAACATGGTTTTTAGACTAGAACACAAATGTTTAACGGTGGACATGGGGTTGTTTTTCTTTTCTGTCGTTGTTGCTCAGGTTTGTCCCCCATGGCCTAGCATTGCTCATGGTGCTTAGCAGTCAGTCAGTGAGTGGTTGTTGGGGTAAATAATGTCAGTAAGGAAAAGAGGAGGGAAGGGAAGAAGGGAGGAGGGAAGGAAGGAGGGGGAGAGGGGAGGGAAGATAGGAGGGAGAAGGGGAGGGGGAAGGAAGGGGAAGGGGAAGAACTGCAGACCCTCACATTCAACTGGATTAACAGGTTTTGGCCAAAGTCCTTTATTAGGGAGGAAGAAAGGAAGGGAGGGAGGAGAGAGAAGGGGAGAAAACGGGGCATGAACAAACTAATGAACAGATGAAGGAACTAAAAAAAAGAGGGAAGGAAAGAAGGCCCTTAGGTAGGTACTTAATTTAAAAATTTAATAGAGACTCTTATCACTCTTGTGTATTGGGCCTCATGAGCTGAATTCATTATCAAGAATTTTTGTGTGACAATCAAGCAAAGCAAGTTGTAACCAGGACAGTACTATGTAAATCAGACCGAAGCTCTCCCCTGCCTGCCTCTCCAGCGCTCTCACCACCAGCCTGGACACATTGCTGCTCTCTCTCCTTCTGACCCTGCTCCTCCCGTCAGCCCAGGGGTGCCTCCTCCATTCTCTGAGCCCAATTCCTACTCACTCTCTCAAGCTCCCTCTAGGACATTCCAACGATGCCCCATTTCCCTACATTTTGAGTTAGGTGTCCCCTCTCTACATTTGTATGGGGTTCTCTGTGCTTGTGGTGATGGGGGGCAGCCAGCCACTGCCCTGATCACACTGTTTATCAGAATCTGTTTAGGAGCCTGTCTTCTTGATTTGCTGGTTAGCTCCCCAAAGGATGCACCTT
Organism: Miniopterus natalensis; assembly: GCF_054644295.1. Lineage (NCBI taxonomy): Eukaryota > Metazoa > Chordata > Mammalia > Chiroptera > Miniopteridae > Miniopterus > Miniopterus natalensis. The sequence goes on along the minus strand of NC_142096.1, from coordinate 40,195,073 downwards.
CTTGTTCATTATAGCGGCAGCACTTAGCAAAATCACTGGCATGTAACTGTAAACATTGAATCGATAGATGCAAAGGTGATTGAATAAGTCAACACAGGAGTGAATCGATAAGTGTTTTACAGTCACCGAACATAGGAGCTTTTGTTGTGAGAATTCTCATATCATCTCCAGTGCCTTAAATATAATAGGCACATAGACGCACAACAGTTCTTTCGGATTTTTTGCTTGTTTTTTTTTTTTTTTGATGGCCAGTTATTTCTCTACATAGGAACCACTTTCTCTAGGGCTATGTGGCCCAATCAGATTGCAAATGAGAGTATTTCAGTCCTCAGGAAGGAATAACAGGCCTATTCCAGAGACATCCACTGCCTGAGCAACAGCTGGGCCCTTAATTTGCTCTGACGACTTCCTTTAAGCAGCCAAGTGCATTGGAAACCTTCTCTTGAGACATTAATTGGAAAACTCAGCTCAGGTCAGTCTAATAACCCGATGTCAACTGACTTCCAAATGAAACAGTGAGGCGTCCATCCTTCCTGACAAACCGAGTAACTCCGAAGGATCAATGACCTCGCTAACCACTGATAGGAATTCTCAGGGGCCTGAGGCCAGCAAGGGAGCTGTGCTCACCTATAGGCCAAAGCCCAGACCTTAGCTTAGGGCCCGCGGCCCTGGACGAGTGAGCCCTGCTTTTCCATCGCTGGAACACTGGATTCAACCCCACATGCATTTCTAGAGGAGCTGGGGAGAGGGGGCATTCCAGGTGGAGAGAACATTTTTAACAAAGCCAAGAAACTGAGCCAAGTTCAGCAAATGGGGGTGCTCATTATGGGCATACGGGGGAGGTGTTAATGGTGAAGGAGGGAAACAAAGGGCTGGCTGTGCAACACCGCGGTACAAATGCTGCTTGGACTTCTGGTCTGAACAGATGGCCCCGCTGCGGTTCCCCTTGTCCCTCCCACCCAGCAGTGCTGTGAACCCGACTGGTGCGGGAGACAAGGAAAGGGGAAGCGAGAGGTGGGAGGAAGCAGGTGAGCTGTGCGGGGTCGAGGGCCGGAGGACGGCACACCGCAGGGTATCTTCTGTCTCCTCAGCCAGCAGAAGGCCACACAGAGCTGCCCTTTACCAACCCTGACCCACCAACAGAAGAACGTGCAGCCAGGCTCATCCCATCCCTGGATCAAACCAGGTCCCTCTGGATACAGCGGGGTACTCAGACACCGCAGCCAAGAGAGATGGGTTGGGCACCCCGTGAATAGTAAGAGGGCAGGCAAAGAACTCTCCCTCCCCACTGGGCCTGAGGCCCTCTCCCTTTTTCCACTAAACGATTCTGAGGGGTCAGGGAGCAGGCAAGAGGGGCCCAGTAAAGCAAGTGGCGGTATCCGGGAAGCCTCTTTGTCCCCACAGGCCTAAGACTCTCCTTCCCCACTCAGAGACCAGGAGAGTTGGGGGTGGGGGTGCACCCCAGGGGGGCAGTTACACTTAGGGAAACGCTAGGCAACACTTGTCCAGACAGGGAGAGCCCCTGCAGCATGAACCAAACAAAGGAAGATAAGGCTGCAAGGTTCTGAAAATAAACCAAATAAACCGCCATCAGAACCTGCTCTAATCAGGCAAAGCCACTTCCTAAACCTTGGCTTGGGGATTGCAGTTAAAATACAGGATTTAAATAGGAGCCAAAATGTCCTATCATAACAGACCAAATGTCCAGAATACAATTGAAAATCACCTGTAATAAAAAATAAATAAAAAGAAAATCACAACCTCAATCAGAAAAGAGCATTAACTGATGCTACACCAGTGTCCCCAGGGGACTGGACGCTGGCCTGGTCTCCCCAGGGGACTGGATGCTGGGCTGGTCTCCCCAGTGTGACCAGATGCTGGCCTGGTCTCCCCAGTGTGGCCCGGTCTCCCCAGTGTGGCCCGGTCTCCCCATTGTGGCCTGGTCTCCCCAGTGTGACTCAATGCTCACATGGTCTCACCGGTGCTAGGATTTTAAAGCATAGTTCTAAAAATGCTTCAAGTTCAGGTGCAAATTCTCTTGACACAAAAGAAAGTAGAAAACCCCAGCAAAGGTATAATAGTTATATATAAAAAGGGACCAAATGGAAATTAATTAACTAAAACACTCAATAACAGAAGTGGAAAAGCTCACTGGACGGGGCCCGCAGAGCCGTAGAAGTGACTTGCTGATCAAGACGGCGTGGTGGCGAGCGGACAGGCTGAGATCAGGACCAAGGTAAAGGCCCCAGAAAGAGGCCCCGCACTGCGCTCAGCTGATTCCTCACAAAGGTGAAAGGGGCTTTACGCAGGAAAGCTGCCCTTTTATACCAAAGGCGTTGGAGCGTTTGGGCAGCCCATATGCAAAAACAAAGAAAAACAGCCGTATTCTCGCCCTCCCGCAGTATATAAACATTAACTGAAGCTGATCATACACTGAAATGTAAAACACAGAACTCTAAGAGTTTAGAACAAAAAAAAGGAGACAGTCCTCAGGATCTAGGCTAGCCTGTTCTTAAACTTACATCAAAAACATGATCCAAAAAACGACAAATTGGTCATCGAACCTCAAAAATTAAAAAAATTTTTTTTTGAGAGTCCATATGAAGATCAGAGAAAGAACAAGTTAGCAACTAGGAGAAAATACTTTTAAACCTCATATCTTGCAAAGGATTGGTATTTAAAATATATAAAGAACTCTTTAAACTCAACAGTAAGAAAAAATTAAGAGGTATTTTGCCAAAGAGGAATACAGATAACCAGTAGCGCATGAACACGATGCTAAACATCATTAACCGTCAAAGACACGCAAGTTAAAACCACAGTGGGATGTGACACACGTGTGGGAACACACGAGCCGTGCGGCGGCCTGCTCGCGCCTGACCCGGAGACGGCGCGGCCCGGGGAAGCGGGATTCCCGCAGAAAGCAGGGCCGCGGGCGCCTGGCTGGCCTCCTGGGAGCCGTGCAGGCCGCCTGTTGACAGAAGCCTGAAACAGGTACGGGCGTGGCCAGGGGGCAGGCAGAACAAAGCCCGTGTTTTTCTCTTCTTGGGCACACCATAGACTAGTTTCCACCCTCCCTGCAATTAGCCAGTGGAATAGGAGTAAGTTACCTCTACACTTAGGTCTGACCCATTAAAAAACTCTCCCATAGAAAATTTTCAGTTCTGTTTCCATCTGTTAGCTTCATGGAAAAAGTTTAAAGAACTTGGATGTCACTGGAGCCAAAAATGGAAAGAATTTGACCGGCTGGTGTGGCTCAGCTGTTGAGCATCGAACTATGATCCAGGAGATCGCAGCTCGATTCCGGGTCAGGGCACATGCCTGGGTTTCGGTCTCCATCCCGGTGGGGGGGGGGGGGCAGGAGGCAGCTGATCAATGATTCTCTCATCACTGATGTTTCTATCTCCTTTTCCCCTCCTCTTTCTCTGCCTTCCTCTCTCTGAAATCAATAAAGACATATTTTTAAAAAAAATTTTAATTAAAAAACAAAACAAAAGAACTTGGTTTTCAAATATCTTTAGCGATGCAGAGTTCTCTTGCTAAGCCCACATCAACTGTGATTTATGCTATCTGGCAAAGCGAAGGAATTTGGGGGATGTAACTAAAATCCTTTAATCAATTGACTAAGTTAATGAATGGAAAGGGATATTACCCTGGCTGGGCCTGACCTAACCACATACATTCTGTATAAGAGGGTCTCCACGGCAGGGCTGGAAGCAGCCGACTCTCCCCATTGCTGCCTTTGGAGAAGCAAGCTGCCCTGGCTTCCCTGGCATGAGGAGGTGAGTTCTGCCAGCATCCTGAAGCTCGGAAGCCGATTCCCCCCTAATGGAGCCTTCAGCTGAGGACAGTCTGGCCGACAGCTGTGTTTCCCCTTGGGAGGCCCCGGGCAGAGGGTATCGTTAAATTGTGCCAAGAATTCTGAGCTGCAGAAATGGCGAGATAAGGAACACGCATTGTGATAAGTTGGTAATTTGTAGTAGTTTATTATGCAACAACAGAAAACTGATACAGTCACCTTGCATAATATATATATCATAATTATTTTTTGACAAAAATATTTCATTAGGGTTTTATCAAAGCAAAGAGTTTTATTATATTTTCCCTTATTTTCTTAAATCAACCAGGGCATTTCCATAGGAAAGGACCCTTGTAGGCGCCATGTGCTTCTTCATTTCCTGTCTCTGTTGAGTCTAACCTGGTCCTTTATTGGTATCATCTCTTAGAGTTTTACCACAACTGTGGATGTTGGAGATATAATGAAATTAATATTTTTTCTCTATATCTGCTCACATCTGTACTTGTTTAAATCCATGTGAAGAGTGTGTTAGTTGTGGTGATACCAGCTACTATAAGAGACATGTCCCCGGATCTCTGGGGCTTAATATAGTGAAAGTTTTTTCTTCTTGTGAAACATTCCAAAGACGGGCTCCTATTTAAAGGCGTTCAGAATAAAAGTGAGATCCCAGAAAGGTTTTCAAAGTCACTGACTCTCAATCTCCACATCCTGTCCCTTCTCCTGGACCTGCCTTAAGAGGCTCCGGGGCAGTGTTGGATTCAAGATAAAACACTCCCAGACTGGATGCGGAAACCTCCTTACACCCCCACCTTCTCCAGGTAACTCCCTGGTGCCTCTGAGGTGGCTTTTTGCCAGAGGGGAGAAATAACCTGATTCACTCCGAAGAATTCCTGGAGGAAGAGTTTAGCTCCAGCTCAAACGGTTAGTGTAAATAGCCCTAAACCAGGCAAAGCTCTAATGAGCATTCCTGTAGCTTGAGATCTTTTCTAAAACCAGGCAAGCTCTAAATCAATACATGAAATGATAGAAACCATCAAATGATACAAATCACTGAAAATAGTATAGAGCTTTGTTTTGTAAACAATGCCTCCTGGGGTGATTACCCCTCAATGGAAGCATTCTTTACAAAAAGATTATATGGTTATGTACTTTGGTAAACGGTCTGAGTTTAGAAATTCATGTCAGCATTCTGAAGATCCTGGGATGCCTGGTAAAGCTGTAGTTAACTTAGCTTAACCCAGTTGGTGAAAATCCCAAACTCAGTCCCAGAGCCACCTTTTCTGTGTAGTGAGTGGCCTTGATAAGCAGACTGTGTGTACTTCCTGTGGAAGGCACCCATAGGGAGCTATTTCTTTTTCTTCCCAGCCCCCTTTTCCAGCCCCTTCACGTGAAACCTCTAAGACCTGCCTGTCTGCCTCACATTGCGGCTCAGCGGAGGCTGAAATGTAGGTGGCAGAAGCCCACGTCCTGCCTTTCCTTCCCTGGTCCTTCCCTGCTCCCCTCACTTCAGCTTCTCTGGCTTCTTGGCCCTTTAGTTGGGCTATTTCCCTTGACTCCGTCCGTTCTTGACGTCGCCCTTTGGGTTCCTAGCCTGGGCTCGCTGTCCGGGCTCCGAGTGAGGTCGCCCCCAAACGCCGGCCTCCTGGTCTCCGGCCCGTGAGCTTCACAGACTGGCGCGCAGGCCGTGGGGCAACTCCGCGGGCCTTCACGGAGCCGCGCTGAGCAGGCCGTGAACGGGACGCCGTGTGAGTCCACACGGCTGATGTCTATAAACTAGTCTGTGGACGAGCCGTGGGCGGCACTGCGGGAAGGGGATGCGTGCTCAGGACGAGGGGCCTCTAACTTAGACGTGGGGTTAGGAGAGCCCCAGGAGGAAGCGGCACATTGTGGGCCCTGAGGGGGGCTGGAATATCTAGGGGGCAAAGGCTGAAGTGGATGGAAGCAGAGTAAGTGTTCCAGGCGGCGGCATCACACGGGTAAAAGTTTTTGCTAAGAGATAGAGATCAGAAATAAGTTCCTTTAACCCGAACGAGCAGTTTGAGGAGCTGAGTAACAGGGAAAGGCCAGGAAAGGCGCTCCCTGGGACAGCAGCCCAGGGCTGGCCGGCCTGCCAGGCGCCTCCTGGGCCAGTCCTTACCTGACAATGGGGAAGAAGCAGATCCCCATGCTCGGCCCAGCCTCAGGCATCAGTGACCCTTTTTCCCAGGTCAGAACCCTGCCCTCCTGCCCAGATCTTCAGCGAAGTGAAGTCTTCTCCAGGTGCCCGTTAGGAGCCTCGCCCCACCACTCAGAATGGGGCAGGAGAAGTGTGGGGCCCGGGCCGGGGTTGCCGTTCAGGTGACGTCTGCAGTAAACACGGCCCGGGGCTGGCGCTCATTCGCCATCTCCTCTGAGCCCGTAAGCCGAGTGTTAAAATCCCCATTTATTATCTGAGGATGTGGTGAGGAAAGAGAGAAAGTAATTCATAAACGGATATATAGATTGTAAGTCACAGTTAGAATCCAAACACTGATTTACAGAAAACCATCCTCTTTCTATCCAAAGGTAATTTTTCTGAGATAAATGGTTAATACATAAAGGAATAAAATTACAGTTCAGGTTCTTTAACTCCAAGCGGCAAGTTCTTTTCATAGCCACACTGCTTGTGGATGGAACGAATGTATGAACAGAGGGATGAACAAATGCATGAGTGACAGCTCTAGTCCTTACATGTTTTGTAATGAAATGCATTGATTTTTCTAACTCAAACAGAATGCCTTTTGTACTATTTTTTCCCCCTGAAAATGCAGAAGCTTCCCAACAAAGGTCTTTCCGGGTGAGGTGCAGTTGTCTACAAGGGTCCATTGCATACAAGAGGCTCAGACGCCAAAGGCTCCTCCGTCCATCACTGGTTTATTTTATTTCAAGGCAGATAATGAACATCTCATTTATTCTAGGCACTTTGGTTGATGACATACTAGTTGCCATAAAATCTGAAAAGTAAGATCGATTTTATGGGCAATTAAATGGGGTCTCTCCGGAGATAATGAATTTGATGGCAGAGGTTGAACGAGGTGAGGGAGGAGCCAGCCTCAGATGTGTTGATGATAAAAAGGCGTGACGGCTTACCAGCCATGGAAAGTTCCACATCACCTCGCTCTCGGGGCAGTCTTTATATCTGAAGCCTGCTGCCCCGTTTGCATCATGAAGGGAGAGCGTATTGCTCTCCACAGCCTCTTAGGAAGCAATCCACCCCGTGCTTGTGAGTGTGATGGACGCCTGAATGGCTAGGAAACCGGACCTGTCTTCCCTGTGAGACAGATGTCCTTGGGTCTGCAGTTGAAGGAACAATGTGACCATTTATCAGTGAAAGGAGTTGGTACTGTCTGCACTCAGGAAATTGATAGCTAACAGCTAAGAAACAGGTGTTTGGAGGCTATGCCCCTGGTAGGATGAATTAATCCATGCACTCATTTAACAAGTGGGTATCAAGAACACTCTGTGCGTCACGCACTATGCTAAATATTAGTGTTATGAAGTAAAACTGAACCTAATTATTGGAGAGCTTGTGAATCTGGTAGGAGCTCTTTCTCCTTGAGACAGTTCAAAAATGTATTGCTTAAAATTGCTCTTAAATAGGTTTGACCATCTCAGGTTCGTTGCTTACAAGACAAAGGAGTGGTGTTGCTCACCTCCAAGGTCACTGGTAACTCATGCCTTCGTCTTTAGAATGGCGTCCCTGCCACAGAGAAACATTTAATTGTAACCATCAGGGACAGTATCGCCCAATAAAAAATGCCAAAGGACGTTCTACTCACCATAGTTTATCTAAGTGGCATCAACCCGTCATGTCTTCTTCATGAAGTGTCCTTCACCTGAGTCTTCCGAGCACTCGGTGTCCCTGTCCCATACAGTATCACCAGCTTGGACAGGGCAGGACCCTGAGTGAGAGGCCTCTGTCAAGCCCTAGGTATCCTAATACTGGCTCTGATCTTGGGCAAGAACTTTTACCTTGATAGGTCTCCCTACGGCTCCTATAAGGACTGTATGGGTGCAGGTTTTGAGCGAAATATTGCTATTATGAAGTAAAACTGAACCCACCCAAATCAAAGAGAAAAGAAAGCAAAGTGCCACTGGGCTTCATAGCAGAGAACTCAAGTGGGAAATGGCACCAAGCACAGTGGGGTCCCTATCGCCTGAATTCAGGAGGTTCCACCCCCACTCTCTCTATCACGACTTTGTTCCTCTTTGTTTCCTTTGCCTTTCTCCAGGTGGACTTCTCAGACAGGGGCCTCTGGTAGCTCCCTACAGCCTAAAACCCCAAGGAAAAAGGCCTCTCCCTGTTACCTGCCCCAAAAACATTTCTGGGATTCATTTCAAGTTAAAGCAACTTGAGTCCCATGTGGCACATCAAACCAACCACTCTCGCGGTGAGTTCTGAGCCATACACCCACCCCTAGACACAGTGTCGTGGCCTGAGCTTGGTCATCGAAGCTCCTGGCCTCAGGATTTCCTACAAGAACTACTGAGCAGTCTGTTTCTGGTAGTTACTTGTGTTACAGTTGGCCCAAGCCTCCTGTTCAGAGCCAAATAGTCAAATAGTTTAGAGGCCAATCCTGCAACAAAGAACCAAGAGGAACGAACTCCAAGCCACCTACCAAAAACTTCCTCTGGAGGCCTGTGGTCAGGAGAAGGTGCAATGGTGAGGGTCTGGCCCCACAAGAAAATGTCGCAGCCTGACCTGTCTGTCCTTGGCCGATAGAGGGGAACATGTGACAGCTCTCAGCTTTGGCCGCCCCAACACTGACCAGGCTGCCAGTGAGCCATTTCATTCTTCCTGCCCCGGTGACGGCCAGTGACAGCAGCCCAGAACAAAGCACGCTCCCACTTTTTCTGAAATTTCCCCCAAATCACCTAACACAATCCCAAATCCTAGAGCAAGCCTTTCTTAATTTAACACTATTTTACTGCAAGTCGCCTTGGTTCCCTAAGGCATGTGGTGTCCCTTTCCTCAGCACCTCATAAGGTCGGCATCGTGGGACTAGACTGCGTCCTTGGGGTCTTCCGCTGGAGGACCCTGATCTTCATCGAGCTCCCCGAGATGTCAGTTACTGCAGGGCGTTAGCAGTAGGTCAGTGGATTACATCAACGGGAGCCACTCTTAGAGGTCTAGACTCCACTGTCACCGACGGGCATATTCACCAGTCCCCGTCCTGCAAGCATCTGATACCTCTGCAATGAGTCTGGGTGTACGCTATGTGTTTCTGGATAAACTTATGTTGACAGAACCCAATTTGTTGGAGAGAGAGAATAGTTTCCACATGTCAGGACAGAACTGCAGAGCAGAACGTGGCCTCAGAGAGGGACTTCAGTGGGGGGGACAGAGGTCTTGCCTCTCTCTGAAGCATTGTGCCTTCCTCTCGTAGGACCAAATTTCCAGGACTTTAGCTCTCTAGACTCTGGGGAAAGGGGATTAAGATAACACGTACCACAAGAAAAGGAGTCTGTGATCTGCGCAAGGTCTGGTCTTAAGCACTAGAGCGCAGGCCACACCTTGAAAATCAGATTACCGAGCTGCCAGCGACCTCCGTTATTCATTGTTAGGTTAGCACCAGCCTTTAGTCAAGTCTTAGTGGAGTGTGTCAGCTTTGGTTCTGCTATATAAGTGGTGACACTGAATGTCTGTCCTTGGTCCACCCTTGCTGTGCCCTGAGGCCAGCCTGGAAGAAGAGGCAGTCAGAGGCCAGAGCCCCAGATAACGGTGTCTCTCAGGGACATCTCTGAGGGGGTTGGCTTTACTAGTTGGAGAGGGGACAGCTCCTTCAGAGTACAACTTGTTGATTTTAAACGAGGTTTGCCATGAGCCCTGTCACGGTCCCCCCTTGGGTAATTTGCTAATACTCGGAGGAAAAAGAGATGAAGAGGGAAACGCCTGTGGCCTGAGGGATTCGCAGAGAGGTAGCCTAAACAGGAGCCGGTAGTTGGAGGGAGGCTGAGGGTTTAACTTAAAGTGGCTTGATAACCACAGGCCCTGTACGCCCATCCGGTTCCCACCTGCCGGCCTCGCTTTTGAACACTGAAAACCACAGCCCAGATCCCCTCCGTCTTGCTAAGAACGAATATGCCTCTGTGCGAGCACGTGTGTCAGCTCGTCCCTGAGCTAATCCCCCTGCCTGTCACGCCAGGCAGCGAGTCCTTGCAGAGGGCCGATCCGTAAGCCCAGGAGTGTGCGATGCAATTCGAGCGAAAAAAAGGCTGAGCACTGCTTGCCGCACGCTGGGCAGGATTAAGGTGCGCAGGGCCTGCGATGTTGAGACGGCTCCGAGGCGCAGGTGAGCATTCATAGGGGTCAGCTTGGCTTTTCTTCTCAGAATTAAGTGAAACAAGCCCAGTTTCACCGTGAGGCACTGTCTGACAGGCTATTAAAGCCAGTAGCTCTGTTGTGTCCACTGCCACCGAAGGAATTGTACATCTTTTATTTGCTGCATTCTAGCGGCAAACCTGGCAGGTCAAAGAGCGCTCGGGGAAACTAGGGTGGACTTGACAGACGTGTCCCCTCAGGCTGAATTCTTACCGCTCAGTAAGCACTTTTCTGCACCTATTATGTGCCATCTTTTGCGCTTGGGTCAGTGGGGACATGAGTGATACGTCTGCCAGCTGATCAGCCCTGGAGAGGCAGAGCCAGGTGGTCACCCCGTGGTCACCTTTCCTCAAGCTTCCCGTCCACCTCTCACCCACGTCCGTCCTGTTCCACGCGGGGCAGCTCGTCATTCGCAGCGTCCTCTCATTTCTGCCAGTACTCGCCAAACTCTAAAACTAATGAAAATGTGACCGCTGTCCTCTCCACCACTAACACCCTGGTTTCAGTGTGACTTTATTTAAAGAAAGATGTAATAAGTTAAGCGGGCATGTTGGAACATTGGGAGCAACCATTAAAAAATACGAGGTGTAAACAATAAGTCAGTGATGAAAGTGGAATATTGACAAAAAATTCAAAATCAGAATAAAAGGATGAAGAATCAGAAAAAAAAGTTAAATGTATAAGTAGGAACCAAATAGCAATTATGGTACAATTAAGTTCAAACTTATAAATATTTATGTTAAAAAAAATTTTAAACTAAGCAATGCAGCCCAGCCTGGCGTGGCTCAGCGGTTGAGCGTCGACCTAGGATCCAGGCAATCGGGGTTCGATTCCTGGTCAGGGCACATGCCCAGGTTGCGGGCTTGATCCCCAGTCGGGAGCATGCAGGAGGCAGCCAATCAATGACTCTCTCATCATTGATGTTTCTATCTCTCTGTCTCCCTCTCCTTTCCTCTCTCTGAAATCAATAAAGATATATTTTTGAAAAAATAAAAATAAATAAATAAACTAAGCAATGCATTAAAAGGCACAGGTTGTAAAATTGGACACAAAGCCTGACCTGCTTACGGGTCATTAACAAGACACTTTGAACAGGCTGATAATAGATAAAGATAAAAAATATATTGTAAAACATTAAGAACGAAGAAGATGTGGAACTACATTAATATTTATCAAGTATACTTCAGAAAAAATATTACTAAACAGGTACATTTAACAGTGGTTTAAATTCTATTAATCAAGAGGGAATAACTATCATGATGTGTATTAAACTAATAATAGAATTTTGAAAAGTTTCACAGAGCAAGCATTGAGAGAGCTAAAGGATATAACCAAGTTTACAATTAGAGACAAACATTCAATACCCTTCTTCTAATAATTGATAGAACATATATGAAAATATTAACAACATCAAAATGCACAGACCTTTGCTAGTTCAGTATTTAAAGGGATGCTAATAACTTAAGTGCTGCAATAGAAAGAAGGATGGTATAAAGGCAATGGTCTAAGATTATGACCAAAGCAACTTACACACAGAAAGCAAATTAAGCACAATATAGAACAAAGGAAGTGATCAAAATAAGAGAGGAAATTAATAAAATAAAAATTAGATATAAGTAGAAAAAATTAGTCATAATTTGATTATTTGAAAGGATTAATAAAATTGATAAACACCTATATGGCTGATCAATAAAAGGGCAAGAAACCGAAAAATACCTATGTTACTTGTAAAAGAGCAAGAAAAGCCCTGAGTTTGACTGACAGATGAACAACTCAGTGTGTGGCTCCCACTTAAAAATGGACCCTGGGTGCATTATAGTCTCACTCAGAAGCAGACTTGTAAAACTGTGGCAATGAAGAGTGTTCCCAATGGGTAGAGCTTTAGGCAGTGCACCATGCCAGCCACTCTGTGGGCAAGGAGAAGCGACCCAAGTCACATCTATCTGGATGCATTGGCAGCCGTGAATGGCCTGGCCAGCTGGTCCCGGGCTTAGAAACGATTGCAAGACGGACAGTATGGAGTTAGGGGTAAAGTGAACGGTGGGTGCATGGGAGAGGTCACGCCGTGAGAGGATCTGTGTATCACACGCTGATGGTCAGCAGAGAACATCCACCACAGGGAAGGTCCTAAGTAGGTAGACAGACTAATTTGGCTAGTTGACAACAGCCAGCCTCTGTCAGTAGCCACGCAGATGACGTCATGAAGGGCATATGAATTAAATACTTACAATGGCAAAAATGGAAGCTGTACTTTGGCCCAACAGCATGGACTTCCATTTCCCAAGGCTGGTGTAGCTATTCCCACTGCCAAACACCTAGCCCATTAGCAACGGACCCCACGTCTGGGACCTCAATATAGCATCAGTCCTCAAAACAACGAAATGACCACTTGATGTCAAATTCACTCTGCTGAGCCATGTTGGAAGGGCCAGTGGTTCATTCTCAAAGGAACAGACATGTATTCTGTGTATGGATCTATCTTTGCTGTCCATAGGGCTTCAGTCATGACCAGTATCTAAGGTCTTATTGAGTATTCAGTCCACCAGCAAGAGATGCCACATAATATCAGAGCCAGGGACTTACATTTCAACAAAAGAGTTATATCAATGAGCCCATCATCAAGGAACCCAATGTGATATTACATACTGAATGCCATCAACGTTGCACCTCTCTGGTGGTTCCTCCGTTGTTGCAGCTCCTTCTCATTCTGTGTTCAGCAGGGAAGGGTTCCTTGATTTTACGGACCCAGATTTTGGACCCACCCAGGACAACCTCCCATCTCAAGGTCCTTAACTCAATCCCATCTGTAAAATTCCTTTTACCATGTTAACATGTCCACAAGTTCCAAAGACTAAGAGTGGACAATTTGGGTAGTTTCTGCAAACCACAGAGCCCAACAATCTCCCAATTGTTTTAGCTTTCACATTTTTATCTTTAAAATTATGTAAGAGATTAATTGGTTTCTAAACTATTTTTAAAACCTAATAAATCAAAGACTCAGGAACTTAGGAACCTCCCCAAACTGTACAAAACACTTCATTTTCTTGTGCGTACTTTTCTCTGAAGGTGGGATGGCAGCAGTAAACTTTCTTCCCATTTTATCTGAGTTTAAGAACCTCTGCCCTAAATCCATTTACATCATTGGTAAATGATTCAAATACTATTTCGCAATAATGAAAAGATAGCAAGCCATCTTTGCATGAGATACCGTCAAAGACATTCTATAAATGTAGATAAAGGCTGCATTAGAAGACAGACTCTTACACAACTCACATTGTGTCTTTATAGCCAGCATTTATTGGTTGCTCTCGGGGATCCAGTCGTGACTGTACTTAGAATTTTACGTAGATTGGTTAACCTTGATCTTTTAAACATCCCTGTGAGATGTTCTCCTTAATGATTGCAGATTTACAGCTGAAGAAAGTGAAGCTTAAGTCATTTTCCTAAGGTTTTTTATGCAGTCTGATCCAGAGCCGAAATTCAATATGATGCCTCTGTTTCCAGAACTTGCTTGATCCCAGGAATCTACTAGAACTGTGTTAAAATAAACACACAGACAGATTTATTTCCTAGCTTTACTTATTGTCTGCTTCATCAAAACCTTCACAGCAGGTGTCTTGAGGTTTGTATTTCTAAGAGTTGCCCTAAGAAGAGCTGAAATTAAGTCAGATCTCACTAGGTATGATTATACTGTTTATAAAGATATTGAAATAACTCCAATATGTTTGGCAAATAACCTTGTTCCAAGCCCCTGAGTATCCCTCTTCATCTAACCATCCTACTTCCCTGGGCCCTCAAACTTTCTAAGGGTCTGAGAAGTAACAAGTAAATGCCTGGTTCAGCAGGGAGCCTCCATTCACCAGCATCCCACAATGACCACCAGCATCCTACATTGACCACCTGAATCCCACAGTGACCACCAGCATCCCACAATAACCACCAGCATCCCAAAGGGTAGAGTCTGACAATGAGGCAAGTTTAGAAAACCACATGGAAGTTCAAGGAAGGTACTCAAGTGTGTGTGGCTTTTGAAGGCAACATACAATAGATCCAGGTTTAAGTTTTAGCTTTACTATCCACTTAAACACCTTGGATGTGGCTCTTTATGATTCTGAGTTTGCTTCCCCATCTGTGAAAAATAAGGCACCTAGGCTTTAGGGTTATCCTGAGCATTGGATGAGCTAATTATGTGAAAGAACTACATTAAGTTTAAAACATTATGCAATAGTAAAGAGCTTTTATTTTTATTCTTAAAAGAGGGAATTCAAAGAAATATTTATCTAGAGAGATAAAAGTATAAACCAAACTGTACTTTAAAGGCTACCCTAAACCACCAAATGTCCTGTGATGGGGAGTAATAGCGTCTGACACTGGCCTGCACCAGAGACCATCCAAAAGACTGGGAGTCCTAGCAGATCTACCAAATACATAGAAACAAATCCAAACAGGCAGCCAAAATGGGGAGAGAACAAAACAAGCCCCAAATGAAAGAACAAGAAAATTCTCCAGAAGAAGAGCTAAATGAGGAGATAAGCAATCTATCAGATATAGAGCTCAGAATAGTGATAAGGATGCTCAACAGCATGAGAAAAGATATGGAAACTATGAAGGAAATTAAGAATGACATAGTAGAAATAAAAAATACATTGTAAGGAATAAACAGCAGGTTGGGGAAGCTGAAGATCTGATCAGCAAATTAGAAGACAAGGTAGAAAAAAATCACTCAATCAGAGAACCAAAAAGAAAAAACAATTAAAAAACAGGAGGACAGTCTAAGGGAGCTTTGGGACAACATGAAACATAACAATATTTGCATCATAGGAGTGCCAGAAAATGATGAAAGTAAGCAAGGTTTAGAGAACCTGTTTGAAGAAGTAGTGCAGAAAACTTCCCTAACCTGGTGAAGGAAAAAGTCACACAAGTTCAGGAGGAACAGAGAGTCCCAAGCAAGAAGAATCCAAAGAGGCCCACATCCAGACACATCATAATTAAAGTTCCAAAAATCCAGGACAAAGAGCGAATCTTAAAGGCAGCAAGAGAAAAGTAATCTGTTACCTACAAAGGAGCTCCCATAAGGCTGTCATTGGCTGATTTCTCATCAGAAACTCTACAGGCCAGAAGGGAATGGCATGAAGTATTCAAGGTAATGAAAAACTAGGATCTGAAACCAAAACTACTCTATCCAGCAAGACTATCATTCAAGACAGATGGTGAAATGGTGAAATAAAGAGCTTCCCAGACAAAACAGGGCTAAAGGAGTTTATCTCTACTAAACCAACATTACAAGAAATGTTAAAGGGACTGCTGTAATTAGAAGTAGAAATAGAGAGAATGAGAAACATAGGCATAAAGAAATAAAATGGCAATAGATAAGTACCTATCAATAATAACTTTAAATATAAATGGATTAAGTTCTCCAATCAAAGGACATAGGATAGTTGAATGGATAAGAAAACATCACCCAAATATGTTCTGTCTACAAGAGACCCACCTCAGAACAAAAGATACACAGGCTGGGAAAAAAAAACACAAAAACATACTTCAGGAAGACTTTAAAGGAGAGATCGACAGCAATACAGTCATAGTTGGGGACTTTAACACCCCACTGACTTCACTGGATAGATCTTCCAGACAAAAATCAACAAGGAAAGGGTGACTCTAAATGACCCACTAGATCAGATGGATTTAATTTACATTTACAGAACATTCCACCCCAAAGCTGCAGCATATACAACCTCCTCTAATGCACATGGGACATTCTCAAAGACAGACCACATGTTAGGACACAAAACAAGTCTCTACAAGTTCAAGAAGATTAAAATCATATCAAGCATCTTTTCAGACTTACACCATGAAATACTATGCAGCTATAAGAAAGTAGAACTCCTTACCCTTTGGGACAGCTTGGTGGGACCTGGAGAGTGTTATGCTAAGTGAAATAAGCCGGTCAGAGAAAGACAAGTGTCACATGATCTTACTCATATGTAGAATCTAATGAACAAAATGAACTGATGAACAAAATACATCCTGAGGCATAGAAGCACCGAACAGACTGAGGGACTCAGAGGGAAGGCGGGGTGGATGGGTGGGTGGGGAGAGATTAACCTAAGAACTTATTTGCATGTATGCATAACCCACGGACACAGACAATAGTAGGTTGAAGGCCTGGGGGATGCAGGGTAGAGGGGATCATTGGGGGGGAAAGGGAGACATTTATAATACTTTCAACAATAAAGATAAATTAAAACATAAAATAATAAAAACAAGCAAACAAAAAACCAACCAAACAAAAAAAATCTACCCGTCACTCCCATTGCTGCTGCCCCGGCCCAAGCTGTCATCACCTCTTACCTTCATCTACGTCACAATCTCTGATGGCACTTTCCCTTCTACAACCAAGTTCCAGAGTACTCTTTAAAATTATAGATCTTTTCATGTCATTTTCCTGCTTAGAATTGTACCATTAGTATCATTTAAAATCCAGAAAACATGTCAGGAGGTCTTGCATCATCCTACAGTGTCGTCCCTGCCTGTCTCGCCTACTCACCTCCCCCCTCCGCCTCTTAGTCACTGCAGTCTTGTTGTGATTAAAAATGTCAAGCCTGTTCCTGCCCCAGAGCCTTCCACTTGGTCTTCCTTCTGCTTAAACCTTCCTTTGTGTGGCTCTCTCTCAGTTTACGGGTTTCCAGGGAAATTCACGTCCTCACAGAGGCCTGCACTGGCCACCCGACTATAACAGCCTCCTGCCTCCCAGGGTCCCTCCTCACCACCGTCACTCTTCAGGCCACCACTTTACTGTACTTTCCATTGCAACCATCCCAATCTGAAACTATTATTGATTGATTAATAGAATAGTTTATAATAGTGTATTTCTTCTACCCACAACTCTTATAATAATCTAAGCTCCAAGAGGACAGTCTTTTGTTTTTGTTTTACATTATATTTCATATGCTTAGAAGAGTTTGGATTATAAGAAGGGATATATATGTACATAGACAGATAGGCAGACAGAGATAAGTAGATAGATATGAATAGAGATATAGATTTATATATCCTTTATATTTCTTATAGCCCTTATATCATATATAAGGGACATATATGCACACAAATAAAATGTATTTAGATTTAGACTTGTATTCCTACACCTATTAAAGGAATGAATGGCCGGACGCTGAGTGCGTGGAAGCCAGCAAGCCGAGCTGTATTCAAGGTGCATCGCCTTGCCAGCCCACTCTGGCAATTGGCCTGGCTCCAGACTGTCAATCAAGAGTCCTCTGGGCTGCAGCTAACAAGAAGCACACCTCTCTCCAACAACAAGACCTCTGGAATCAGGTCTCAGCGGGCCCTTCTGAAATAACAGGCGCAGGGCAGTAAAACCTCCTGCGGAAGCAGCGTTTATAACTCTCTTTACAGCCGAAGTCTATCACAGGCAATGCCGAGCACACACATGTGAATAGGAATGAATTCTCAGATTTATCTGCTGAGGCTGTAACACCCTAATAAGCCTTCCCCGGCAAAAGCAGGGCCTGCGGGAGGGTAAAAGCCCTCAATTCCTTCCTCTCAGCCCACATACAAAGGCCAGTCTTCTGTTTCCAACAAGGCCCTCCTCTGATCACGCTTAAGTGGCTCTAACTGCCTTTGATTGGTGGGAAGGAGGGAAGGAACAAGGTGTGCATGCCTTAATTCTCCATGGCACGGAGTACAGACCAACCCACCTGGGTCCCAGGCCTTACCTCCCCCAGTCCCGCTACTGAGGCTGAATTACCATCAGCACCTGAAGGCCCAGCCATCAAAATCTTGAAAGATTGTGTGTGTGTGTGTGTACATACATGTCCTGCCTCAAGCTAGAAGTTAAAAACAAAACTCTAATTACTCAGTTGTCAACTCAGTTTCTGCTACATGAGCCTTAGCTACACACCCTAGTTGTAATAACCAGACTCTGCTTCTCTGTGCTTGAGTCCCCAAGTCCCCAGTGTTCTCAAGGTGCATACAATTTCCTTCCTCGACACGGTTTATATATTCCTACCTGTTGTCCGGCCTCACCTTTACCCATCCACCCTTAGTGTCCAAGACAGCCTGGAAGCCGTGGTCTCGGGCCCTGCTCCACTTCCGAATCCGGGTCGCCTCAGTGCACCGGGGGAGCACCAGGCCCTGAGGAGTGATGTCCCTCCCTAGGCAGAGCATGAAGATAGTGATTCCAGGCCCCGGGTTATCCTAGAAAAGAGCAAAACTTGGGGGCCAGGAGAGTTAAGGAGGCTACAGTCATGCACAGGATGAGGAGATGGTATTTTGAAAGCTAGTTTGGGGGAAGGTAGAAAAAGGTAAATAAAATTACACAGGCCTTGGGACGTATCCCTGATTCGGGGGGGGGGGGGAAGGGCAGGGGGCACTGGAGCCCTAACGGAGGCAGGAGATAGGGAGCCAGCAAATGGGCGACGGATGAATGAACCTGAGCAGGCGAACACTCATTCCCCAAGTGCTTCCTGAGACCTCGCGCGTGCTGAGGTCCCCGCTGGGCTCCGGGGTCTAACACAGCCCCAGCCACCCCAGAACAGAGTTGAGTTGAGCTGGTCACTGGTGATAAAACTGGCCATTTTAATATTGTTATTTCCAGCAAGACTTCTATTATGCACAGTGCTGCTTAGGACTCTGGGCTGCCGAGAATGCTCTTTATCCACGCTGATAGAAACAGCGCCGGACCAAACCCAGACAAAACGTGTCATTGCTCCACACACAGTGGGAGCTTAATCCAATAACAGGGCCAAGAGCAAACATTGATAAGGAGACGGCAGAACTAAAGAATGCAGGGGGCAGGGAAGACCTATCCGCAACCCCCAAGCCTGGAAGATAGGTCTTTAACCTCAGGAAGGGTGAGGAAGCCCAGGACACCGTCCCCGCGAGCACCAGACTCCCCGCTAGCGAGCAGAAAACATAACTGCCCTGCCTTTCTGTGAAACAGGGAGCAAAAACCCTGCCCAGGAGGAGCTAGAGATAATGTGTTCATACAGTCAACAGCTATTTATCGAGCACCTGTTACAAACAAAGCACTATTTTAAGCATCGGGATGCATCAGCTAATAAAACAGACAACCCTTGCCTCCACGAAATTTGTATCACAGTAAGAAAGCACTGAAAATAGGCATCCGAGTAAGAACTTACAGCTAACAAATTTTCAATAAATTATATGCTTCTTCCAAAAAGCCCAGAACCCCTAAACCTCTGTACTGTTTCCACAGCTTTAAAAAGCTGATTGATACCTGTAGAATGTATCTCAGGGGAGGTTACAATTTATCCATAAAGCAGGTGCCAGTTCTTGGCCTACAGTGAGTGCTCAGCCATTATTAACTATTCCGATTCCATTTTGATGCCAGATAAAATGTATCCATGATAAGACTGATGCTTCCTGATTCTTCATTCAAAGGGTGGGATTCTTTTCAAATGCTAGGAGGGGCCACATTCAAGCACCTAAATCTTTACAGTTTTAGGGAAATGCCACCCCTCCCCTTCCACACACAGATCGCTTCAGAAGGAGAGGGGTGCATTTGTTAAATTGATGAAGGGTAACACAGATTATTCCAGAACCAGAGGGAGTAAAAGGTGTTCAATAAATTCTGACCAACAACTCAACTGCAGTAGAGAAGAAAATTGTTCACACATGCGATTTGGAATGATTTAGGGATAAAGTCTTTGAAATGTACATCCATTTGGCCCTCTAATGCCTCCCGAAGTTGATTAACTCGCTAAGCTGGGCTTTATGAGAAAGCCCCTGTGCTATCCGGGGGTGAAGTCATGCTGAAAATGACAGAGTGTGGCATTAAGGGCAGTTAATCTTACCTTGTGGCTGTTGGATGTCAGTAGAATTTGATATGCTAAGATGTGTTGCTAGGGCCCAGTGAAGTCAAAAGGCAAGTATATATGCCTTTTCTATGGGGAAAAAGGTGCCATTGATGACAATCACGATGATGATGATGATGATGATGATGGCAGTGATGACGGTGGTGACCATACTGATGACAATGGGAAGAGCTATTTCCAACAGAGGACTGGGCCTGTGGTAATCACTACATATGCATACTGTAATTTTATCCATAAACTATTTTGAAATATAAGCAACGGTATTTTCATTTTACAATTCAAGAAACTGAGAGTCAGATAAATTTTGTCACATTACTAACAAAGGCAAAATCAAGGTTCACTTAGTGCGAATCTAAAACTTCCGCAGGGGGTCTGCTGTAAAACAACCACATCACAAAAGTCTGCACGTAGATTTTCTTCATGTTACTCTTCAGTAAAAAGAAGTGATATCAAGTATGAGGAAAACAGAGTCAACCATATTTGTAAATATTATAAAAAATAGGTCTCCAGCCCAGCTGGCGTGGCTCAGCGGTTGAGCATGGCGATTCCAACCCCGGTCAGGGCAAGTGCCCTGGTTTGGGGCTCGATCCCCAGTAGGGGGCGTGCAGGAGGCAGCCGATCAATGACTCTCTCATCACTGATGTTTCTCTCTCTCTCTCTCCCTCTCTCTGAAATCAATAAAGACAATTAAAAAAATAGGTCTTCATAATAAGGCCACTTGAGAAATTGCACTTGCGATTCTGATGCTTCCTTGGTCTCTGATTTGCCGACCATGGGTGCCTGGTTTCACAAGCACTTTCCACAATGCCCCTGAGTCCCTAATGAAACAATGTGGCACTTGCATTATGGGCTCTCCATGAATTAGTTTGACAACTAGTGAAAATCAAGTTAAAAAAAGGAAAAATCTCAGCTTTCAAACTGTGACGAGCATTTATTTGGACAGTTGACAATAATATTTGAGCATCTAGAGTACACACCCTGATTGTACTTTACAATTGTTCAGCCAGTTGTCTCATTCGATTGCTACTGGGTGTTATCTAGACACATATCTCAATCATTCCTGAGGGTTGTGTGGAACAATACCAAGGGGAACACACAAGGCACCACTCTGGCCTGAATGCTATCAGACAAGAGGCAGAGTCCTTGGATGTCAGAGATGAAACAACATACGTAAGTGACAGTTTAGTCCTTTCACAAATGAACAAACTATCGTGTAGCGAGAGGACGTGATCCACTTAAGGTCACAATATTAGTCAGAACAAGGCAAGGTTATGCTGCAGTAACAAGAAATTTCACATTTCAGTGTTTAATAAAAAAAACTTTTAAAGTGTTCCTCTCGAATGCTACATGACCCAAATACTAGTCAGCCAGGTAGCCCGGCCCAGAGACCCCTCCCCCCAGCAGAAGTGGACCTGGTCAGCACGTGGAGAACAGCGGCGCAAGGACGCTGGGGCGGGGACTCGCACACCTGAGCTCACAGTCACTCAGAGGTGGAGCCCGCTTGTTGGCATCTGTGAGAGAGGCCTTCAGAGCTGCGCCCTTCTCTAAGTATGACACCTCCCTGGTGCGAGCTCTTCATTATTGATCACTCTGCGGATACAGAAACCAAGGGGAAGAAACCCATTTTAGCAGATGGCAATCACAGAGCAGAGCCAGGGCCCAGGCCTTCTCGGGTTCAGCCCTTAATCTTTACCTGGCGGTGTTTCTCATCGCTCCCATCTCCTTTGCCACTCGGCCTGTAACTGGAGCCCAGGTGCCAGCCACATGAATGACTTGTCCTACCACTAACACCTTAGCACTCTAGGTGTCGTCCACGCACCGGGTGCGTCAGCAACCTGGGCACTCAGGAAGACAGGGTGTCAGGTCCACCTCAGGCCCATGGTCCAAACTTACAGAGCCTGCGTCCCCAGATGATGGGTGCAAGTACAGTGTGAGAAGCGCTGCCCGGAGGCTCATACCCACTCTGACTCGGGGACTTCATATGGGAGGCACTCTTATCCATGGGTGGTGTAGTATGTGTGGCATAACTTTCATTTTGTCCAGAAACATTTATTTTTAAATATGTTTTTTTATTGATTTCAGAGAGAGGAAGGGAGAGGTAGAGAGAGAGAGAAACATGGATGACATGAGAGTCATGGACCAACTGCCTCCTGCACGCCCCCGAGTGGGGATCCAACCCATAACTCGGGCAAGTGCCCTGACCGGGAATCGAACCATGACCGCCTGGTTCATGGGTCAATGCTCAACCGCTGAGCCACACCAGCTGGGCATTGTCCAGGCATTTTTTTAAAGGGAGTCCCCTGTCCAGCATGGAGTTAGTTGTATGTCTGATCTTCCCCACCTCCCCTCATGGGAGTCGGTTAATCCAGGCTGGCCTGGGGGCTCAGATTCCAGAGTCCAGAGATCAGCGTGAGAACAGTGCTGCTAACTGAACGCAGCGGGTGAGGGAATGAGCGAGAGACTGAGAGACCAGGGATGTGGCCCAACAGGACCAATCAGCGACCTTGACTGGGGAACAGACGTGGATCCCCCACAGGACCACTTGCCTGCAGAGGAAGAAAACTCAGAGGATACAGAAGGAAATGAGAGACCCGCAGGCATGTCTCTGCCAAGGTCGCACACGTGCCCAGGCGGGCCCTCGAACCCCTCACCGATGTCAGCAACAGAGTCATGCTGGTGCTTGACCTTGTTTGTTGGCGTCTCTACATAGCAGCTGAATAACTTCCAATTAATTCTCCTGATATTTTATATTAAATTAATCTTTCTGGACAGAGCTTAAGCATCACCACCCCTAAGCAGCCTTTCATGACACCCCTTCTCTAAGCAGAAATAACAGCCCTGTCTTTGCCAACGTGATTGTCGGGCATGTCCCTGCCATGACTCTGATCACCCCACATAATCACAAGCTCCTCAGCGTCTTTTCCGATGGCCTGCAGGTGGGCGGAGGGCAGGACCTGAAGCATCAGCACCTTGAAGAGTGTCTGCCACATAACAGGCCCTTGGTCAAAATAGTTTGAATAAAATTTTATTGGCAATAACTTCCACATGGCACACATGCACAGAATTTGCTTTAAATCCTTGTGAAAATCTCGAATTAGTACTATTTCAGCAGAATTGGCCACGTTTTCCTGGGCAGGTCCAATAAAAATAAAGGAACAATGTAATCACCCAGTCTTTTAGGCTTCATTAAGTACAGAATTGGAGGTAAAACCTAGAAGCCAGGCAGCACGTGGGAATTTGAAAGTCTTCTAAAGACCTTAAAATGAACAATTACGAGGACAGGGTTCTGTAGTTCAAATGAATCTTAATTGAATCGGTCTGGGAAGAGAAGCCCGAATTAGAGTTAAAGGGAAAGTTTAAGGGATCCTTCATAATTAGGTAAGCTAATGCCAAACGCTCACAGTCTAATAGTTTCATCCACTCCTATGGCTGGATTAAGAGGAGAGAGAACAAATTAGCAAGAAGCACCTCTATAAAATTCACACCGTGTAATCTCATGTCCTTTCCTTGATGGGCAGGACCTGGAGTGGGGGAGAAACTGGGCGGGGGAGTGAGATGGGGCCCCAGACTTAGGCTGGGAAATGCAAAGTCAAAGGAATTAGCAGAGGCTGCATTTCCAAAGATGAAATCAACGAAAACCTCTAACATCATGTTAACAAAACTAAAGTCTGAAATAAAGAGGCGAATTCAATTGTCTGCCCTGGATACAGCAAACCGAGTGTTTTTACTCAGCTAGAGGTCAGTTAATGAGGGGGGTGCATTAGGCAAGGTGGAGATAGAGGCATTGGTGGAGAGGGCGATGTGGGAGCCCCCAGAATGGAAGCCATCTCCATCACTATTGCGTTTACACAAGTCCACACCCAGCGATTGTGTGCCTACTGTGTGCACGCCTTCGTTAGATGCTGAAAAATTCATTAATTAATATGACTACTTTAACCTATCCTATTCTACAAATGTTTATGTCCCCTAATTTTTGTGGAAATGAAGTAGGGTGCAACCAATTTAACGCGGGATCATGAGTATGTGGAGAGGAGTCAGAAACAGCCCCTGTACCGTAGAGGTGCCTGTTTATGAAGAGACAGAACAGCGACCACGGGAACACAGTGCAAGGCCACCCGACAGACGTCATGAGGCTCCTGAGGAAGTGAAGTTGACGAGAGACGGATTCTAACGCGAGGACGTAGGACAGGACTGGGCCGGCCCTTTCCAGCCGGCGTTTCAATGGGAAGCAAAAGAGGACAGGGGCCTCTAGGTGGAGAACCCAACACAACTCCTGGGTGGGTAC
Organism: Miniopterus natalensis; assembly: GCF_054644295.1. Classification (NCBI taxonomy): domain Eukaryota; kingdom Metazoa; phylum Chordata; class Mammalia; order Chiroptera; family Miniopteridae; genus Miniopterus; species Miniopterus natalensis. Next base: position 40,170,795 of record NC_142096.1, on the reverse strand, counting down.
GTGTGCGTGTGTGTGCGTGTGTGTACACATGTATACACATATATGTATATATGGAACATTTTTGCCAGAGCAAAGATTATATTTGATCCTGTTACTACAACCACTGCTATGATGAATTCTTCAGAAAACACTTCCACACAGTTTCTCTTACGTTATTGCCGTCACAGTCCTATGAGATGGAGAGACAAAAGGGTTTTATTCTGATTTTACGTTTGAGAAGTTGAGACTTAAGCCAATGAGCCCAAAATGGCAGAGCCAAATCTAGAAGGTTTTCACCCCCAATCTGATGCTTTTTTGTCATTCTACAAACCAGCAAAAAGGGGGGGGGCATCAGAGAGATTAGAACCCCATCATGTGACATCTTCGTGTTCCTCTACAGTGTTTAGAGTGCAGTGGGTAGACACTTGATAATCATGATTTCTTTATTATTTTACTATTTTGTTCAGGTACTATCAACTTAAATTCTGTTGCAAATCTGCTTTGGCAAAGATAATCTGGATCACACATTCGTTTTACCCAAATGCTAATCAGTTGTCACACACCGATCTGGAGCGGAGTTCAAAGCACACCCCTCCCCCGTCCTTCCTTTACCTGCCCCGAGGAAGGGAGCCCTAGGGTGTGTCCTGGTGGGCAGCCCCCAGTATGGCCAAGAATCTTCCCTGTGCTCTTGACCTTGTGTGACACTCACTCCCCTTGACCAGGGGCTGGAATTGTTGACTCACTTCTAACAAATAGAACACAACTGAACTAACTGGATGCCACTTATGATTCGATTTTAAAGACTAGGGCTTCGGACTTAGACACCTTCTTTCACTCTTTACGCTCTCTTTCTCTGGGGACAGCCAGCTCCCATACCATGTGGGTGCCCTGCAGAGAGGCCCATATGGTGAGGGATCAAGGCCTGTATGTGGCCATGTAGTGAGCTTGGAAGTGGACACATCCCTCTAAATCAAGAAGCCAGGCGGTTCTGCTTGATAGCTTGACCAAAACTGCCTGAGAGACTTTGAGCCAGAGGCACTCAATTAAGTTATGCCCAGAGCCCTGACCCATGTGAAATGTGAGATCATAAATGTGATGTGATATATATATCATATATCATATATATGATATATATATCACACATATATATGGAGAGAGAGAGGGAGAGAGGGAGGGAGGGAGCTATACATCTCTCTACCTAGCTATCTAGAGCTCGTTGGCTCTGTTTCTCTGGGAAACCCTGATACAATATATTAACACTCACAGAAGCAGCACAGGAATGTGGTGCCTGGAGTAACGTAAGGTCACTGTTGTCTCCCATAGGGACTGAAAAAAAGCTGTCATCTGGTCTTTTTCTTTTTTAGGTCCTAAAGGATAGAGTGATTGAAAATATAAATTTGGGTCCAGAATGACCACCCGAACATTTTAATCCTCAGGAAGACTATTATTGATAATAAAAAAGAAAGCAATGCTTTGCAGAAGAGTGATGCTGAGACAAATGCAGGATTTATATGTGTGTGTATTACATGCATGTATGTGTACGTGTATAAGCATACACACATGTATGACCCTGAAACCAAACTAGAAAGTGAATGTGTTTTACTGCCTGAGAATGTGTGTTTTTTATCTTAAATACACAGAAGCCACCTGCCCGGTGAGCTGTCTGCATGCATTTATCACCCTGGAACCAGGGCACCGCCAGGTCCAAACAGACGTGTGGAATTATGGTCAAACAGACATACGCCACCAATAGATCTTAAACCAGTCCGCTCCATGCACCCAGAGTAAAGCTCCCTGTCCTCATCTCACAGCTGGAGGCCTCCCACCCCCAGCCTCTCAGGGCCCTCCCTGCCTGCACATTGCCGCCTATGGCTCCTGCCTCCTTCCTGCAGCTAGTGCCTCTCAGGGGCCATGTGGCCTTCGGTTTTCCTCCACTTGGGGGCATGCAAGTAACAATTAGTGACTATTCAAGACCAAAGATGCCAGCCTGGTAGGAGAGGCCAGGAGTTTGGCTAAACCCCAAGTCTGGTTTTTAACTAACTGAAAGATTTGCCTTCGTTCTTGCCAGTTCTCTCCTTTTTAACACATGAATTTTCTTGAACATGTCTATTAAGCTCTTGGAAGTTCCAAATTCATTGGGTTATCAAGACTAAAGGAAAACTTCTATGGAACAAATGGTTCCATCTAGTACGTGAATCCAGGGACCCGGTTTACATAAAAGGGGTGGAGAGGAGTGGGCCAGTGACTTTGGGGTCCTTGGGTTGGATCAGACCACAGCAGCTTTAGAATGCCGGGCTGGTCTGCCAACACACAGCCAAAACAACAGTTTGGAGATGACATTTTAGGATCACTGGGCACCATCCTCCAGGACCCAGTCTATGCTTTGGGTCACACACAAACCGTTACCTGGCGCTGGGTTCCAGTGGGAAACTAGGGTGGACACAGCACTCAGAGCGACCACAGTGAGAACGTGTCCTCCGCCTGCAACTGTGGGCCCTTGGACTCGCCGGCCTCCAAACACACGTGGAGAGGGGGTGTCCCTCTAGCGGACGAGGGGAGGCCCACATTTGACTCGTGCATGGGCTCTCGGAGCCCCTTTGCCAATGGGAGTGCCCTCAGGGTAGCCGCTGACAGCCTCCTGGTACTTAAACGCCTGTTCTTTTGTCTCTTCCTCTAGGCACTTTTCAAGTGTAATCTATACAAGTTATGCATGATGTAAACAATTTACCACCTGATATAAATATTTCTAAATATTAAATATTCTACAATAGGACATTTGTGACTGCATCAAATTCTGAACACTGAATACCATAAAATATTTCTCCCATTTTGACCTTTGTTTTCGTGGACCTCCCTTCTCTGTGTGGAGCTGGTCAGGAAGTTCCCCTACGGAGAAGGGCCAGTGGCAGTCCCAGCAGGACCGACCGGGCGATGACATCCCCACCAAGCACCTCCCCAGCATCCAGGCTGCAGAGTGTTGTTAAAACCTTAGGGATGACACATTGAAGCCAGAGTAAACCTACGACACTGTTTATAAATCTCACTCAGAACTCCCCTGACTTACCAACTTGAATACCACCTGCTATTCTCGAATCTGCCCCCTTGACCCGAGAGAGTCTAGCCCCAGGTAAGCGGAGCCAGAGCAGAGGGGCCTTTCCCAGGCCAGTCTCTGGTGGCCCGGTCCCCATCTTAATTATTGGGTATGGAAGCAGCTGCACAGTAGGAAAGAAAATAAAACTGGGGTAGTACTGCTTCTAATTTATGCTTGCAATAAATTGTGATTGCCTGTGCCAGCCACCAAGTCGCAATGGGAGGAAGGCGACAAAGCATTGCTAATGACAGATTTGACAAAGGTTGTTGATGTATTAAGCAGATTAACTGAGAGGGTGCAGGGCGGCAGTTTGCACACTATCAAGGACTATCTGGACTTTAAAATATATAGATCCTGTGACCTGGGGACCGAGCCTGATACCAGGGCTTGTGCCCTGACCGGGAATCAAGCCATGACCTCCTGGTTCATAGGTCGATGCTCAACCACTGAGCCATGCTGGCCGGGCACTGTGACTTTTTATATTTGTGTTTCTGTTCTTGTTTTTATTTGCTTTTCTGACCCAAAACACCTAGGCAACATGACGAAGTCACTGGCCCTGATGATGACAGTGACAAAAGCAGAAGATCCCCGGGAGGCTTCCGAGAACACTGCCATTCTCCCTGCTCTAGGCCAGGCCTCCGCCGGTGAGGCCGCAGTCAGAGGGGAAGAGCCGCTCTCCAAAGCGCGCACTCTCAGCTTGGTCGTCTGAAATGCAGACAGCCACTGGGTCCTTTAGGGAGGGCCTCTGAAGGCACTATGACAATCAACTCACCACCTAGGAAAGGGGGAGGTGGGAAACATGGACAAGCTTGGTGGCAAAGTGCTAAGCACTCTGTGTCCCAGAGGACGCAGTGCCGGTCTCACTGTGCCCAGCCCTTCGCTGCTGCGCAGCTCTGGGCAATGACCTCACTCCAGCCGCTGGCTTCCCCTCCTGTAGGTGGGAGCATAAGGCCTGCCCCCCAGAGTGTCTGTGAGGATGACACATGTTTATAAAAAGCACTTTCTGGCTTATGAGACAGTTTTGGTGTTAGGACTGTGGAACCAATGAGTTGCGTCGTGGATAGAACTAGACAAAGCACTTCGAGAACAATTTTCTGTGTAACCCTCACAGCTGGGCGAGGGCCTGATTTTGCTCATGACACAGGTGAGAAGGAAAGGCCAAAGAAATCTCGCAACATGGCCCATGTCACATAATTGGAAAAGGGGCGAAATAAGGCTTCCTCTTCTGGATGAATCCAGAAGTCGCCCCTGCACTCGGCCTGCGGTGGCCCCAGCCCAGGCCCTCGGCAGCCCGCAGAGCCCCCCAGCCGGCCGCAGCTCCCTTCCGCGCAGCTCTCCACGCCAGCTCTTCTTGAAAAGGCGAGCGCAGCTCAGCACAAACCCTGAAGCCGGTCTGCGGACGAGCCCTGTTCTGCTGACTGAATGCCGGCTCACTTGTGCTCTGTGGACGTATTCAACAAGTATTTAAGTGCCTTCCACGTACCGCTTAAGCATATAGTGAATACTAATATTGTCCATATACGATGCACAGTTTTTCTGCAGTAAGTGCTAGTCTAAACAGGCTTTAGAAAATTTGGGGTCAAGTCTTTGTTACTTAAAAGTAATATGTAAGAATCTACGCGTGGGTCTCACACTAGACACCAGTGCCCCTCCCTATGACGCTTCGAGTGGTAAAGGCAGACTAAGTAGTGTCAACATGAATAGTGCGTTTATTTATAGTCACATTAGCTGAGCCTGGCATTAAATACAATGCTAGCTTTTGAGGGTGCATTTTCTCAAACGTTAGCCTTTAAAATACGGAGGCATTGTCTTAACTACCCAGAATTTATAAACAGTCTACTTCTTTAATTATTTTTGTCTCTAATATAGCTATTTTGTAAACCCATGAAAATGACATAATTCAACAAGTGTGGCTCTCCTTGAAAATAAAAACATCACAATAACCTCTATAAAATGCTATGTAGCTGTAGTGGGAGGAGTTAATTACCCTCCCTGGGTTTTCAAGGAAAAAAAAAGTCATTTTCCTGGCTGCCTGCTGCCTGGAGTGCTCACTCCATGACTAATGCACCTTCTCGGTTTGTTGATTTCCTATCTGCTGCCTTCAAATGTTTCTCCTCCTCTCACATCATCTCCCACCTCCAGCCTTTCCATCCTGCCCAACCCCAGATGTAGCCACAGAATACAGAGTCACACGGAATCACAAAATGAGTTTTCTCAGGATCTGCTTTCCAATCAATTCACATCGACTTCCCGGGAGTTAAATTGAAAACATATGAGAATGAAATTGCATTGTTCTTGGTTTTATTTTTTTGTAGCTAATGCATATTTTGCTATAAAAAGTCAAAGCTATAGATGTGTGTAAATAGGAATAATCTCTAAATTTTATATTGAGATAGAAGCATTTATTACAGAGAAAAATGTATTTTATATACACTGAAAAACATAAGTCAAGGACAAAATATGTGCATGTTGATACACAGGTACATATATTGTTTCTGCCATTCAATAGAGGGCTTCCAAGGCAGGCAGGAGCCAGCAGTGGGGGGTGAGGTGAACAGGCACAGTCCCTGACCTCGAGGACCCACTTACAGGAAGGAAGATGGACACGTACGAGACATAAGCTATTTTCAGAATTATCTCAGAATGTCTGCAAATACACCGGGCCCTGCCTGAGACTCTTCTTCCTTGCCCGGGCATCTTAGACCAGTTCATGTGAAGAGTCAGAGGTCACACAACAATTTAGGTCAGTTTATGTGATGAGTCGGAGTTCACATAACATCTTAGAGCAGTTCATGTGATGAGTCAGAGGTCACACAACAGTTTACATCAGTTCATGTGACCAGTCCGAGGTCACACAAAGTCTTGGATCCGTCCATGTGACGAGTCAGAGGCCACACAGCTAATGAGTGGGAAAGTCACCTCACTTTCTGCCACTGTCAAATGAAGGGTCAGGATCACAATTCTTTCAAGAGGGACAATTTGCAAGATGCTTGGAGGAAGACTGTTAAAATAAACATTTAAAGGGTCAGATAATAACTAAGCTTTAATAAAAGAGGCGTGGAATACAACATTTTAGGATATGACAAATTTTGTTATATTTGTGATGAATATTTTGTTCTCAGCTTTCTATTTTTAAACAATCGCAACAGAAAGAACTGAAAGATCAACTTTTATAATTTCTCTCAGACTTTTTCTTTTTGGTCTCTTCTTCCATTGAACAATCCAAACAACCAACACACACACGCACACACGCACACACACATGCACGCACACACATCCCCACATGCATGCACACACTTTCATCGCACGCCCCATAATCCATGCATAATTCTTACCACCACGCAATCTCCTCCCTAAAGTCACATTGGATAAAGATCTTGACAAGTGGCGGAGGGAGTGCAGGAGGGAGGCTGAGGGAACCATTTAGGGAAAAGGAGAGAACAAGGAGGCTCGAGCTTGTGGTGCGTCTGGGCTGCGCTTGGGACTGACATTTAGTGGGTTGCTCTATAAAAGAGAAAATCTTACTGGATTGAAGCTAATCCCTTAATCCCTTCCATTTGTACATTAATTTACAGTTCTCAGAGCATTTTCCCAACCATCATCACATTAATCTTCACAAATGCCAGGAAAGAACACAGGACAGGGACTTATCAGCCCTGTTAACGTAAGAAGGAGAGGGTGTGATTGGGCCAAGGTCACCAAGACAGGGGGGATGAAGCTGGTTGAAACTTTCAGTTGTTCCTTTTAGTTTTAGTCATGGCCCCTCTTTTTTTTTTTTTTTTTTTTTTTTAATCCTGGAGGTAGATATTAATTTGGGCCATGGGAAGACATAAGTAAACAGATGAGAGTCTGTGTCCTGTGTCCGGCTGCCACACCTGTGGTAAAGACTCCTCCTGAGATCCCAGTGGGTCTCCTGACCTCCGCCAGCAGACTCCAGAGTGTGGTCTAAGGACCTATGCTGGCCCCACAGGGTATTTTCCACTCCACAGCGCAACAGGGCCTTGTGCCTGAATGCAGCCCACTGCCTCGGAGCACACTGGTCATTCCAGGTGACAGTTTTTCGTAGCAGGGCTTTGCAGGCTGAGGAGGTGGCGCCCTGCGGAGCATCCCAGTGCAAACACACTCCTAGCCCTGTAGCAAGCAGCGGGAGGACAAGCCCTTTGAGTAGCAGGGCTCTTGGCCAGTGAAACTTATTGGACAAAACTAATGACACTCCAGTGTGGGGTGTCAAAGTGGCGTCTCTCCATGGTAACTACTTGAGTTCCCATGGAGAAATTTGAAACTGGAGAGTTCCCTACTCAGATCTCTCCCATAAAGTCCATATCTCCCCACTTTCTCAGGCGAATGAGCCCCACGTACTCAGCCACGACAGGCTCTTTGGGCTCCAGACACAGAGATAGCACTTAACGGAGGAAAGTGGTCAGGGCCATGAGAGGTGTGTGCTCAGGGGCTCTGGAAAGACCAGGCAAGGGGCTAAAGCAGGGCAGGTGAGGGAAGACTTGCAGGGAAGACGCCAGAGAGGAAGCGATACTGCACTGAGCCAGCGAGTGCTGGGCATCTCCCAGGTAGGCCGTGGAGGAAGCGTGAGTGGGAAGCCAGAGCAGGGAGCGAGTTCAGGGAGCTGTGAGCTTGTCATTATTCAGCCCACGTGGGAGGAGCCTGGTCACAAAGGATCCTAAAGGCCCTTGTATGTCTAAGGAAGAAGCTTGGTCTGTATCCGTGGGGTGTGGTGACCACCCAGGCACTTTCGCAGGAGCATGAAGGACAGGCCCACATTGGTCAAGCATACCCTTCCAGACTCTCAGAGATTGTTGGAGGCTGCAACCAGTGGGAGGAAATCAGGTAGCAGTTTTTGTAGCAACCCAGGAGGGCAGGGTTGACCAAGTCAGGGAACCTGGAGATCTGGGAAAGAAAATTGGAATTTTTAAGGGGTTGAGCTTGATAACTAACAATAGATAACGTTAGGGCGGAGGGAGCTGAGAGAGAGGGAGACGTGCAGGTCAGTGGCATTCTTGGTTTGTGCCCTGGTAGAGCACTAATGTGCTGGCTCCCGGCCCAGCACTCACTGTTCTCCATAACCACGCAGGTTGTGTGTGAAGCCAGGACCCACCTGCCCCTGGACCTGGACCTAGACCTCTGTCCTGCACTGACCATGTCCTGCATCATGACCAAATCCGGCCAGAGACACATCCTACTAGCCCAGACATTCTGTCCTTGCTCACAACAAGCTTTCCCATGGACCTGGGGTCACGAGCAGGTTCCTGCTCCTGAGCTCCATCTCACAGTCCTCACCTCACCCTGCCCTCTCAACCTGAGAGTCCCCTCTCTCCCCCTGCCTCCCGACTCCACCTCTCCTCAGTGAGGCCCGGCTGGGATAGCCCGTCCCTTCTCCCTGCTGTGAGCTGCCTTGGGTGAGATGCTCCAGGTGTGACTGTCCAGCCCACCACCAGTCCCAGTCTTGAGTGACTTTGACCAGGGCTCTGTCCAGTTTTAATGTCCCAAATGCCTTGCTTGACACATCTCCCTGAAGACTGTGGGGGGCTGTTTCTCTTTGGGGCCACACAGCTGGAGGGGAGATTGCAGGACCTGATCCGCTCAGCTGTCCCCCGCTCACCTGCGGTCCCCGCCCCCCACTGCACTGAACGTGTTCACACTCCCGGTGGACAAGGGGGAGATGCTGCTCACAACGAGCATCAGTACCGGTGGATGGGGCCCCAGGGTAATAATGTCTGGGTGGCACTTTGTCTCCTTGAGTCCTCACAAGAAATATGGTTTGTTCAACATGCAACAGACACTTATTGTGCCCGTATGATGTACCCAATGCTGTTTAAGGAATCAGATTCAGAGAGGAGAAAAGATGGAAACGGTTTCTCTCTGGCCACTATGATAAGATTTAGTGGAGGGGAGGTGGGTACAGACAAACAAACAAAATTCAGTTAGTGGTAAGTTCCATGAAGAAAATAAAATAGCACAGGGAGAGGGAGGCAGTGGGGGGTGGGGGTAACCTCTCAGCAGGGACAGGTGAGCTGAGAGGGGAACGTAAGTGGGGTCCACCCTGCTTCCCGAGAGGGGCCAGCTGGTGCAGACATCCCAAGGCGAGAATGAGCCAAGCCAAATGCTGGGATCCAAGGCCATCTTGCCTCGGACATCCATGTAGAAGCTAGAGTTTGCTTCCAAATTCTCGTTCTGGAAGAACATTATTGCCTTTCACTTTCCCTGTAGAGGCCTCTCTTTATTTTTGAGGGAAAGAGTTTGGCACATTAGAAAGCACACAGGCCTGGGGGAAGACATAGTTAGGTTTGAATGTCATTCCATCTGTTTATTTCCAATAACTTCATTAAGCTGTTTAAAATTTCCCAGCCTCAGTTTCTTCAACTGTGTGACAATGATGAAAAGACTCAGCTTTAGGTATTTGGAGTGAGATAAAACATTTATTAACACAGTAAATGTCTGAGACCTAATGTGCACTTGGTAGATGTTAGCTCTTCCCTCTGCTCGTTGCTGAGATTTGAGACTAATCCAAACAGGAGAGTTATCAGAGCTGATGTTCCGTCCGTAACCCTCCTGCTTCCATTTAAGGAAATACTTTTTATTAGTATAATGAATTAGGAATACAAATTTGAACACCACAATATTTTTAAGTTCCGTTAAGTATATTTAAGTGTGAAAATGAAAAAATATCTCTCAATGTGTGAGTAGCCTGCTAAAATATATCCATTTCAATGGGCCTGAGAATTAGCCATGGCAACAAACAGACAAGAAAAGGCATCGAGCTCAGGCCCAGGGATAGCGACTTTAGCTTTCCGCGTCATCTACCGGCAGAGGACCTGCAGGGCTGGGAATGATCACTGTGCCCGTGCGGATCAGAAGTTACAACTCTAATCCTTCAATGACCCTGGAAGTCAGGTGTTTTCATGTGACTCCAGCCGCTGCAAATGACAGCGTCCGGCCGTAACCCGCAAAGGAAGGCGTTCGTGAGTGACTGTGAAGGGCAAGGCTGGGGCCAGAAGCAGCTGCGGCCGAAGCATAAGTCCGAGTGCTGGGTGGAGCTTGGCTTCAGTGTTGGATTTCCTTCCAGGGTCTCTGCCCGCAGCCTTCTGTGTTTCCAGGAGAAATGTCATTCCTGGAACCCCCAGATCCTCATGACTCATGATGCAAAATTAAAGCGGGTTTTCTTTCTCCACAGACCAGTCTCAGGGAGGACACCATCGGCCCTGCTCAGAGCAGGTGGCTTTATTGTAACACTTTCTCATGATCAGATCATGAAGTCAAATGCCCATCCTGTAGTAGGGAGAGTGGTGTTTAAGGGTGGCAAGGAATCAAGGTCACAATTGACAACCCTGTCAGGACAAAATGCAGGTGATAGGATCATTGTTAAAGAAAGGATGTTAGGCCCTGGCAGGGTTGCTCAGTGGTTGGAGCATTGTCCTGCGCACCAAAAGGTTGTGGGTTTGATTCCCGGTCAGGGAGCCTATGGCATATGAGAGGCAACCGATTGCTGTTTCTCTCTCACATCAATGTCTGTCTCTCTCTCTCTCTCTCTCTCTCCCCTCTTCCCCTCTCTCTAGAAATCAATTAAAAAATAAGAAATGCTGTTCAATAGATGTATAAGATATACTAGATTGCATTTGTAATTTCTATATGAGAAAACTGAGGCTAGGATATGGAAATCCACAAACAACACAATCTTGCCCAAATCACACAGCCAATCAATGGCAGAGCAAAGGTTCAAAATGACGACTGGCTCTGAACCTGAGGGATTTCCAGCATGGGGCCTGCTTCCCGCACCCTCCGCTGCGAGGAGGTGCCAGGAGGGAGGCTTCAGCTCGGAGACGAGAGCGGCGCCTGCCACTCCCAAAGCACAGTGTCCAAGGGACTTCTCAGGCATCAGGTTTCCTCTTCGTTTGGGCCTATTTTGGGTACATGTATATTAGATTATTTTAACATGGGCTTCCTTGTGCTATTTCATATTTCTCAAATGCAATTTACTAAAAAATGAAATTGTCAGAAAAAGAACAGTTAATTGGAAAGGACCCAGGCCGTGTGCAGCTGAACTCAGTAAGTCTTGGGTTTTGGGCCACACAGAATGCCGGAGGGAAACGGAGCAGCCACACTGTGGTGGTTTCCAGACTGCTCGACAGGGCCACGGGCTCCAGGGTCCCCGGGGTCCCAGGCAGCAGCCGGAGGAGATCCAGAGCCAGTGTGGCGCAGGCAGCCTCCTCCCCGCCGGCTGCAATAGGTGAGGGGCAACTGCTTTCACAGGAGGGCAGCCTGCCCCCCAGGTCTCGTAGCCGAGCAAGTCCCTGGTGCCATCCCCAGTACAGGGCGGTGGGGGATTGTTTTGGCACGTTACCCACTAATGGTTAGACTTGACCCTTGTCGCCCCCCTCTAAAGGTGTCCAGTTTCACAGCACAAGCACACAGCAGTCCCTGAGGGGCTCATTACTCTTGCGCCCACAGGCCAGGCGGTCAGGACCCTGAGGAAGGAGCCCAAGGTTCTCATTAAATTGCCCAGAATCAGCAGAAACACAGACTGACAGACTCGTTGACTGTGCGCTGTCTCCTCACATGGACTCGGGGCTCAGCCCTCAGCAGCACCCTGTGACCGATGAGTCCAGAACAGACGACTGGTCACCGCTCCCCAGCAGCCACCTCTCTGTGGGTAACAGCAGCTCTGCCTCTGTCAGGGCTCCTTCGCTGGAGCCGCCCTCCTACGGACCTGGACCTGTACCGAGGACACCCCCAAAGCTTTAAATAGCCATTTCTGATGATTCCTCGCAGTTGAGCAGCGTATGTTTCTCTCGTCGGTCTCCCCCTCCCACTAACACTTCTCACCGTTTATGAGTCGCACTGAAGCGTCCTGCACCCCTGCCTGTCACCTCTGGGAAGCCGCGAGCCCATCTGTTGACTCAGCGAACTTTTGCTCCAGGAGATCCTGAGCCGCGCCCTGTGGCACAGCGCAGCCTGTAGGCCGAACAATCGCTCCCACGCCGAGTGGGGACAGCCCAGTGGGGCGGAGACGGGCAGGGCCACAGGCAGGTGATGACCACGCCGGGGCGTAAACGCCCCCGGGAGAGTCGCACGGGGGGGGGGGGGGGGGGCGGCGGGGCACGGGAGCTCGATACCCAGCTACCCAGCGGATGGGAGAGGGTCAGAGCAGCCGCCCAGAGGGACCCGGCTCTCTCTGTTTCTCAGTTCTCCCTCTTACTGTACATCCACAAGTATCTAGAACTTGGCTACAAATGTTTGTTTGAAAATTGCCAGCCGCCCACTGAGAGAAGTGCCTTCAGGCACCACTGGATGGTGATTTGGGAAGCAAGTGCCAACAGGACCGTCAGGAAGTCTTACGAAGATTTGACATCCACGGTCTCGGATGCTCAGGGGTGTCTGAGGTCAGTTGGCCTCACTCTTGCTTCTCTAAACTTTGAGAGTGTTGCTCAAGGCATTTTTAGACCTATTCGCTTTTTACTCTTGTCCATGCTCTCTACCTCCCCATGAAGGCGTTTTTTTCCAATAAGCACTGAAATTTTAACGGGAAAGAAAATGAAATGTGGAACAGAGTCCCTTCCTGTTGGACCTCTCAGGTCCAAGGAATCCGTGGTCTCTGTGGCCTCCAGCCCGGGGGGTTCCGGAGAGGGAACCATAGGTGAGGGGTCCCCTTAGGTATTTTGCTCCCATTTGGAACAAATAAGAAATGGCTTTATGAGAACAGGGACAGGAAGCACAGAGCCCTGGCACGGGCGCAGCGGGGTGGGGTGCCGGCAGGGAGAAGTGCACCCTCTGGCCTGCCAATCGCTGTGTGAACTCGGCCGGAGTATTTAGTCTGTCTGGTCCCCAGTTTCCTCGCCTGTGAAATGGAATCTGTATTGGTATCTACCCCACAGTGTGAGAATTAAATCTGAGAGTATATGGTAAAGAGAGCTTTGGCCAATAATTTTTCTTATATAAACATTTGCCCCAACCCTGAGAGCTTATTCTTAGAGCAGGGAGAGTGTGGTTAGTGTTTGGGAAATTGGAGGAGACCCCCCTAGTCAAAGGGTAAAGGCAGCCTCAGCGAGAGGAGAGGCGAGGAGAGGCTGGGATGCATCTGACGAGAAACGGGATGGAGGACCTTTCCCTGACGCTGACTGGGGCGATGCTTCTCAGAACAGTAACGCTGTTGCAAGGAGCAGCGTTTGAGTCTCCACCATTAACAAATACTGTGCAGAGCATTTGGGGGAACACGAGAGAGAGTTGATGCCTTCAGGGGGGGCTGTGTTTATTCACTATTAAGTGTCAGATAATAGATTGTTTCAATGAACGTATTAGAAAGGGCTTCAATCTGACTCCTGTAATTTATATAAAACAGGGGAGTGAATGGTTATAATGCAATGTAGACAGTGGTAACTATTCTGCGTTTGATACAAATGAAGAGAGACAGGATAACACAGGAAGCGATGGATCGGGAGGAAGGGGGGACATTTGTAAACCGCCTCTGCCGTTTACAAAATTCTGCACCTGCGAAGGCTTGGGTAAGCGCCTCAGCTCACATCGGTGTTTGCGAGCACTCTCCACGCACCAGGCGCAGAGGGTGCCAGGGAACTGCGCCGGGGTCCCTGACCCAAACGAGAGCAGCGTTCCCCGGGTGTCCTGGGCCCTCCTGGAGTGTGAAGCGGCGCGAAAGCCCTTTCCTGCGCTAAGCTGTCGCTCTCAAGGGGCCTTGTCGCCGAGCCCCCTGCTCTGGGCGTTCCCTGGGCAGGGAACGAGGGCTTCCCGGTGGAGAGGCGAACAGGGGTGGCTTCTGGAGGGACCAAGACTAACCTGAGTCCTGCTCCATCTTATCTATTAAAGCACCATGTTGCTAGCATTCATGTTTCCAGGGAGAAATAAGAACAATGTACTAATTGAATAAAAGCTGGATGCTTATTATTGCTAAATGTCATTCAAAGGGCTTCGGAAGACATGTTCGGCTAATTAACTATTATGATCAGGTATCTATGGAAACGGCTGTACATTAGTGCTCAAAATAGACAATCACTTAACCGTTTAACAAAAATAAAGATGCAAAAGCAAGCCCAGTTCAGTGACTTCAGTGATTTCTTGCAACATATATGGTAGGAGAAAATTGCTGAAACTTTAAAGGAAAAAAAATAACATCAAAATGAAAAAGACCCTGGTGAGAGTGAGGGAGTGGAGTAGACAAAGGAAACTGTTCCACTGGTCTGAAGACCATACGTTATGTGCGTTAACAGCAACTCATGCCCTTGATAATAATTTGTTGTAATATTTAATATACTACAAAAACATTGAGCCTTACTTATGATGTCTGGTGAAAAGAACCCAGTCTCTGCCCTTGAAGAAGTCGCAGTGTGGAGTTGAGGAGGAAGATCTAACAGGAGAGAGGCATGTGGAAGTGCTGGGAACACACATGAGGGCATTGTAAGTGTGGTGGCTGATCTGGGAACCAGTGAGCACCACGGGAGCAGTAGCCTTGACCGTGGCCTTACAGCCAGAGAGGTCATACAGTGAAGAAGATGTATAAGAAATGGTGCCAGCAACTGGCTCTACCCTGGATTCCATGCCCAGTGCACTGGGAAATGACCAAAGCAGCAGACTGAGAGATTCCTCTGACTCTGAACACTTTATACATATTTCCTCACGTCAGCCTTGCCACAGCCTCTGTTGTGTATTATTATCGCCATCCTGGTTTTACAGCTAAATAAACAGGTGCCGGAGGTGTTAAGTAACTTGCCCACGATTGCCCTGCTAATTCAGGATTTGAACTGACCACTGCCTCGCTTACGAGCTGAGGTCTGCATCCACCTTAGTGCTCTGATTCTCTCTTTATCTCAGATTCTGTACTGTCCCTGCTATTTCTGTCCCCTGCTGTGGATCTCATAGTCAAACCTTCCCAAGATGCAGCCTGAGTGGGGCTCAACTGTTGTCCAACACAGAGCATATCTGCTAAGCAGGGTTCTCACATAGGATGCAGGTCCTCCTCTTACGTCTGGCTTAGTAAGTGCACTCAGATTCATGGTCTACTCAGAGGTGGTCAGGACAAGAGTCACATGACACAAAGTATAACTTAAGATCAAGTGATCCCCAAGGAGAGCTGGGCTAGAAGGGGGTCTGCGGGAGTGGATGGACTCCAGAGTCTCATAGACTGACCCCCAGGATAAGCTGTCTCCTGTGAACAAGAGTTGAGCCCCTTGGTAGCTGCCTGCCCATAGAACTGCAGTGGTCCCATCTGTCCAGCCAAGTCCCTGGTCTTTGCTTAATGAGTGCTCCTCCCCATGCTCCTGGTTTGCATTGCAACCGGGTTGGGAATGGAGCTCTGATATGAGCACCAGCCTGATGGCTGATGTCCTAAATTCTTGACAAATTCCTTCTCAGGCTCCCACAAGGGGGTGGGTCTCCTGGAGCATTGTTTTAGTCTAGAATTTTCACTTGCTCGTGATTTCTCTAACCGCACATGTGGCTTTCTTAATGACAGTGATTGTCCCCTGATAGATAATCGTTGGCATTGAGTAATCTTAAATAATCCATGCAGCCCTGGCTTGGCGGTGACAGAGCAATGATCACCAGACACTAGTAAGCAAACGCCACAACAGTAGATGACCAAGTCTGTTAAGAATCCACCTTTGAAATGGAGCAGAACCCAGTCGTTTTAGTCTCTTGTTGATGTGTGTGGCTGTAACACATGAAAAAATATAAGCTAAGGGTGGAAGGTAAGAACAATGGCTTCACTTGAAATACGCCCTTTAAGCAGACTGCGAAAAGGCTGGTCAGCATGCATGCTGGATCCCCTGCAGCGACACGAAGAAAACAAACATGTGGTTCGCAGCCATACATCAGTTAAATGAAATACTAAAACATATTTGAAGAGCACAAAAGGAGAAAGTAAATAAAGAATGAAAGAACAAAAACCGAAGGAGATACAGAGAAAATAAGTCATTGGTATCAATAATTACATTACATGCAAGTAGTCAAAACGCACCAATTAATAGACAGGGATTGACAAATTAAATAGGGGGGAAAGACCTACCTATTTCTGCCCATAAAATATACTCATTAAATATAATAATACAGATGAATTATAAGCAAAAGGGTAGAAAATAATATACTAAGCAAATGACACTTTAAAAAAGTAGAAGTGGCTACAGACTGGAAATCAAGAAAGATATTATTAATGATAAAAGGGACATTCACCATGTGTGTTAGTTTGCTAAGGCTGCCATAACAAAGTGCCACAAACTGAATGGTTAGAAGTTCTGGAGGGTAGAAGTTCAAAATCAAGGTATCAGAAGGATTGATTCTGTCTAAGGGCAGTGAGAAGGGTCTTTCTCCTGCCTTTTGTCTGGAGGCTGGCGCTTTGCTGACAATCGGTGGTGCTCCCCGGCTTGGGAGAGGCTCACTCCAATCTCTGCCTTCATCTTTACATGGTGTTCTACTTGTGTATGTGTCGCATCCAAGTTCCCCTGTTTTAGAGGGACACCAGTTATACTGGATTAGAAGCACACACCACATCTGCAACCATTGTATTTCCAAGTAAGCTCTCACCTGAGATATTGAGGGTTAGAGCTTCAACTACTGAACTTGGGGGTGGGGCACAATTAAATCCATAACATTGCCCGGCCGGGTGTGGCTCAGAGGTTGAGAATCGCCCTAGGATCCAGGAGATCACAGTTCGATTCCTGGTCAGGGCACATGCCTGGGTTGCAGGCTCGATCCCCAGTGGGGGGCATGCAGGAGGCAGAAGATCAATGACTCTCTCATCACTGATGTTTCTCTCTCTCTCTCTTCCTCTCTCTGAAATCAATAAAAATACATTTTTAATAAAAAATAAAAATAAATCCATAACACCAAGAATGAACAATACATCCTTTAGGTTTGGTTCCCCGTGGGCATTTAGAGGGTGAGAGGTGATCAAGACTCCAGATGCATGGATTGTGGCCACTCCCAGCAGGATCCCTGGGAAGCAGGCACCGTCCTATTCTACCCCCCTGAGAAGCCCTTCCCAAGACCACCTCTTTCTCTCTGCTCCTCTAGTACATGTTCTGTGTGATGACATCGCTTGAACATCAGAGCCTTCTTGTGGAGAAGGGCTACTGTACCTCCTTTTAAAAATAAGGATACTTAGGAGCAAAGGGATTGACTTTCCCGGAGTCCCACAGTTGGTGACTTGGTTTCAAACTTTGACCCCAAAACCTGTTCAAGTAACCATGACTTAGTACTTATAACTATAATGTAATTATTTCTCATTGTCAGTCTTCCATAGTTAATAAAATCCCAGGCCTGTGTCACCTGCTGTTTCATATTACCCATCCCACAACCAGACACCAGCATAGAACCACGTCTCCTGGTAGATCTTTTTTCATGTGGCTCAGTCTCATTCAATCTCCAGGTCTTCTCCGGGGACCCTTTCCTGACTCTTGCCCTACTTTAGGATCTCCAGTTATAGAGTCACATAACTCCTTATGTGTCCCTATCATGGCACTTACTGTACTTAATTATAATATCAATGGGTGAAGGAAGAGACTGTTTCATTCACAATTGCACCCCCGGTGCCCAATACCTATACCCGGCTTAGCACTACTCATGTGCAAAATGCATATTTATATATTTAAGTAATTGAGTAATTTGATGCATATAATTAAGTAATTTGATGCATATAATCATTAATCTGGACTTTTATTAAGAGTGTAGATGTGTCAGATTCAGTGGATCAGTGATGTGGCCCAGGAATTGGCATTGGATCAAGCATTTTCAAATTCCAATGCAGGACACTTTGCAGATGTTTATTGAGTGAATTACTGTTTGGCTGGATAGATGGATAGGTAGATAACAATGAACAAATACATCAATCAGCCCTTTAATTGATGAATGGACAAGTAAATCCATCAGTGGGCTGAGGTAAGCCCTGAGGTTGCGCTGACCCCTGAAGACTCGTTCTGGCCTTCCGGGAGCCCAGCCTGAACAGGCACTAAGCCTCCCCTTGGCCATCTCTTTAAACACAAGCACCCCAGCTGCAGTAGTTTTCTGATAATCACCATTACATTGTAAACCCCCATCAACTCTCCAAATGAAGACCTTGTGCTAAATCTTTATAGCAAACAAACAATTGGGAACTAGGAAAAGTCTTAATCAACTTTAAAGTAAACACTTGGTTTCCACTGAAACAACTATCATCTCTCCACACATGAACTCCTTGAGACCAGCACTGAGTAAGTACGGATAACAGATCTATCAGCTGAAAATGAACAAAACAGCATTTATGAAATGAGTAATTTGAATTTGATTAATGTTTATAAATGTGTTTACATATGAATTAAATATTAACCTATAGCTTGGAAGGGTTTAATCAGCCTTGGAATATTGTTTTGGAGCACAATGAAAAATAAACAATTCACAAAGGGAGAGGAAACAGATATCTGCATGCACAAATGAGGTCAATTAATTAAGCAATTTGCATACATTTAAATGGTTATTTTCAGGGCGTTTTTTTTCTTTTGACATTTGGCTCTTCATATTTCCATATTGTGTTTGCGCTGCTCTATTTATACAACACCCATCAATCACTCAGCCCCTCCGAGTGCATCCCGGTGGGCTCAGGTGCAGCTCTGGAGGCCAGTCTGCCTGACAAGCAGTCATCTCTGCACAGTAGCTCGTCCAAAGGAGCCCTGGAATGAAGGGGGAAGTCAGGTTTCAACTAAGCCAACGAATTTGATACAGAACCATAAAAGACTGGTCCACAGCAACCCGAGTGGAATACAGTAGACGCTCAGCAATTACTTCTTCCATGAGTGAATAAATGAATGAAAACGACCTGGATCGTCAAGAATCATTGAACGCAGTGGGTTTTAAAGATCATGAAATTCTATCATCATAACCCCACGCCCTTGATGGTGCTTCAGCTCGCTATGTTTTGCGCTGACCCATCTCTACAGAAGATGTTGTGAAATCTGACTGTATTTCAGTTGCTTTATAGAAATATAACATGTATTCAATACGCTCTGACAAATGAGTTATTTTGGCGCTCCAGGTTTCACAAATTCCCACGGAGGACCTTCCGCCCTTCCCACTACCAACGCAGCAGCATCGAGGCTCCTAAAGCAAAGCCAAGCAGCTGGCGAATCCAGTAACGATAAGATTAACTAGATCTGCGGTGATGCCTAACTGCCCACTGCCAACAATGCACAGGGAGGCCATCGTTAATTAGAGGCCCAAGAACTAGAAGGGGCGGAGGGCAGGTCTCAGCACAGTGAAGGAAGCGCCCATTTCTTGTAGGTCTCGTAACGTACCCGGTTGTGCGTGTGCTGCTGCTGGTATCAGCTTGTGAAAGAAACTCGGAGGGTGCTGTTCACATTTGAAACAGGATGAAGTGTGTTCTTTTTATTGCTTCTTTCAACTCCAATCCTCGAGTTTTCTCAGCCTTCAAGATGAAGAAATGGCACCGAGAGCGGTGCAGAAAGAAAATCCATTTACCCAGAGTGGGGCTAGGCTTTTGTGTTGTCGCATGGGCATCCCCTGCCCCTAGAAAGCATTCTGCCCATCCCACAGAACATTTCCCTAACTTTTAAGAAGACACTTTGACGTATTTAACAGTCGGCAGGGTCCCTCTTTCCCAGGAGGAGCATGAAGATAGCATCGCAGGGAGCAGTCACTGTTTAAGCTAACAACAGAAACGAAGGAGGGTAAGACCCACAGTAAATCTGGTCTTTCCAGTGGTCTCAGTCCGGCGGAAGTTTAGACGGAGCCCACTAAAAACAAAGGCTTCCAGTGCGGGGGGAGAGGGAGTTTCTCTGAAAGAAAAAAGTACTTTGTGAAATGCATTCTGCTGAGCTGAAGTCAGCCTCTGCCATTCTCCACCCGTCAACATCCAGGCCTCTGGAATCTCTTACTATCCTGTTGGCCAAGCAGTTGGCGGGCGGGTACTGAGCTAAGTGACATGAAAGGCAGGATAGATAGTAGCATGAAGGCACTGAGGTTGAGGTTCCATCACTTGTCAAAAAGAGCGGGGAGTTCGTATATTAAGTGCATTGTAATGTACTAGGCACTGTACTAGGCCCGTGGACGTCCATTATCTAACTGAACAGTCACTGTAACTCTTCGAGAAATAAATTATACATATTTTTATGTACATTTCAATTAAGGTTTATGGAATATTAAATATGTCCAGTTTTCCTTAAGCAATGAGCAGCAGAGCCAAGAAATTAGCTCAAATCTGCCTGACCCCATATCCCAGAATCTCACTTTGGCTCCACTACCTGCTAGTTTCAAGGTCCACTCAGACAAGCCACTGAGTCTATTGAACTTGATAAATTAAAACCCAGGAGAGTACATTGCATTTTCCAGACACAGAAAATACAACTGAGGCTGATTTCCGTTTGCCCATGTACATTCAGGTCAGAGAATTCACAGACTCCTGGCAGGACCACCATTGCCGAGAAACTGGACTGGAAAGCCACCGCCCCCCACCCAAAACACACACACACGATTTCCCTGAGATATAATCTTGCTCTTTCCTTCACCCTGCTGCCCTCCCGCTTCCCATTAATTGCCTGTGGCCTGAGCAAGCCCCCTTCTTGCTCATCTCTGCAGGCACAGGGCAGGTGTAGGCTCAGAATCAGATAGAAGGGGTCTGATGGGGGCTGCAGGGCTGGTTCATTGTGGGGCTTTGAGCAAGATAATCTCTCTCAGTCTTACTTTTCTTGTCTGTTAAATAGGGACGGTAACTTTAAACCAAAGTATTCTGAGTATAAAGTGTCTGCTTGCAAATGGGGCGAATCGTATTTTCCTCTTTGCCTGTTGAAGTTCAATTCAGTTCAGCCAATGGTAAGGGCACATTATACCAGAGGACGACCAGGGTAGGACAGGGCCTTTGTATGACACTCAGTAATTCCCAGTTCAAGCCACCAGCCTTAAAAAAAAAAAAAAAAAGAGAGAGAACTTCCTGATTACTCCCTGGCTTATTCTGTCTCATCTTTTGGTCTCTTGGGCATTTCCTTGTCTCCTGTGTTTTGCCTCCCACAGGCTCCCCAACCCCTCAACCAAATGCTTTGTGATCCCCTTTGCCTGCCTTCAATGCTTGTTTATTTTGGTTCTAGTCTCCCATTGTGTCTCTGGTTGTGCTAGTCTCCAACTACCGAGGAAACAGTCATACCTTTCTCCTTCCTGCTGGGGGTGTGACACCCTGGCACTGGCTCATTGGAAGAACAGTCAGTCCATTTGCCCAGAAGGAAGCCATCCAGGGGGTTTTGTGGGGAGCCGCTGTGGCCCCAGGCACGGAGGAGCTGCCTGGGTGAGCTGCAGATGTGCTCCCCTGCTCCCTGGGAGATGTGGGGAGCCGCTGTGGCCCCAGGCACGGAGGAGCTGCCTGGGTGAGCTGCAGATCTGCTCTCCTGCTCCCTGACCCAGACCTTGAGGCACCAAGGCGGTACTAATTTAGCTTGCGGCCAGAAATTCCAAAAAGGCTTATTAGGAAGCTGGCCCCAGCCTGAAGGGTCAAAGGACAGTCAAGCCACATACCAAGCCAAGGACTGAATCCTCCCCAAAAGTTCCCATTAGAAGCCGAGATATAGTTACCAAGGTCTGAGCTCCTGCAGGAGGCAGGGTGTTTACTCTGAAAGAGCATTCATAGGGCCTTGAAGGAACTACTCCATATCGGGCAAGGGGAAGGAATGCGGGGCGGGGTGCTATTCAGCACAATCAACAGTGCCTCTATAAATTGAGCTGGGAAAATAAACTCGGGGCTGCGGCAGTCACGAGCTGCAGTCCTCCCGATCCCATCTTTTTTGTGTCTGTCTTTTCTCCATCCTCACCCCTTCCTCAGGACTGTTCGACTTTGCCGGCGGGCTCCAGCAGGGTTTGTGGCGAGGCTCTGGGGACTTGAATGAGTGAAACAGTAATTTCTGTATTCAGAGAAAGACGTGTGTCAAATATGCCTGCTTTCATTGACCTCTTCAGATTTCTCCCGTGAGCTTGCCTTAGAAACAGATGCCAAGGCAAGTACTCTAGCCCGGGGCCAGCGGGATCCCCCAGGCTCCTTCCACAGGAAACCTCAGGGCTCTCTAAGCGCAGACACCGCCCTTTAGTTTGCGGCTTGTTTGGGCGGCCCTTGTTCTTTCTGTCTGCCTGCCTATCCATCTAGTTTTCTTTCTTTCTTCCTTTCAAGGAGAGAACAGGAGGCAGGCAGAAAACCAATGACTGAGAATCTATGCATCAGCCCTAACTTCCGAGACCAGCACCTCGGTCCAAAGAACTGCTCTCTGAAGCCGTCAGGATCAGCAGGCAGCTCTGTGGATTCATTAATGCCGACAAATGTCGACCCAAAATGTCATATACTCTCAAAAATAAATTCCAAATCAAGTTTCACTACCTCCACTCCAACTAAAACTACCCAAAATTTTGACCAAATCAATTTAACTGAAGTTTAGTCATTTGAAGCTGAAATATATTTGCTAAAGTCAAATTTCAAGCAACTATCAACCATAGGAAGATGCTACTAACAAGGCAACATTAAGTTTAAGACTCAATATAAATTCTAAATCGTGTTTATTTATGTCAAACCCTATCCTTTATCACAGGTGTTTTCATAAGAAACTAATACTGATGGGCCAAGTATTGCTTCTAAATATATTGTAGACAAGCCAGAGATGTCAGCCTTTTAATTCATTAGCATATTGAATGGCAGATAGGAATAGTTTATTAAAATAAGTATTTTATTAAGTTTTATTAAATATTTAAATGAAGTTTGTTAATAATTCAACTAAAAAAGATCAGTTAAAATAAAATGTGACCAAAATTGACAAGAAAATCATAAATCAGATATGGATAAATCGTTGAAGCCTTAACTAAGAGAAACTAGTTAGCTTGTGGTTTTCAGCCATACATATTTTACCCATTCGTTCATTCATTCACATGCTAATGAAGTGTCTGCCATGTAAATTCCATGTGAAGTGCTGTACCTGAACAGAGTAGGGGCTCGGCCCTGCACTCAGGAAGTCCCATGGAGAGGGAAAGGCGTCTGTGTTGTTTGGTGGCACCAGACAGGTCTATAGTTCCAGGGCATCTGTCAGCTTATCCGTGGGGTGGAGGGGGCTCCTGAGGGGAAGGGCTGTTGCACTTGGAGCGATGACCTGGTCATGAGGAGAACCGCTGTGAGGCAGCAGCTGGAGAAGTGGGGGCCCCATGGAAGGGGGAAGAAATGAAATCTGGAGAAGAGGGCATTGCTTAGGTTTCCTGCCAATGAGCTCGGAGGGTGTGGAGACATTTTCGCCAGACTGCAGCCAGGCAAGCAGCAAGGACAGCACACAGTGTCTTGGGAATCCAAACACAAGAGTCTATTGGAGAGGATCACGCTAAGCGAAACAAGCCAGTTAGAGAAAGACAAGTGTCACACGATCTCACTCACATGTGGAATCTAATGAACAAAGTAAACTGATGAGCAAAAGAGACATAGAAGCATGGAGCAGACTGAGGGATCTCAGAGGGACGGCAGGAGTGGGTGGGTGGGAGAGATTAGCCTGAGAACTTATATGCATAAATGCATAACCCACGGACACAGACAATAGTGTGGGGAGGGCCTGGAGGGGTGCAGGGTGGAGGGGATCAATGGGGACAAGGGGGACGTCTGTAATATTTTCAACAATAAAGATAAATTTTTAAAAATAAAAGGGCTTATTGTTAAATTTAGAAAATACATGTTTCTGATTATTTTGAGGTTAAAAATAATCTTAAAAAAGAAAAAGAAAAATAACCTTTACAAAATAACAGTGGTGGTAGACGATGATTGTTTTATATTGAATGCTCTTACTCAGTGAGATAATAAAATGGCAATTCTATATTGGTATTTGTACATACACACATGTATACACACAGATATGCACATACATATTTTGTACATATATCTACACATATATACATATACTATATACATATGTATTTATATAGATATATGTACATATATGGAGGTATATACATGTGTGTGCATATATGTATATATTAATATGTATATTTACACACTATACATATATATAGATATACACATAGATACACAGATACATGCATTTATATAATCTGTTAAGTCCAAAGGGCAGTACTGAGGAGAGACACACGGTGCGACCTGCTCATAAGAAAGAGAAGCAGCCCTAAGAAGGCGGAGGGTGTTCTCAGGACCTGAGCAGGGGCTTCTGTCTTGGAGAGAGAAATGCCCTGACTGAGGCTGGCCCAACGGTACTACTGTTTCATTTTGCTTTGATTCTGCCCAGTGTCCTTTGCCTCCTGAGAGAGCAGCAGTGCTCTTTTCTTGGGACGGGGTGGCAACCCTATTTCCTCCATGCTTGAGGTTCACGGCAGAAAACATTAGGGTGCGCTAAACCCAGAAGCACTTCCCAATCAGAGCTCTGCCCTGGGATCTGCAGAAGTAGATCTAAGCTGCAGAGGTGACTTGGCCTGGAGGTCGGGGTCCCCTGGCCCATTTCAGGGAGGGGCAGAGAGCCGCACTTGCAGGAAGCAGCAGAGGCATCGAGGGCAGGAAAGGTGTGGTGCCCATTCCGCGTCCCCTCTCGTTCACCCATAACACCCGCTGCCTCTCTGTCTCCGGGTTTTAAGTAATTGGTCCACAATAACTTTTGCCTAAGACACCTTTAATTTGACTTCTGTCATTTGTTTTAAAAAAGTGACATCGGATTTGATTTAAAAGGACCAAAACCCTGCTTCACAGGCCCCTCAAAGGGAATTTCATAAATGTGCTATTACAAACATGCACAACACCTACTATGTGCTGGTACTCTTCTAGGCACCGGGAACAGAGTGGAAAATTAAGTCAGAGTCAGTGCCCAGTGGGGAGGGTAAGGACCGGGAAAGAGAACCGTGCAGCATTTCATAGTATAATAAGTGGGTGTCATGTAGTCAGAAGTGTCAGGGAGGGGGATTCGAACTGGTGGCACTAGCATGGGGATTCTCAGTGTCCCTTCCAACTCTAAATGCTACTATGCCCGAATCCCAGAGGGAGGACCGTATCCCATGGGGGTGACTTGAGGGAAGACTTTCAGTCTCCTTTGCCTCCTCCCCTTCGAGCCTTCAGGTTCTCTCAGCAACTCCACACCGGGCTCTGTTTCCGCCAGTCTTCTGTTTGCAAAGCGGCCCCCCTCTGCTGATGGAGTGATTTTTCCTCACCCCCAGAGGACCAGAACCACACCTGCAGCTTCTCGGGCTGCTCAGGGCTGAGGGACCGAGGCGCGCCCTCCTCTCTCGCTGCCTGCGGGTTTCGTGCCACTCCCAGGCCACCACTGCTGTTTCCGAGAGTCGAGGAGCGCAGTGCTGCTCTCACTCCTCCCGACAGCCCCAGGGGCCAGGCGACGGACCATTCGGTCAAGTGTCAGCTAGGCCGGCCTGCCACAGCGGCTATCAGGATGAAGAAAGGCAGGCAGTCTCGTTCACGGCACTCACGCCGGCTCGGATCCGACAGGGTTCAAACTGTTCTAGTTGCTTCTAAAACACATGACGAGAAAACTCCCATGTGACAGCATCCAGAGCCTACAGCAACTGCGGGAACTTCACATTCAAATATCCCTTCATCAGGGTACTGAACATACTGCGTCTCACCGGAAGATCGCTTTTTGAAAAGTTTTCTGAACCTGGGTCCATGGACCCCTTCACGTCAGTCATCATGGTTCTGTGAAGGCTGCGTAGCCACCCAAGTTCTTAGTACAAATCAGTGAAGCAGCCCTATTGCTATAAAAATTGGTTCAGGGAAACTAAGAAACTGCTTTTCATAGAAAACAATTATTTGACATAACATTCCACTTCTTTCTGAATTAAAAAATGTTGAATAAAATAATTCCCTACAATTCGAATGCGTAGTCTCGCTCAGGAAACCATGTTCTGAATCCAGCCTCTCAGCTCAATTCAGTGCTGGTTCAGGGCCTGGGACAGAGGACCTCGCCTCCCTGGCCCTCAGCTTTCTGATCTGTAGGGTGGAAGTGGGGACACTCTTTTTTCAGAGCTTTTCTAACTATAACTATTGTGTGGGGTCTCTCAGCAAAACACTTAACACACACAGTTGTTCCGTGTACCTTCGCCGAGTCTGGGACAAACCTTGGGCTGCAAATCTTAGGGTTTGGCTTTCTCATCACTTAAAGTCTGCGTCTAAGACCATGGTTCTGAATCTGTTCATGCCCACATCTGCACCCCACCCCTGGGGACTCGGTCCCCAGCCTTTAGTGCCTATCTAGTGATGAGTGACACAGTGGCCACGGTTTCCTATGATCACACACACAGGCACGCACGCTGCACAAATGTCTACCTAGCTCCTCCCGCGTGCGAAGTCCCGTCGGCGACGAGAGGCTGCACCCCAGCCGTGCCTGCCGTGGGCACCTAAAGGCGACGGGAGGGCGGGGTGGGCGCCTCCCGCGGGCAGGCGCAGTCACCTGGCCCTGCCGCTTCCCAAAGCGAACTTCCTTGGTCCTCAGCAGGACCCGCTTCCCTCCCCGCCCCGCATCCCCGCCTCGGTCAGTGAAAGAGGGATCTTCCCTGCCCCCCGCATGCCCGCAGGACTGGGGGCGCCAGGACCCGGGAGGGCGCGGAAACACGGGAGGCGTGGAGTGCGGGGGGGGAGGGGGGGGGGCTGGGGGGCTCCCACTGCCTCTCTCTCCTTCCTCCTCAGGCCCCACAGCAAAGGGAATCTAACCCGTAGGACCAGGTCACCATCGTGGCCTTAAGAAGGAGGGCGAAGTCCGCCCCGAAGGTCTCGGATTTCTGTCCCGGGGCTCAGTGGGGAGGAAGCTGTGCCCTCTCACCTGCCCCGGAGCCCTCGTGCATCGGGACCCAGCTGCCACCAGCCTCCCCCTCCCCGTGGCCCTCCCCCTCCCCCTGGCTCTTCCCCTCTCCCTCTTCCTCCCTCCCTCTCCCTCCCCCTCCCCTCCCCCTCTTTTCTCCCTCCCCCTCCCTCTCCCCTCCTCCTCCTCCTCTCCCTCCCCCTCTTCCTCTCCCTCCCCCTCCCCCTCCCCCTGTCCCTCCCCCTCTTCTCCCTCTTCCTGGGCTTTGCTTCCGTCTGTGACTTTTGTCTTAGCCAGTACAACCAACTGGGTCACGCTGTGGCTCTGTGAAGCCTGGTCTGTGCAGTCTGATGTCATTCCCACGTGGAAGGCACCCCTGCAGGCAGCAGAGTGGGTCATTAGTTTGTGTCACCTTCAATTTATTGAGTGTTTGCTGAGCACCAGGAATTGGGCTAAGCGCCTTCCACACAGGATGCTCCCCACAGCCCTGTGAGTGACTAATGAGAGGTCCCACCCGACCGATTCATGTCTGTGGTTCAGAGGTTGGATCTGCGGAGCAGAAAGGTGCACTGAGAGTGATTAATGAAGTGAGATTCTCACGAGATGAGAAGAGACACCCGCAAGGGGAGCGAGCGCAAAGGGGTGAAGGAGGGAAACTTGCACCCTCCATCCTGTGAGGCCTCCCTGGGAGATACGGTGTTATCTCTGCAAAGCCGCCTGCTTCTCTGCAGCCCCGTGAGTAAAGCTCCAGGTGAAGGTCAATTCCGTTCAATTCTGGAGCATGTTCTGAGCGCCTGCAGCGTTTTAGACAAAGCTCTTCCCGTGAGAGATGCAGACAGGGAGAGGGAATCCTGGCATGGCCTTCGGAAACAACAAATGCTCTAGAGGCAGAGTTTCAGTTTAATGCCAACCTTGCGATCTCTAGCCGTGTCACCCTGAAAAAATTAATGTATGTTCTGAACCATATGTTTGCCTGTCAGATGAAACAACCAAGACAACATGTTCCACAGGATGTTTGATCGTCAACAGTGATAAGCACCAGGGGATGAGCAAGGGGCCAGGCCAGAGCGAAGGCCCACACATGGTCACTATGAAGGAAAGTGCCTGCGGCAGAGGGTGCCCACCCTCTACCCCTGTCCTTGGGGTGCTTGGGAGAAGTCAGAGTGGACAGCTTTGAAGTTTGGGCTTAAATATGCAAAGTAAATACAGGAACAGAGGTCACGTAGAAAAGGCTCGGCTTTGAAGAGCCTTCTGCAGGACACTGGCCAACACCACACTCGTCACCTTGATTTTCACCACCATCTTATGAGATCATCATGCAGGATACAGTGTATTTTTATTGTTACTTTCAGGGGCTTGGAGAGCAGAAAGGCATTTTTCAAGATCGCAGAATCTTAAAGTGATAGTCAGGATCTGAATTGATTCCATGGTTTCTAGCCAAAAGGTCAAATGTGCAAGCCAGTCGGAAGCTGTGCTGGGTTTGTGTGTAGATGGCCTAAGTCATGGTAAAAACCAAAATCTGGTGCCAACAGGAGGAGGGTGTGGAGAGGACACTGGAAGGCTCAGGGAGAGTTGGGCTTGTAGGACAGCCTGCAACTTCCTCAGCTGCCCTTGAGGTCTGGGTGGTGCCAGGAGACAATGTGGCTTGTCGACATTAGTACTTGACGTGAGCAGCAGAGTCAGTCCCAGAGCCTCGGGATGTGCTTCCTGGCGGGCTGGGGAACGGGCCTGCGCCCGGAGAACAGCAGTGTTCCCATCACGCGGAGGCTGAGAGCCTGGCCCTCCTTCCTCAGGCTCATTAACCGCACTTCTGAGTTTGCATCCTGCCCTGGTTCCATTTGGCACCAGAAAGGAATCTCCCCCTGGGGGCAGGGCACTGGAGTCACAAGCAGCCAGAATTGCTGTCTCAGCGAAATGAACGCTTTCCGTCAGGTGCCTCGCCCAAGTGTAGTCACCTGGGTGTCCTGATGGAGGCGGGGGTGACAATGCAGTGGTTCGGAAAATTGTTGGGCTAAGAAAATGTTCTCCTTCCTCCTCCCTCCCTCCCTCCCTCCCTCCCTCCCTCCCTCCCTCCCTCCCTCCCTCCCTCCCTCCTCCCTTCCTTCCTCCTCCCTCCTTCCTCCTCCCTTCCTCCTCCCTTCCTCCTCCCTCCCTCCTTCTTCCTCCCTTCCTTCCTCCTCTCTTCTTCCTCCCTTCTTCCTCTCTCCCTTCCTCTTCCCTCCCTCTTTCCTTCCTTCCTCCTTCTTCC
This sequence comes from Miniopterus natalensis, assembly GCF_054644295.1. Lineage (NCBI taxonomy): Eukaryota > Metazoa > Chordata > Mammalia > Chiroptera > Miniopteridae > Miniopterus > Miniopterus natalensis. Next base: position 40,141,718 of record NC_142096.1, on the reverse strand, counting down.
TCCTTCCCTCTCTCCTTCCTTCCTTCCTTCCTTCCTTCCTTCCTTCCTTCCTTCCTTCCTTCCTTCCTTCCTTCCTTCCTTCCTTCCATATATTTTACTGGTTTTTATTTAGTGAATAGTAACTCCGTTCCTTGCACCCCATCAGGTGCTGGAGCATAAAGGTAAAAAGAACTTACCCTTCACCTTGAGTCCCCACAGTTTGTTAGGAAGACAGGCACATCCAAGCTACGTCTCACACGGTGAGCCTGATAACAGAGGTGTGTGCCCAGCATGTCGCATGGACTCTCAGAGAAGGGAGGTTTCAACTCTTCCCAGGGAGACCAGAAGGGATGGACAGACAGGCATCCAGTCAGATGCAGGTGGGGTTGCAGGAGAGCGAGGAGCAGGGGAAAGGAAATGTACACGGGGCCTGTGCACCAAGTTAAAGCCCTGGAGCCTCAGCTTTGAGCTGGTGCTTTTAGGGGGAGAGCAGCCCCATCAGGTGGGTGTTGCAGGAAAGTCACTTTGATGTGTGGACAGGGGATTGGAAAGGGGTGACATGGGAGCAGGGCTTTGTAGACTCTGGGACAAGTGTGAGCTGATGTGGATGGATGGCCCAGGACAGTGTTATTTCCCCTAGAGTCCCTGGACCTTAAAAAGGCTGCCTCATTTCCCCATTCCCTTCAGGAGAATTCAAAGTAAATGCAGCAGTTAAATATGAAATGGAAAACATACACACATGGTAAATTTAAAAGGTCATTCTAGATTTTTCTCTGAAATAGACAGTTCTGTAAACTTGATTGAAGTCAGACTTTTCTCATTTTCTTTTGTGAGCCCTGCTTGAGTTTCCCTAAGCATGAACTTAGTGGGTGTAGGGTACAAAAAGTCCATGCAGGGGACTCACAGACCGCAGCCTCCAATGTCACAGCTTATCACTGGCATTGGCGGTCTGGCCACCCGGGCACGCTGGCATGGATAGTGACATCTCAACCCAGTGGGAGGTGTTGGAGAGGTTTCGTGTGACTGCCTTGGGAGGCTCACGTCCCAGCGTGGCCGACACTGGAAGGAGCACGTGTGACATCTATGCACAGGTGTGTGGATCATGGCACTAGCTGGAAGGCTCAGTTCAGCTGGCATCCCTTGCCCTCCTCACTCCAGTCTGGGTGCTCGCTTGCTCTGCTCTCTTGAGGTGATTCCTGGTGCTTCATAGAGTTTTCAGGAAAGTGTGGTAGCAGCGAGATAATTTGGTGAAGGTGGCTAAGCGGGGCACAGTGGAAAAGGGTGAGACAACAAGACCGTTGTCCAGGAACCGGAGGGCAGGCAGTTGGCATGTGCATCACCTGACGCAAGGGGCGGCAGGCTCATTGGCGGCCCTCTAGAAGTTTCCCCTCACAGACTGAGCAGGGCTCTGACCCAGAGGCCCAGCTTCTCTAACAGCTAGACTGTTTGAGTTTCTGGCTCTGTGGGATGACTGGAGGTAAAAGAAACCCCCACCTCCTTTAGACCACCCAAGCACCTCCTGTCCCCCCAACCCACCTGCCCTTCTCCACTTGTACTCACATCCCAAGCTAGAGGGGATTTGGACCACACAAAGGCCCAGTATTTCAGTGTTAGGATGAGAGCAATATATCTCTTCTTTACTGAAACCAGGACCTGGCACTTACGCTCAGATAATATTGACACAAGAGTCCTTCGTGTCTTCATTTGGTTTCCGGACTCAGGTCAGTATGTTCTGATTTCTCTCTCCCTTCTCTCTCTCTCTTTCTCTCTCTCTCTGTCTCTCTCTCTGTCTCTCTCAGTCCCTTTGTCTCTGGGTCTCTCTGTCTCTCTCTTTCTCTTTCTCTCTCTCCCCATCCCTCACATCCTCTCCCTTCTCAGTTTGCTCTCTAGCAGTGAACATTTGTTTGCATTTCTCTAAATGAACCATGCTCTTTCCTGAATCCATGGTTATAAATGCTGCCTTCTTCTTTCTATAGCTATTTGTCATTAAAGACTCAGGTACTACCTTCAAGAAAGCCCCCTCTGACCCTTCCCAGGCTGAATTAGCTGCCTTGGCACCAGACCTTGATAACGCTTTACTTCATTGTATTGTAAACTCTATGCGACTCTATTGCATAAATCTTACATTTCTGCTCCTTAAAGTAATTTCTGAAAAAGGGTGGAAACTAGCCAGGTGAAGTGTTCTAGAAATGTTTTCTAGAGCACTCCGAGCAGAAGGACTGTCATGAGCAACAACTTTAGGCACCAAAGAGATTGGTGCGTGTGACAATACACCAGTGTGGCAGGAACATAAAAACTGTGTAGAGTGTATGTGGAGCAGTAGGTAAGGGCAAGGTTATGAAAGGAATTTGAAGCTCAGTTATGGACTTGAGAGTGTACTCCAAGTGCAAGGAAAGTCCCTGAAAGGTTGTAGATTGGCTCTATCCAGTTGGCATCTGATTTTGGAATTTTCCAAGGCAAGGAGGCATCTCATGCATGGTTTGCAGGGTTTGTTGTCCCAGGTGTTGCTTTAGTAAGTGGTGTCAGTACATACCCAAAATAGATCCTGAATTCTCCCATATCCCTTTTCTTCATGACCATGAACCTAGAACAAGGCCCTGTTTTCTCCCTTTTCTGCTCTTCTTTTCCTCATACCACACCCATCCCCTACCCCTAACCCTCTCCTCCAATAGTTTAATGCCCTACACTTAGCAACCAGAATAATCTCCCTAAAGCATAATCAGATTATGTCATCCCCTGATTAAAACTGTCTAATCTTCTTCCTTTTCACTTAAGGAAAAATCTATAATCCTTATCATGCTCTGCTACAGTTTTACATAAACTAGAATCTCCATTTTTAATCATTTTAGTTTCAATTTGAAAATATGCCTCTCAAGGAGGTTTTTTTCTGATAACTCTAGGTAAAAGGAGTCCTGGACTTCCCCTCCCCACAGAACAAAAATCATCCCCCTTTATACATAGTGGCTGGTATAATTTTACAGGAGCTTATCACGCCTGTGTGTATCTCCTGTATTCATTTTTCCCATGTGTCACTTGTTTTCTCTCTCTAGAAGATAAGTGCTGTTTGGCAACAATTCTGTCTGCCATGTGTCCTCAGCATATGGAATAATTTATGTCACAAACTAGAGAGAAATTTTGGCTTGGTTTCCAACTGAGTGGGAATTTCTTCTACTTCTTTCAATCAACATTTATGTTTCCATGTAGATTTGTTCACCTTTACACTAGTTTTAAACCTCCCTGCACCACAGATTGCAAGACAATAAAATCACAATCTTTCCAAATTCCATACCCTCTTGGGTCTGGACTTCTCTGGTTATTACTACTGCTTCTAACCATCATCATCATTACCATCATCATCATCACCATTGTCACCACCATTTTCATCATCACCATCATCGACATCACCACTACCACCATCACCATCATCAAATTCACCATCACCACCATCATCACTATCATCACATTCACCATATTCACCACCATCATCACCACCACCATCATCACCATCATCATCACCGTCACCATCATCACCACCATCTTCATCATCACCATCATCATCACCATCACCATCATCAAATTCACCATCACCACCATCATCACTATCATCACATTCACCATATTCACCACCATCATCACCACCACCATCATCACCATCATCATCACCGTCACCATCATCACCATCATCTTCATCATCATCACCACCACCACCATCATTATCATCACCATCATCTTCATTACCACCATCCTCATCACCACCACCATCATCACCACCACCATCATCATCCCATCACCAACATCACCACCACCACCATCATTATCATCACCATCACCATCATTACCACCATCCTCATCACCACCATCATTATCATCACCACCATCAATATCACCACCATCACCATTGTCATCACCACCACCACCATCCTCATCACTACCACCATCACCATCATCACCATCACCACCACCATCATCATCATCATCATGAATCATACCATTCTATAAAACAGCTGCCTTTATCAAACACATGTCATGTACCAGACACTCTGCTACTTTCTTAAATTTTAAGTGCAGGTTGACATAATTTTCTTCTAAAATTTCCAGTGGAAACATAGCTCAGAGCTCAGAAAACTAAAATGACTTGTTCACAATCATATACCTGCTTCGTGGGAAGTGTCATGCCCAGGCCTCTGTAAATCCAAATGCAGCACTTTCCACGAGGCAGTTCTGCTCTCTCATTTTATTCCAGATCCTCTTGCCCCATGAGTATTGGCTGCGTCTCCAAACTGCAGCTCATCACCACCCTTCGTATTTGTTAACTTACTGCATCCCCTTCTTTCCTTCTGCAAGGACTGGGCTTGGGATTGACTCCTGACTCCTATGATCTAACCTTGGGTAGAGTCCTCATGGAAACCAAAGCCACTCCATTTCCCATTCCTAGTGGAGAAACCCAAGAATATGTTTGTGTAACAGGATTAGTGAGATTTCCTCATTAAGAAAAACTCACTGAAGAGCACTCTCTGTTCACATGTGATCTTTTTGGTCTCTAGTAAGTGCTTACTGCCTTCATTCTAATGCAAAAGATTTGAAGCTCAGATAATCAAGGTCTTGGTGGGCACATCTCTCAAAGCCAGTGACTGGCAGGGCTCTGCTTGCAGATTCCCTTGCAAAGATTCTTTAACAGAAATTGAGAGATCTTTTTGAAATGAGTGTAACAGGATGGTGCTTTCTGCTCTCATCATGTTAACTGCCTTAGAGCCCAGCACATGAAGCCATGCTTCTGGAATTACACTAATAATAAGCTGAGGATTTGAGCTAAATCTTCGACATCTCAAGGAAAAACGTCGGAAAAACATGCCTCATATTTTCTCTCCCTTGTCAGACAAATTGGTATTCTGTTGATCTTGCTTTTGAAATATCTTGCAATTCAAGCCGTTAGAGAGAGAAAGCACTTATTTGTCATCACTTTCTTATGATGCTTAGATGTGCACTGTCAAGGATGATTTTTCAGATGTAATCCAGCCATGTGAGGGTAGCTATTTGTGTTAATTAGGATGTGACAGCTTGGATTTCTCCAGAGGGCCTCCTAATTCTTGTGGCTTATTCAAAGCAAGGAGGAACCAGTCTGCTGTGCAGTGAGTAGGGTATGGGCTTATCATTGCCTGTCACACCTCTTGCCCTAAGTGGTTTTAGAAGATGTTTATCCCAGACATGGGCCAGTGTGTTTTCATGTGGTCAGGCTCCTCTCCGAAGGCCCATACAGCCAGTCTCTTATCTGCAATGTTGAGATTTAAAATTCTGAAAGCAGAACATTTTTTGTAAGTATTTTGCAATGAAACATGACCTGACACGACATGGGGCTATTTATAGTCTTTATTTATCCCAGTGTTGTGAGCGGGTCTGTGGTTGACTACAGCGTTATTCATTTATTTACTGCCCTTGACTCCACTGAGGACATAGAAAGGAAAGAAGGGAGAAAGAGGGAAGGAAAGAAGAGAGGGAGGAAGAGAGGAAAGAAGAAACGAATGAGGGAAGGAAAGAAGGAAGGAGGGAAGGAAGGAGGGGAGGAAGGAAGGAAGGAAGGAAGGAAGGAGGGAGGGAGGGAGGGAGGGAGGGAGGGAGGGAGGGAGGGAGGGAGGGAGGGAGGAGAGAGAGAAAGAGAGAAAGAAAGGAAGGAAGGAAGGAAAGGAAGGAAGGAAGGAAGGAAGGAAGGAAGGAAGGAAGGAAGGAAGGAAGGAAGGAAGGAAGGAAGGAAGAGAGAGAGAGAGAGAGAGAGAGAGAGAGAAGAAAGAAAGAAAGAAAGAAAGAAAGAAAGAAAGAAAGAAAGAAAGAAAGAAAGAAAGAAAGAAAGAAAGAAAGAAAGAGGGAGGGAGGGAGGGAGGGAGGGAGGGAGGGAGGGAGGGAGGGAGGGAGGGAGGGAGGGAGGGAGGGAGGGAGGGAGGGAGAAGGAAGTATTCTAAAGTTTCCAAATATGTGATTATGAAATTGTGAATCTGTTTCTGCACTGATGACACTGAGTAGATATTCATGTAGTTTTCATCAGTGTAGAGGCTTGAGTTCAACTGGCAGATTGATGACAACCAATCGTCAAGTTGGTAAACAGCCCACCCTGTCTCTGCTGCCTGTTCAGCCTCAGCCCCCCCCCCCCCCCCCGCGGAAGCCCTCTTCTGTTCCCCAGAACTGAGGACCTCACCATATGCCGAGGCGAAGGTCGCCGCCCACGGTGCCTTCCCCGCTCTCCCTGAGTGAGCTGCACTCAGTGATCTTTCCCCAGAGTGATCGGCACTGCTGTCAGGGGGACATTTCAGGGCCCTTCGTCTCATCAGAACTTAGATTTTGAGTTAACTGCATGTTTCCCTTGCTTAATTGCAGACTTTACTCATTCATTCATTCATTCACTCATTCATCCACACAATTATTTATGCAATTATTCAATTTTTAATTCTCGGCCTTACACTAAGTACTTTTATATAAATATTTTCAGGTAATTACTGCAAAAATCTTTAACATACTTATTAATGTCTCCATTTTTGCATAAGAAAAACTTGAAACTGAGGCTCAGGAAGTTCAGACAGCTTGTCTAACAACATATGACAGATGAGTTGTAGACACAGGATTTTAACCTGGGTCTTTCTGACCCCAAAGTCCACGTTTGGGACTATTCCAGTGTTTGTAGAACACATTGTCCTCTTTGCTTTGCTTTGGTTGTGCTGTCGGGCATTATCAAAGCGGTTTTTAAATAAGTAGTTAGATACAATATCCTTCTTTCCCATTAGGTGACTCAGGAATGTGAGGCGTCTCCTCCCTAACTCTGCCTGATAGAGGTAAGGGACTGCGTGCTGGCCTCTCGTCTCCTCTTGCAGGTCGTGTTTGTTGGTTTTTCCTTTTATTCATGTTCTAAAAGAAAAGATACTATCTAAAGCTCATGCCCCTTCAACACAAGAGACGTATTACTTTTAATTTGAAGGATGACCTTACAGCCGGTTGCTGTAACCATCAGCTGAGCCGGTTTCAGGCCCAGCCAGGCGCCTGCATCTCCGGGGCGTGTGCGCCTCCGATAGCACCGCAGGCAGAAACGGGGTCCAGAAGCGACCTGCCCATCTGCGGCCTCTGGCCTCAGTTCACCCCCCGGGGCTCTGTGCGGGGCATTTCCGTAGCTCTCTTCACATTTGCTTTCCTGCTCAGCGCTGTACCCTGTGACAGCCCTACTGATGCGTGTAGTAGTGATTCACTTTGTTTCACCCCGCACAGTATTCGATGTAAACGCATCCCATGATTAATTAATCATTTTATAGTTGGTACCTATTGGGTTGCTTCTAATTTTCTTCCATTTCTTCATCCCTTTATCCATTAATTTATTCAACAACTACCTAATAAGGGCCCTTCTGTACCAGGCATGATGTAGGCACTCAGGGGACAGACGGAGCTATGTCCTCACAGAGTTTGCCTTCTAGAGTAAAGGAGCACCCAAAATAAATGAGAATACACAGTATGTCAGATCTACGGGGGACATGAAGCAGTACGGAGGGTGGGATATTAGGCTTGGAGACTGTAGGTATTTTATGCAGCATAATCAGGAAAATCTTCACCCATCAGGTGACCATTTGTATAGAGATCTAAATCCTATGCTCCCTGGAAAAAACAAAACAAAACTGTTCCAAACAGAACAGAAAGGCCTTTAGCAAGTAGGGTTTGGGAACTTTCAAGTCACGGTAAGTGGGCCACGGTGCCTGGATCAGGGTAAATGAGGGGCAGAAGAGAAAATTAGCTCAGCAATGCTGCCGGCAGGCTAAGTCATACAGAACCTTGTTAGCCGTGATAAAGGCCTCCGCTTTTGCTCTAAGTGGAATGGGAAGTCTCGGGGGAAATTTGATCAGGAGAATGGCATGATAGAGATTACTATTTAATAGAATCACTCTGGCTGCTCTGTTGAGTGTGGACATTAAAAGAGCCAGATGGATCAAGGAGTCTGCTTGGGAGTTTATTGTGAAAATCAAGTTCAGGGATGATGGTGATTTGTACATTATGGTGAGAAGCAATCCAGTTATATAAATGTAGCCACATATTAATGTATCAGAGAGTTTGATTTCCAGCCTTCTGTGTGTCCACGCTGACACTGGCTCTCGGCTTGACACGTGATTTCTTTTGGTCAGTAGGGTAGGAGCAAACAAAAGTAAGTGGGAGGTTGAAAACCTGCTGTGTGTTTCTGCTTTCTTGCCATCATAATATCAGCATTCCTGAACGAGCCTGCTTGCGGGATGCGAGAGATGCAGAGGAGAGCTGAGTCATTCAAGCCAAAGCCACCGTAGCTGGCCACCGCTGGCTACCAACAAACCCATGAGAAAGCAGAGATGAAATAAGCCAAGCCAGCTCCAGAAAATCGAAACCACTCTGCTGACCCTTAGGCTTATGAAAAACAGTAAAAGGCTTTGATTTAAGTTTTGAAGTAGTCTGTTATGCAGCATTAGCTAACTGATGTACATGTGATGAAGGCGGAGCAGATAAGTTAAGCATGTGTGCTGGTGAGAATCAGACGCTTCTTTTCTGTTTACTGGTGTTTATCTACAGAAATCAAAAGTGAGGTCAATGAGGAGAATGGGGACCGGGGAGGAGGCACCAGGCCTGGAGGCGCTTTGAGTGAGAGGAAGTTGTAAATACTCATCTAGGAGAATGGGAGGGAAAATCAACAGGAAAATCCAGCAGGATAACTGATACCAGGATCCCACTTGGGGTCAAAGCTCAAACGTGTGAAGGCACAGGGGCTCAGCTGCTCTGTTCTTCTGCAGACATACCGAGCTGCGGGGCGAGGGGGGCAGGCGGAGGCGGGGGTCAGCCCGGCTGGTTTTCCTTTGGGTTTAGTAAAAGGAGACGGTGTCAGGAATCAGAAAACATTTTCTGTAAAAGTAGATGCAGCGGGACCTCGGGTCTTTAACTTAATTCGTTCCGGAAGGTTGTTCAAGAAGCAAATTGTTCGAAAACCAAATCACTTTTTCCCAGGAGAAATCATGTAAATTGAATTAATCATTCCAGACTCCTAAATGACTCCCTGTTTTAACCTTTCTTATATACAGTACATGTCTAATGAACTGTTTAATCTATGAATAAATACTTCTTTTCTTAAATTTATCAAACCACCTCTTGCTAGACCTAAAGGAGTCACTTTCAGCACTCGTTCAGGTGTCGCTCAGGCCAGCATGGGGCATCTTTGCTCCTTCAGGTATCACTGCCTCTGTTGAACTGCTTTCCCTTTACCCAAGTCAGCAACAGCTTTTCCACCTCTTCAGTTGCCTGTGATCATTGCTTCTTTCACACTCTAAGCAACATTAGCATTCTTGGTGACCTCTTTATGTTTTAAAATTATGCTAATAGTTGATTTTCCCCGAAACAAAAGCATTCTCTCCTTTGTTTGTTGCCTGAGAGAAGGTTCTTGTCTGCTGAGGTGTCAGCTTGAAAGGGTTGTCATTTCGAAAACCTAAGTTTGGTTTGACAACAGAGGCATTTTTTTCTGTAAACAACTTGGTGGAGAACCGAATTGTTTGAGATGGGGGACACTCGAGAAATGAGGTTGACTGTATAGTAAATACTTTAGGCCTCCTGTGTAAGAGATCCTCTGTTGTGACTGCTGAACTTTGCCTTTGCAGTGTGAGCACAGCCACAGGCCATATGTAAACAGAAGGGCAGGGTTCTGTGTTCCAATAAAACTTTATTTACAAAACAGATGACCAGCCCCCAGTCTTGGGAGTTGAGGGTATAGGGGAAGAAGTGATAGACATGAGGCTAAATTGAGTAAAGAAGAGACACCTGAGGAGATAAAGAATGGACACTCTTGCACAAAAAGTTGGTGCATTGTGTGTGTTTGTGTTGCAGTATCAAGTGTTTCATTAACATCACTAAATACTGACAGCTTGTCTTCCTTACGATCAGCACTGCCTTATTCTCCAAATAGCAGATTAAGAAAACTAGTTTCCCTGCAACCTCTCCAATGCTTAATATTTACAGACTCTTTCTTCTCTCCTCTCCCTCTCCTCTCTCTTTTAATTTAGGGGTTATGAAATAGTATCTTATTGTCATTTAATACAGCATTTTCTTGGTTCACCATTTTCCCCTGAACCTCACAACTGCTGTCTTGTTCATTGACAGTCAGCTCTGTGGAACAAATGCATGTACAGAGAAGCTCCACACACGTGCCCAGGTCTGTGTCCAGGTCTGTCCCAGGCCCTAGCTGAGCCCTGATCAAGAAGGGAGGTTCTCTGAGGCCTAACGCCCTTTATTTCGTGGAATCTAGAAATAAATCATAGAGCTCAGATGCATATTTATTAGGAGAATTCAAGGTCACATCAAATATCACCATGTCTACTTATCACCAAATAATAGTTATGGGAAATGGCTTTTTTTAGGGTGTATGTTTCTTGGTATTAACAAAAATATGAAACCCCATGGTGACTTGGATCTCCCCTATATAGCATCTATTCTCAGAAGGGCTTAGAAGAGATTCTTAGTGCCAGCATGTCTCATACATAGAAGCCAATGAATATTTTATTTTGTCTGTAATGCCGACTTCGTGTTGTGAGCACTTTTAATAGTTACACTATTATAAAAATAACTGTTCATTCTTAAATTTTTTAAAATGCAGAAGTGACAAAAATATTAATTCCTTCTGAGTTACACCATGCCACAAAATAAATGTTTGACCATCGCCTGGGTGTGTATGCTCAGGCACACACACACACACACACACACATACACACACACACACACAGGGTGGACACTACATAAGACAGATGTTGCTGTACCTTATGAACAAGGAGCATCCGGGACACATCACTGCAACCACATTCTCATTGTTTGCAAAACTTGGTGACCCTGGCTCGGTTTTCATTAGCTGGCATAATTCCCTTCCCAAAGGTTAAGTTCCCCAGAGTACCTCGGGGTAATGCGAAGAGCACACATGGGTCCTGGGCAGACACCAGGTGAGTCCTGCCCTTGTCACCTATCAGTCATGTCGTAGTAATGATAGATGGGCTGATGCCCAACTACATGCTGGGAATTGTTCTAAACACCTTCCCTGTGTTATTTCCTGTAAGTCCCCCAACTGGGCAGTGAAGTAGGGAATATCTCCGAGCCTGCTGGGAGATAAAGTCGGGGATTAGTCAAGGTTCTCCAGAGAAACAGAACCAGTGGGATCTATAGAGGGAGAGATACGAGGAGCTTTATTATGGGGACTGGCTCCCATGATTAGGGAGGCTGAGAAGTCCCGCCACCTGCCGTCTGCAAGCTGGAGAACCAGGAGAGCCAGCGGTGTGATTCGGGCCAGGTCCAAGGCTCAGGAACCGGGCCCTCCAATCTCCAAGGGCAGAAGACAGGAGTCCCAGCTCGCGAAGAGAGCGGACTTGCCGTTACTCTGTCTTTTCGCTCTACGTGGGCCCTCCGTGGGTGCGACGCTGCCCCCCACACTGCCCAGGGCCATATTCTTTACTCAGTGTGCCAATGCAGGTGCGGGCACCAGTGTCTCTTGGGGACATCCTCCCATACACACCTAGAAGAATCTTTCACTATTCCGGAATCCCTTAGCCCTGCCGAGCTGATGCACAAAATTCACCACCACCCAGGGCCACGGTGCCTCCCGCAAGTGAAGGTGACATACTATAATTACATCTAAGCCGCCAAGTGCTGTCCCTGGAGATATCCATTCCTTTCTCTCTTTACACTGAGGAATCAGGTCTTCGCAACCAATACCTCTATTATCTGTAGAAGCTTCAGTCTTTAAAATATAAAATAAAATCAGCCATGTGAAGAAAAGAGAAAGTGAAGGTAATGTATCCACTGCTCCCACAACCCTTTGTTTGATAGTCAGAGAGGAATTCTTGCAGAAATGATGCTCTTGGAGGGAGTGGGTCTGTCTGAACCAGACCAAAGTCACTCTCCACCCTCATCTCAGTCAAGCTAAAGACTGAACAGCATGTGCCATGGACAGGCAACCTTCCAAAAATAATGTGGACCTCACCCATAGTTTGCCTGGGACACATGTCTGCAGCTGGGTGCTCTCATTCCCAGAAGCACACCCTGGACAAGGATGGTCCTGTTACAAATAAATGAGGCGGCATTCGAGTCTAAGATGGAAGGATGTAAATTAGGGTCAGGACTCCAGATTCACCACAGTTGCAGTATTAATATTGTTATCAAAGTACAAATGAGGGGACCCAGCTGGGTGTGGCTCAGAGGTTGAGTGTCGACCTGGGACTCAGGAGATTGGGATTTGATTCCCTCTCAGGGCACATGCCCGGGTTGCAGGCTCGATCCCCAGTCAGGGGGGTGGAGGAGGCAGCTGATCAATGACTCTCTCATCATTGATGTTTCTCTCTCTCTCTCTCCCTCTCCTTTCCTCTCTCTGAAATCAATAAAGATATATTAAAAAAAAAAAAAGTACAATTGAGAGGAACACGCATACTCCAATATGTAGGCAGAGGAAGGAAAGAATAGTTATTGAACTGGAGAGCATGACAACCTCTGGAAGGTGTGGGGTCACCTTCCCTGAAGCTTCAAACAAACAAACAGACAAACAGACAGTGCTTTTTGCCCTGAAGGAGCTAATAAGCCAAGTGGCGACCTCTCTAGTCTCCGATGTGAGGAGCTTCTGAAATGCTGAGTGAGCTAACCAAAAGCAGGTTTGTCTATGCAGAGGAGGCACTACAAGGATCCATAAATCAAAGTCCTTTGTTTCTTAATTCATCACCTATCTTTTTAATATAATTAAAATCATTGCGAGTTTATACTGTATAATTTTTAGTAATAGTTTTACTAGCCCATCTCTCGGTGCCAAGCTCCTCTGAATCCAAGCCCTAGCTCAGTGACTCCCTACCCGGGCAGTTTACATATTTACCTGCCTGGACACAAGGACCCCATGAGGTTTCCCAAGCTGTGCTTACAAACAAACAAAAGCACCACATGAATTTACCATCTTAACCCTTTCTAAGTGTACAGCCTAGCAGCATTAAATACATTCACACAGTGGTGGAATCCAGCATCACCATCTATCTCTAGAACCTTTTCGTTTTGCAAAACTAAAACTCTGTATCTGTGGATTAATAGCCCTCATTTCCCCTCCAAGTCCCGTAACCCCATTGCACTTTTCATCCGTAAATCTGGCTACTTTAGATGCCGCGTGTAAGTACAATCTCTTCCTACGGCGCTTCCTGCTCGTGCCTGACTTACCTCGCTTTGCGTAACACCCCCAGATTCACCCATGTTGTAGCCTGTGTCGAATGCCCTCCCTTTTAAAGGCTGAATAATATTGTTGTGTGGGTAGACCACATTTTGTCTATCCCTTCATCTGTGGAGGGACACCTGGGTTCCCGGAGCCTTTTGGCGGTTGTGAAGAATGTTGCTGTGAACGTGGGGGCCCAGTCCTTCATTTTTGAGTACGGTGGGACAGAGTCTAGCAACATGGATTAAATGACACTGGTGCAGGTGGCAGGGTGGCTCTGACTGAGGTGGCCTGAGTCCAAAGGCTTTGTCCCTTCATTTTTCCACCATGCTTGTATTAAGCATTTCCCATGGCCAGGTTCTGGAGAGACAGAGGCGCTGGGGGAAAAGAGGCAAATAAAACAGGCATGCTCCTGTTCTCTTCATGTTTACATCCTAGTGACAGTGACAGACAAGGACCTGGTAAACATCGTTACAGGCTGTGCCAAGTTCTGTGAGAAATGATGACTGGGATCTAGGAGATTGCGCCTGGTGAGCAGGGCCCCTCCACACAGGGAGGCCTCTCCAAGGCCACAGCCCTGAGCAGGAGCCCAAAGGACTAAGAGGAGCCAGGCAGAGGTCAGAGAAAGAGCCTTGGGGACAGAAGTGTGGCCAGGCGCACCCCCAGGAGGGACCCTGTGCTCCGCTAAAGAACACTGGACCCCAGGGAGGAAGGGGAGTGGGCGGATGAGCGGAGGGTGAGGGGCAGGCAGGCGCTAAGCCCTGGGGGCCTCTCCTGAGGATTTTATTCGGAGCAGCAGGTAGCACTTGAAGGGAACCCAGCTTCAGGGGACTGTCATCTGCAATACTGTCCATTCTTCCACTGTGTTAATCACAGTTCTCATCCCTAACTTCAGCCGCCTGCCTACTGTATGCCAGGTAATGTTTAAGCTTATATTCACTTATGAATTCTTAGAATTAGAATCCTAAGAACCTGCTCTTGTCTGAAACAGAGAAGCTAAGCAACCTGCCCAAAGTCACAGAGTTCGCAGTAGTAGAGGTAAAATCCGAACCTTGGAAATTTGACTTCAGTAACTACTCTCTTAGCAAAGACATGAGGTCAATGAAATATTTTGATACAATCTGTTTGGATTTAGTGTTTTATTTGTATTTTTTCCAAAGACCTAGTGAGCAGACATTGGAGAGTTAATGCCACCCCACAGCTGTGAAAGGTTTCCTAGTTAGCACGGAGCCATTGCAGGCGGCCATTGCTGTGTTTCATCCTTGGCACAGCCCTGTGCCATGGCAGGTGCGAGGGTGTCCATGCCAGGTGTGGGTCAGTCACAGTGCTGGGTGTAGTGGGTCACAGTGCTGTCTGTGGGTGGGTCACAATGCTGGGTGTAGTGGGTCACAGTGCTGTCTGTGGGTGGGTCACAGTGACGGGTGTGGGTGGGTCACAGTGCTGGGTGTAGTGGGTCATAGTGTTTGGTGTTGATGGGTCACAGTGCTGGGTGTAGGAGAGTCACAGTGCTGGGTGTAAGGGGGGTCACAGTGCTGGATGTAGTGGGCAGAAGGAATGCCCCTTCCCACACCTGCCACTGCCCTGCGGATGGAGGCAGGCGCACAGGGGTCACGCCACTGCTTTCCCTCCCAGTGTCACCGCAGTTGCTCTGTGGGGATGTTGAGAGACATGTCCTCGGCCTGTGCGCCGGGAGAAGCTCACGCCTGCCCAGCTCATGCACTCTCTCCTCCTCTTCCTGGGAGCTGGCTGCCGGCACATAGCTGGAGGTGTCCGTCGCTCGCGCAGTGCGGAGAACTTGGCAACTGGGGCTGAGAGAAAGAAGGCTGCCCGATCCAAGAGTCTGGGGCCCAGGGGAACAAACCTGCTCTTGCCCAGATCTGGGTTCGAGCCCAGCTATGAGCTCTGTAAGCCGAGTGCGGCACCTCCTTCCGATGACGGTGAGGGGCACATGGAGACACTCCATCTCATTCCAGGTCTCTCCTCACTCCTCCGCTGGCGTAGGCCTGACACCAGGCACAGAGGCATGGATTTGTTGCCCTCCCACCCCCAGCACTAGACGTAATAACTTTGGGCCACTTCTATTTTCCAGAGAGGTCCAAAGACCCTCATCGAGCCACACAACTCATCAGCTACAATTCAGATTCAAGCCCATCTCTGCCCTCTGCGCCCTAGGGGTTTGATGGATCAGTGAATGAGCAGACACGTGTGGAGTTGGCTTCTCAGAGTCCCTTGGGTGCCCACCGTCGCAGTGCACATCAAGGAAGGGTTCTTGGACACAGAGCCCTTCCCCCGACCTCGGGCTTCCGGCAAGGCAGCGCACCTCTAGCTCAGGCTCCAGGGGTCAGGTGCCTGGCTCTGGGAACAGCTCCTCCTGCTCCTCTAGCCAGGAGCCATAATAGCTGCGGGCGTCGCTAGCCCTCTGCCATCAATAATTCACCAGCGAGAAGCTGAGGGCTGCTGTCTGCAGAGACTCTGCTCTTCCTGCTGCTCCGGCGCTCCGGCCTGCGCCATCCTGCGGACGCAACTGCTTCTTTGTTGGGTGGGAAGCAGACGGCCTACGGCAGTTTCTGTCCTGCAAGAAATAAGTAAAAATAAACGCCCTCAATGGTGGTGCCAGCAGATCACACTGAACATTCTCGGAAGGTCAGAGTGGAGCCCCGTGTCCCATGCGGGAAGAGGGGCTGCCCTTCTGGTGTGGCCGTGGCCGTGTCCTCCCCTGGGGTCTACTGCGTCCCCGAACGCTTGACTGCTGTAGCGAAGATCATGCCTTAGGAAGACCTTCCTCGGCTTCATCTCCCAACATTGTCTTTGTCTTCTCTTTTCTAACAAAAGAGCTGGGAAACAGGATCTATTGCTCATGAAACTAATCTTCAGGTATTAGCTAAAATAGCTGCTTTCGCCATTAGTAAGAAGTGAATGTCTGAAATGTTGTATGGTTACATTTTATAAAATTTATTGGAAGGATAAAGTGAAGCAAAAGATAAGGTCTGCTATGAACTTCTATATCTAGAAAACTAAAGTAAAACAGCAGCAAGTGATGTTTGTTGACTGGCAGGCCTTTCTCCAGAATAGATTATGTGGCGATACTCTACTCTTTCTGACTTATAATGACCCTGATTCTATAAGATAAAGTATTAAAATCACACCTCACACTGCCTCGATCTTCTCAAATTTTTATTTCCTTTCCACCATTCTGGACAAAAACTCCAATAGTCCATTCTGAGCCATCTTCAGAATACAATGTATAAGACTTTTTAAAAATCTGACTTCAGGGTAGCATTATAGACTCATCTTCCCAATTCCTCCACGGTCCTCATATCCCTCAGAGCAGGAAATGTGTCTGTAGCCAAGTGTCCAGGCTCTCAGGGGTCTACTCACACACCGGGACTGTAACACCTGGGGCTCCTCGGTCCGCCTCCCACTCTCCACAGGGTGGTCGAGCTGTTAGGACTTTCCTCACCTGGCCTCAGGGGTCACATGGTGTCATTCTGCCACATGCTTTTAGCCAAGGCATCTCAAAGCCTGCCTGGGTTCAAGGGAAGGGACATAGATGCTGCCTCTCAATGGAAGGCAGAAAGTCTGGACCTGTATTAAAGCCACCACCTGAGGTTACCCATTTACCGAATATCCTTTATGCCCAGATGCTCCCCTAATCCAATAATGATCTTTTTACCGCGCCTAGCAGTCTCACTGCAAAGGCTGTTGGCCCATTTTACAGAAGAAACTTCACAGAGCAAGGAACCGGTAAATCCAGGCTGAAGGCCGGGCCTACCCCCGATCCTGGGCTGCATCCCCAAAGTCTCACCAGGGCTAGCACATTGCAGGCTGTCTGGACAGGTCAGGTCAATGAATGAATGAACATCAGATTTAAAATCCTTTGAATATTATATGCTGCCTAACACAACTTAAATATCACAAACTCCTCTCCTGGGCCATAGGTCCTGCTGTTATATTTCCAAATGCTGACCTGGATCATTTATTTACTCATTTATTTATATACGCACATCTGCTCATGGACCCATTTTAAACTTACTGTGGTCCAGGCAGGTTGCCAGGTGCTGAGGGAAAGCAGTGGACACCCTCTTGGACCCTGTCATCACAGAGTTTACACAGTAGAAAGGAAGGTGGCATTTAAAGAGACAATGACATCGTGTATTAATGAATTATAGTTCTGACAAACTTCACAAAGGGTAATCTCGGGGTTATGACCTCAGTAGAATTGCTCTCTCCAAATAATGACGCTGTTACCAGGAGTCTCATTATTACTTAGAAAAGACAACCCGGTTCCCCCAACTGGCCTGATTGGGTCTCCTGTGTTAATGATACCAGATTCTAATCAGTGGAGGTTGACCAGACCCCTTGGGCGTGAAGGCTGTCAGTGCTGCCTGGGGACACCTGCCCTGTGGTCATATCATTATCAGATTGTGATTATAGCATCCTGGTTGGTCAGTCCAATGGGTCCTTGCTTAGAGCAGTTCCTCAGCCTCAGAGCTAGTTCCACATGGGCAGGGTAACTCTCTGTTCTCAAGACTACCTTGTGCATTGGCGGATGCTTAGCGACATCCTAGGTCTGTGCACACTACATGCCAGTAGCACCATCCTCCCATTGTGACAATCCAAAATGTCCCCAGGCACTGCCAAACGTCCCCCAGAGGGCTAAGCGGTTCCTGGTTGAGAACTACAAGGTCAGAGGCAAGCAGTAAACCGCTGCAAACCCAAGGACTTGGGAAAAGCTGGGAAAGGACCTGAGAATCCCTCGTGGGAGCTGTTGTGGCAGCACCCATGGGGCTCTGAGAAGTCACCAGCTCCACATGTGCCTGTGTATTTGTTGACTCCTTAGCACCCAGGGCACCGAGGACAGGTGCAGGTTCAAGTCTCAGTGATCGCCACGAGCTGGCTCCCTAGCTCTTGAAAAAGTCATAACCTTCACAACCAGCTCAGCGACAGCGTCTGTGAAATGGACACAAGGTTTTTGTAAGGACTGCAATGATTTTTTCTAACATTTATTAAGGGCTTATTATAATCTAGGCACTATGTCAGTGTTTTTGCACATTAATTAATTGAATCTCACAGAAATCTCATAGGGTAAGTATAGTTACTTATTTCTACTTTCTGAATAAAGCCAGGGGAGTTCAACCTTGTGGCTACGAGGTGTCCAGTGCTTTGTAGAGGACACACTATTTTTAGCAACAGTGGCACCATTACTGGCTTATTCCAAGTAGCCACTGCTGACCTCACAGATAAATCCACAAGAGTTAAAAGGAGTGGGGGGGATAAGCTAAGATAGGGAGGGCTCAGGGAAGCCAGCAGACACAGGGACACCCCGCTCTTGGCGCTGCATGAAGTGCCAAGGTCCGGCCCTGCTCTCCTCTAACGTGAAGGCTCAAGCTCTCTCCACCGCGCCGCAGGCCCCAGGCGACTGCAGGTGCCCAAGCTGGTCTGTCGGGGGCCGGGACTCACCTGCCCACCAGGGGACATGGTGCGGATCCATTCAAGAGAAAGGGCTGGAAGAACAGGAGGCGGCTGCCAGCAGGCCAGGAAAGAAGCCGCTGCGGCCCGGCGGGAGGGAGCCCCGGCCCACACCACCCAGCGCGGCGCCAAGCGGGACGCACAGCCGCTGGCACCTGGGAAGTTGAGCGTTCTCCCCGCGGTTCCCTCAGCAACAGCCATGACGATGGCACTAATTTATCCGGAAAGGTGACGCAGGACCGGATCAGATGATGAGTGTGACCCCGCCAGTGGCCAATTCCTGTCAGTTCGCCACCCTTGTAAGGACCCTGAAGGACCCAGCAGAGCAGCTCTGGCCTGGGAGCTTTCCTGCCTGGTGCCACTCTCCCCGCTCCCTCCCCCGCCCTGAGGACCACCTGCTGCCACCCTGGGCTAATAAAGGCACCCAAGCCCTCTTCCCACCTGGGGAATGCAAGCAACCCGGAGAGGGGGACAGTTCTCCTTCTTGTTCTGCAGCTTCCGCGGGGACTGCCGTCCAAGTGAAGAGACGCTGGTTCCCCCCCAGGAAATAAAGATACTGGAAGCAAGAACGTCCCCTTACGGGTCGCTCTTCAGTAGCTCAGCAGTTTTATCCCCTCGCTTCCCCACGTATCATCTGACTCAGTCACTCTCCTGTGCTCTCTTGCCAAGAATACGTTGAATACACTTAAAGAGGAAAAAACTGGCCCCTCGAACCAAAGAATCCAAACCCAATACACATTGTTCCTCCAATTCGTTCATTCAGCAATGAATCATCGCGCCTACTATGTGCAGGGCATGCTCTCGGCGCTGAGCCAGCATAGGCTATGGTAAGAGCCTCTGTGCTCATGCAGCTCCCACACGAGGGGGGAGAAACACAAGCAAACACGGGATCCCGGGCGGCTGATACGCAAGGCCATTCACAAACTAGAAAGGCCCGTCGCAGGAGGGCACTGAGGGGAAGGGGGCGCTCCGTGTCAGAGGAGCTGGCCAGACAAGGCTTCTCTGCAGAGGTGGCGTTTCAGCTGAAACCCAGTGGCATTGGAAAGCAACCATGCTGTCCTCGGAGAAAGGCGGGAGACCACACTCGGGGGGGGGGGGCAGGAAGGAAAGTCCGAATTCCCGAGCAGCATCAAGAGTATGTCATTTCTCCTTTCCTTTCCCTTCACCTGCACAGGCATGGCACTCTAAGGTTCGCATTTTTTTTTTAAAGGCAAGATAGTAAACATTTTAAAATGTATGAACCATAAAGTTCCATCATAGCTACTCAACTTTGCTGTTATCATAAAAAATAAACAGTCGTAGTTAATACATAAAGAAATGAGCGAGCTGTGTTCCAATAAAACTTTATTTGCATACAGATGGTGGGCCAAATTGGGACCTTGTACTGTAGCATGCAGGCCCCTGCCCTTGATGAAGAGACTTATTCCCTTTCTTGAGCAATTCCTATAGTCCTTGGTTAATAATTCCCTACCCCGCCTTCTGGAGTGCAGGCCTTGTTTAACTCTTATGGCATTGTTCGTTGTTTATTGCTGTTCTGTGTTAATTAAGGCCAAGCCTAGAATTCTGTGGCTATCAGAGTAGAACCTTATTTCTTACTCATATAAAGTCTAAAACAGTTGTCTGGTTAAGGGCACATCTCCTTCAAGCAATAGTTACAGGACCCAGGTTCTTTCTATCTCGTGGCTCTGTCACCTTCATTATGGGGATCCCAAGGTCATCCCAGTAACAGAGCAGGCATGGAAGCCTGCACTGGACAGATAGGGGAGAAAAGGCACAGCTCCACACAGGAAGTGCCAACTACCGAGCACCCAGAAACCTGGCGAGGTCTTAGTGAACAACAGCGGAAGGGAGAGCGTGAGCCAGCCTCCATATCTGCACAGAGCAGATCATTCTGGCTGGAGCAGAGGGAACACGGGATGAGTGGCAGGAGACTGGATCGCCCACGCAAGGGTACACATGGTATTTAGGTCAGAGAACACATAGTATTTAAAATAACCAATAATGGATAAATATGAAAGAATTTTGAACTCTAGTTCAAGATTCTGTTTTTATCAAGAACAAAAATTGTGTTTGGGGGAATTTAAGCAGAGGCATAGGAAAGGTGGGTGGGGAGGGAGACAGGAAGAAAGAGGGGGAACAGTGTGAGGTCGCCGCCGTAATGGAGCTCCCATCACAGTCCCCTAAGAAAAGCCAGAGAGGAATGTAATGTGATGGAGGGAAAGAGCACTGGACTTGAAGGCAGAAAATGTGAACTTAAAGCCTGACTGACAATAAGTGGCTGGGACCTTGAGCCAATCACTTCTCGTTTTGGGGTCCAGAGTTTTCATTTGTCAAGAAAGAAAGTCAGGGTACAAGAAGACAGAAGATCTTCCGGCACTGGCAGTCGGTGGCTTGAGGAGAATAAAAAATAAATAAGGGACCATTTTAAACCCTTGCCACCTGCAGTCCAGAGAAAGCCTAATTGCAAATGCAGGAAGACTCAGGAGTGGGCTGGAAGCCATGAGTGAGAAAGTTCTCCACACAATCGGCTCCGCAGGGCCTGGAGCGAGGTAACAGTCTCAGAGCCAGCGAGTGTACCCCTTTAAGAACACCTGTGGGCACCTCCATTTCCACTGATGATAATGTCCATTAGTTTATTCAACTTGCTTGCAGTATTTTTTTTTCCTATTGTCCGGAATCCATCAACTTATTCTGCCCTCTCACAAGAATTGCTGATAGCCATTGATCGATGGCTTTGTTTACAGAGACTTACAGTGCCCCAGCTTTAAAATAAAATTAAAATAAAAAAACACATCTTAAAACAGCCCTGCAGCAATCGGGAAATTAATTGTTGGTTTTCAAAGCATCCTGGAGGCTGAGATTAAAAAGCATGAGCCCTTCACCCCCTCGGAGGATCGCAGCAGGCCTGGGCCCCACTCACCACAGAAGATGACTCTGGAGTTTGGAGTGAATGCTGACTACGCCCTGCCCTTGCGGCTGCTCTCAAGCACCCCGCACCATCCCGCCTGACGCCGAAGCACCTGAAGGCTGTGCTTCCACGAAACAGGGTGTTTGGAAGCCATTCTGATAAATGATCCTTTCCTCTCAGCAGCAGCCAGACACTTACATGTTATTTCTAAGTGCATCTAAATAGCCCAACGTGATTAAGGTGCCATTCAAGCACTAGGAATGTTTTGTGCGATTCTGCAACAGGGAGCCACTGAAAACCTAGGTCTTGTTCAGACACATAATAAAAGTGTGGGGGTTTTTCTCACCAAATTCCTCTCAAACACTGGCCCACCCTCAAACACCTGTGTCCCTCTCTGTATGCATCACACATACATCTCCTGAGTGCTATCAGCCTGGAGAAAAGTCCTAAGTGTGGGTTATAGTCGGAGAAGTGCCTGGACCCAGCCGACACTCAGATTTCCTGAGATTCTGGATTTCACCAACTACTTCAGTGGCTTCTTGTCTGGAAAAAAAAAAGTGAATTAGATTCTTGATACTGAAGATGTCAGAAGCAACTTGCATAGTAAATGACAGGGGGCAGGAGATGGGAGGCAGAGAAGAAAAATCAATGTTTCTAGTTGTAGGAGCAGAGTGGATTTGTTCTAATTACGAACAGACAGTGGAATGGCGGTGGCCAGGGGCTGGGGTCAGGGGATAGGGAGATGTTGGTCAAAGGGACAAAGTTCTAGTGAGAAGATGAGTTCTGCAGATCTAATATTCATGGTGACTGTAGTTAACACACTGTATTATATTCTCAAAAGTTGCTAAGAGAGTAAATCTTAAATGTTCTCACCACAAAAGAAAACTTGCAATTATATGAGGCATGGATGTGTTGACTAACCTTATTGTGGTGATCATTTTACAAAGTACCCAAGTGTGAAACCATCACATCTTACACCTTAGACTCATACAATGTTATGTCTCAGTTACTTCACAGTAAAGCCAAGGAAGGGAAGCGGAAGAAAGGGAGAGAGGGGCAGGTTCAGGAGAAAGAGCTACATTTGGATGCCATCTAAGGCCTGTAAGCTCAGGACATGACGTGATCAACACCGGAGGAAAGCATATCTGATCGCACTCCCCTCACCCTGGTCCCTTTACTGCTCCTTTCATGCCTATCCTTTGTATTTCAACCATGATCTCTGCAGATAAATGTACATCCCCATGTTGAGGACTCTCCTGCAAGTAGGCCTTTACGGTCAGGATTCCCAGCTAATATATTCTATCCCCATAAGTGAGGCTCAAAGAACTTTCAAAAGGAAACAGCAAGCTTTGTACAAATATAGGTGAGCTCTAGACCCAAAGGAGGAAAACACTAGGCCTACACCCTGTTCAGTGGGGTGGGCCCTACTGCCTTGGATGGCACTGTCAGTACATTGACATGACCAATAAGTGCTACAGAAACCTAACAGGCCTAATTCGGACCAACGCTGGTTTGCAGCCTTCCCGCCTGAGCGAGGCTGAAGCAGGAGGGGAGCCTGGCACGGCCGCTGTCTCTCGCTCGGTGCCGGCCTCTGAGTCCTGGCCAGGTTCTTAGAGGGTCGGAGGTGTCCCCCAGTGGTGGTAGCAACAGGAGCGTTGGAGCCACACAGGGCCTGGGTCCATGACCCTGTTCTAACACCCACTGGATTTGGGACTCAGAGCAAGTTATTTAAATAACCAACAGTGCAATTTCCTCATGTCTGAAATGGGGGAGAAGAAACACGTCTCATCACTGCAGCGCTAATTCATGCGGCAGTGTTCTTCAGATGCGCCTCCACCGCCTGTCACTGTGCTGCTGAAGGGGAAGGCGCCCTCCGAAACTAACGCTTCATGAATTAGGAAAGTTCAGGGTAATTACAAGAATTCGCCAGAGTCCAAACAGTCCGACTAGAGCTCAGGATATCTAATATTAATTTCAATTTTAATATTAATAATTATAATAGCAGGCATAAATTGGGTGCTGCATTTTAAACTTAATCATTAGTTTAATTTTGAATAAGAAACCCATTGTGTTTGAAATCAAAAGTGGAGAAGCACCACAGTGAAAAATCCCTCTCCCTCCCTTACCCCCCTTTCCCCACGAAGTAACCCGTATTAATATGCTTCTTCTGTACCTTTCTGGACCTTCTCATGTGTAAAAAAGCAAACAAAAGAATATATTCTTATTTTTCTTCCTATTACACGAAAGCTGCCTTGCTGCATAGCCCACTCTCTCAGACTCGCTGTATTTCAGGGACATCTCCACATGAGCCTTTTCCCCTTCTCCTAGCATCTGCTCACATGAAAGTGTCAGAATTAGCTTAACAGGTGTCCTATTAATGGACCTTTTTGTGTTTCCCCGTCTTGCATTACTGCAAACAGTGCCGCAGTGAGCGCTCATGTACATAAATCATCTTACTTTGGAACAATTAAGACTGTAAGGTAAATCCCCAGAAGCAGAATTTCTGGACCAAAAAGCAGGTAAATTTATAATTGTGATCTGTATCGCCCTTTGTATGGGTTCTGTATTTCTGCAGGTAATATGCGAAAAGGCCTATTTCCCTGCGGTTTTGCCGACACCTTTACTGCCTTTTCCATCTCTGACAGCAGGTAGGTGCAAATAGTGACTCAGAATCTTCAAAGGCCCTTTGTTTTCTTGTGAGTGACGCTCAGCACTTTTCATGACTCAGAACCTTTACTGTGAACTCTCTACTCATATCCTTTGTGTATGGAACCAGTAAAATGAGGTTTTGTTGGTCAGATTTCAGTTGTAAACGGTGTATTTGTAAGTGGTGTTCTATAGTTAGCATTTAGAGAAGACTTTGCTCCCATTTCTTGGTCATAATTAAACAAAACAAAACAAGATTACCTTAAGGAAACAGCTCTAGCCTAGGACAAACGATCCCCTGAAATGAGAACCACCCAAAACTGAGGTTCCCAGAGGAGATTAGGCAGCACAGCAAAGCAAGCGGAGGGCTGGCCTTGAAATCAAGTATCCAGCCTTCAAACCTGGGCTCTGCGGGTTGTGATGTGTGAGAGGAGATAACTCACATTCTTAACCCTTGGTATCCTCAACTGCGGCACCGCCACCACTTCACGAGGCATCAGTGGAATGTGTAGAAGACCCGGTGAAACATGGGCTGTTTCAGTGTAACAATGATGGTCACGCAGTTCAAAATCCCTTAGCTACCTTTGTGAAAGCTGAAGCCTCGGCAAAACTATGTAATGGGATGATTTCACCAGACCTGGGCCCATTTAAGTGACAGAACTTGACCTAACCCAGCCTTATAACCCTTCTTCATACGGCTTGTTGTGAACATTCATGAGTTTGTGTCAACGATCTTGCTGGGCCTGATGGTGCAGTGCTACCCAAACCCCTTGGAGTACGCGTGACATGGAGTGTGCACACTTACTGTGGTAAACGTTGTAACAAAATCCCAAGTAGATCTGGCTCCTAGGAATTCAAATAAGTGGTTTTGAACTTGTGTTTTTGCAACCAGATGTAGCAGAAATTACAGGTGAAGAGGAGACTCTGAGGTTCAGAACTTGGCATCGTAGGGGCAGCGGGTTAGACTGGCATGAATGTCTTATTTCTAAAACAAATGTGTCAATAGTTGATGGGTGATTTCCCAGATCACCAAATACGAATCATTGGCTGTGGTCCTGCTCTGGAGGACCAATCTGAGAATTTGTAAATTTGATGGATTGGGGTTGGGGGAGGCTCTTAATGGAGAAGATTTTAACCCAAATAGGTGGACCAGTAGGACTTGGGGCACAACCTCGAGGATAAGTAATTGGATTTCAAGGACTATCTTTACACATTTTTGTGGAAGTTAGTAATTTTATTAAAGTCTTTTTATGTGATCAGTTTATCCAGGCCTTTTACTCGTTAATGATTATCTTATACATCCAAACACGGGAATAGATTTGACCTTCAAAAGTTAAGAATCTGGGACTCAGAGATTTAGATTCAGAGACTGAAGTCAAACCTCATCAGGGTCCACAGACTCCATGGTCGATTTCTGTTGTTTCCTAGATGCACCGATAGCCCGATTTGCAATATAAAAGAACATGACAGGAAGGCAGGTTCATGGAAGACAGGACTGTGCGTAAGTCAACTCGAACAGCAGAAAGTCTGCATTTGAATGAACATGCTGGAGTCCAGGTAACTGGAATACATGTGATAAGTCCACAAGGTAGGATTTTGGGGGGGGGGCATAATATTCACATGGGTGATGGTGAATGTAGAGCTTAGCTATCATTCTTGCCCTAAATCCCCAAGGAGGAACCTGTTAGCCATTTGCACCAGGAGTATTAGGATGTGGTTTTGAGAAACAGCCTCCCGATGTGTAAGTACCCAGGGCTACGATGGTCCCACTGTGGGCGCTGAGGTTTGGGGAGACAGCAGAGTCACAGAACACAGGGGCAGGTGCCCAGGGAAGTAGAAAAATTAGACCACAGAAAGGTGAGTAGATATTTTTATTCTAAGATGGGAAATACTTTGGTTATCCAAAATTACCTAAACGATGAGAAGAGTAGAATGCCCCTTCCACTGATGTTGGGAAAGAGTGGAGGCGACTCAAGAAAACACGAAGCAGAAACCCTTTGAGTCCCCTCTGTCTGGTTCTTAGGAAGGCGAGCTGAGAAAATCGGCTTGAACTGGGGTCTTCTCTCTTTCCTTACAGCACAACCCCGACCCACTGGGAAGACCTCCTGTGCCCGAGACACACCTGTCCTCACTCCTGCGACCTCCTGCCACAGCTTGCGCTCTCCCATGGCAGCATGCTCCCTCGGCGACGGGATTTTCCTTGTCTATTTCTGGGCCATACTGTGCAGACCTTGAGGGTGGGGACCAAGAGATACCTTCTCAGGCCTAAGACCTACAAAGACCTGCCTGCCAAGAACCAGATCCCCAAGGGGGCATTTCCAAAGGCCACTAGGCAGTGGCAGCTGCTGTCTGTCCATTTGCATGTGTGGATTTAAGACACTGGGTGTTTCTCCCACCCAGCTTCATTTGCTGATGAGTAATCAGCTCAACGTTAAGAGAAATGTTTTATTATTGGGAATTTGGTTAACTCTTGGCTCCGTGGGTGTGTGGACACAGTGTACTTGATATTAAGGTTACAGCACCAGCATCGGGAGCTCATTTAATTTCGATGTCTCATTTTTCTCTCCTTTTGCACCTCAATAAAATGCCAACAAATTGGAAGTTAATTCTGCTTCTAAAATTGTTCAAGGTATGTGGCAGATTGGTTTGCAGGGAGCACAGGCAGGAGCTCTGATTCTGCACTGTGCTCTGCAGCAAGGCTCACTGGACAAATGTCGTGAGAGCTGTTACTGCTCACAATCCAGTTCTGTGTGTCAGGCCTATTGCGGAGCTCTGCCTTCTCTCAGGCAGAACACGCTGGGTTGCTTAGGTCTCCGGCTAACAAGAGTTTCCCTGTCCTGGCTCAGATGCTGCAAGGGGAGCCTCTGGGGCGTGGGGATCTGTCCTACATGTACCAGTGCCTGGTACGGATCAAGGACCCCACATGTGTTGATGAGAGGAAGAAAACAGAGGAGAAAGGGGCAGAAGGACAGAGATAATAGCCAACATTTCCTGAGTATTAACATATGTCAAGTATCTTATACTTTATTAAAACGTATTTCTCACTGCACACTTTGAGGTGGTTCCTAAAAGACAAAGAACCTGAGGCTTAGCATCGTCCTAACTTGCCCATAGGACATGACCTTAGGTAGACAGAATAGAGGGTAAGGGCGGTTGGTGGACTCCGAATCTGAGAGAGAGGGGAACTTGAGTCATCCCAATGTGTCTTTGAGCCTCAGCTTCTTTACATGTAAGACGGGATCGATGATGTCAGTGCCCGATGGACGTGCAGAGGCATCAGGCGACAGCCTTCATAGTTCACTGAGGGACAGTCCCACAAAGCAAGTGCGCACTACAGTTCCACTGAGTTTCAATGGGGTGGAGCTGTTGAGGTTATTTTTAAGATTGTTTTGGGCTTGTGGCTGCCTAGATTAATCTTTTTAGGACTGGTGCCAGGTAGGATTGAAGAATGAAAGATATAGCACCCTAAATGCTGGCAGTCGGAGGAGCGGCTAAGAACTGCTCGGGGCACCTTTCCCTGTGGGCAGAAGATGGAGGGGGGCAGACTCCGGGCCATGCTGACGGCGGTAAATCACAACTGAGATGCATCCGACAGGGCAGGAACCTTAATTGCTTCCTGTGTTGCTCACAACTGTTCATTACAACATGGAAAGTCCCCAGGATTGGATAAGGAGCATCCTATATAAAATATCATTAGTGTCAGCTCTTTTTTTAAATAAAATAACAAAAACGAGAGACTGATACTCAAACCTTAATCGGTTGCAAATTCCTCTGTCCCTTTGCTCCCCCTCTCTGTCCTCGCCTTTGTGTGCTACTGAAAAGAGCCGGGAGAGAAGGTGTCTAGAGTCAAAGCAATTCATAGTGTCACAAAAAGTGGCACCTTCACACGAAACAGAGCCTCCAGTCTTTTGTCCCCAAATGCTGACGGGGCACCTACATCACACCGTCTCTCCCAGTGAGGCCTGTGTCCCCACTCACCGCCCAGCTGCAAATGGGCCCTGTGACACGCGCTCCCCCCCTGCACCTCTCACGGAGCAGCTCTCAGAGTCCCCGTGCTGGCCAGAGGGAAGCGCTCACCACCGCCTTGCCCAGGGTCGGGGAGAGGTCAGCGCCTGGCCTAGCCTAGGGTTACATCCCCCAAAACCAGTGATAGAGCTGGCCAGAGTCTGGCTCACCTGCTGGGAAGCTCATGGTTTCTACTCTACTCAGCCATAAGACAATCTTTTATTCAAGTGCTGTAACACCAACAAGCAATAAGGGTAATGAGAATATAAACACTAGCTGTGCTCCAGGCACTGTCCTAAATGCTTTTTATACACTAATGTCAACCTCAGAACAAAGGGATAAAGTTAGTCCATCCAGTTCACAGGTAAAATAGCTGAGCCACAGGGAAGGTGCTTGGGCTATCTCATGGGACAGCGCTGTCTGGAGCGTGGAGAGGAGTGTCTCTGTCATTCTCTGTGGGCAGCAGTTAGGATGGGCTGGGATAATAGCACCGCAGTCTCTGCAGCTTGACCCAAGTAAGGTTTAAAATCTCACTCACAACATAGTCAACCCGGGTTGGCAGGGCCTTTGCTCCATGTTGTCCTGGCCCAGGAATTCAGGCTGCTGTTGTCCACATCATGCCACCTTTGAGCTTCCTTGGTCAGTGACATAGGATAAAGAGATTGCTTCTTGCCCTGGAAATTCAGTACTTATTTCCAGAAGCAATGCAACAGCCCAGCGTCTAATCCATCAGGCCCCACTGGTTCCTTTAGTCCATCCCGAGCGCCACCTCGGGAGTAGCAACACCTGGCCTCTCCTGTTAGACACTGAGGATCCTTCCTGCTTCCTCTTGCCCCTCAGTCGTTGACAATCACTCACGGTGTCCCATCTAGATGGCCCTCCAGTCAGCCTCTTCCTCTCCATCACCACTCCTCTGCCCTCGTTTAGACTTCCCTCTTCTCGCTCCTGGACCACTGCAAATGCTTCCTGACCACTCTTCATGCCTCGGCCTCACCCCTCAGAAGATTATACATTGGAACCAAGAGGCAGCCAATGCACCCCACTCTTCCCCTCTCAGAGACAACACTTCTGCCCCTGCCAGCTGCTCATGTGGGCATTTGCCCAATCTCAGCGATTTTAGTTCTTTCTGCCTGTTGTGGCCAGATCTCCCAGAAGAGAATCTTGTAACCTGTGCCTTAAGTGTGAAACTCTGGCTGCCACCATGTCAGGAACTAAATATTGGGCTTGTGGGTACAAATATCTACTGAATTTTCCTGTCCCCCATGACTTGCCTGGTATCCCCCCTAGTCCTGGGACCATCTCTCTTACTCTCCTCAGAGGCTAAGCCCTCAGTGTTTACTGGCAGGGCGAGGGAGAGGCAGTTTTCCGTCAGAGCTGGAGGGAGAAGATCCGGTGGTCTAATAACCTCATAAACAGAATTTCAACAGAGGGGCCTGACACTGGATGTTCTTAGGTGTTGTTTTGGTGGTGCGTTTCTTTGAAGATTTTGCATCACCAGTTGGGGGGTTCACAGCTCTCCCAACTTCTGAATTAGGACTCTATCTTCTCAGTTCTACTAAAAAATTGTCATCTTTCTGGTCTACAAAATGTTGCTGCTGTTGTTGGTTTTATCAGAATGTCTGGGGGTAGAGCCCAGGCATCAGCATTTCTTTAATTCTCACCCAAGGATATTTTTCCACTGCTTTTTAGAGAGAGTGGAAGGGGGGGGAGAGAAACATCAATGTGAGAGAGACACATCAATTGGCTTCCTCCTTCACGAGCCCAACCGGGGCCGGGGATCCAGCTTGCAACTGAGGTATGTGCCCTTGACTGGAATCAAACCCAGGACCCTGCAGTCTGCCGGCCGATGCTCTAACCACTGAGCAACACTGGCTAGAGCTGTATCAGCCTCTTGAAAAGCTTCCCACAATTTTCAGTATGCACGTTATACTGGGACCTCTGGCTTAGTGTCATGAATGAAAGATACTAGCTATCCCTTCTCAGACTCAAAACCTCTCTGCACTGGACTCCCTCCACTGTGACTTTGAGCCCCGAGGTCAAGCCTCTGGGTGTCCACAGCCTCGGGTCATTTCATCACTTACCAGGCAGGGATAGTAACAGTCACACTGCCCGACCGCCTTGCTGGATCGCTGTGAGACCCACCTGGATGGCCTCCATAAACGGTGCACGGCGGTGTGGATGTTTAGATGTTATTAAAACAGGCTTTTTGAGGTCCCTCAACCATCAGAAGGCTCAAAACAAAAAAAGGGGGTGGTTTGAAACAAATAATCCCATTGCCAGGGATAAACACACAGGCTGCTGATCGTCTCACAAAGGGGCTCCTCACGCTGCTCGGCAATTCGTGGGAGGATCTGCATTCAAGTACCAGCCCAAGAGCAGCTCTCACCATTCACAGGCTCTAATGAGTCAAATAACAGCTGTCTTCTGGTTTTTTCACCTTTAAAATGACTTATTTTCCCTGACTCCCAGCAATTTCTGGGCCCCACAAAAAACAAGTACGAGGTGCGGGTTCAGACCCGAGAATGCCAGTGTCTTTCCTCGGCCAAGGCTGCGGGAATGGCAAGCCTCCGACGTGCTGGGCCCTGCTTGCTAATTGATTTAATGGGAGACCCTGATAGATGCATTTCAGTTCCACCGGGGCCTGTCCAGCTGATTTATGTCACTCGAGGAGAAACTTGTATTTTCTCTTCCTGGCTTCTCCTGTAATTGCTACCGAAGGGAAGGCGTGTAACCCTAGAGTAAGGGCAGGCATTCATCAGTGCCACGGAGCTCATGCTCGGGAGGCTTCAGTCCTGTTTTAATAAAACCCCTATTTCTTAGAGGGGTGGCTTCTGGAGGCATGTGAAGAAATGTGAGCAGGGAGAAGCCGTGTGTGTCTGCCACATTCCTGGTCTTTCACCTCAGCCGTGGTGCAGGCCCCGACGGCCCGGCCCGGCCCGGCGACAGGAGCAAGCTCCCTCCCTTTCCAGTCCCCATCCGAGGGGCTGCCTGTGTGGGGCCAGCAGCCCACCCAGCTCCCTCGCAGGCTGGCATGAGCGACCTGGGCCAAGCTCAGGGCTCCTCTGTCTCAGATGTTGACGTTGGGGTCAGGTAACCCTTTGCTGTGGGGAGCTGTCCTGGGCAGTGTAAACTGCTCAGAGCATCTCTGGCACCTACTCACTCAATGCCAGTGGCAACCTCCTCAAAATGCTGACAACCCGAAACATCTCCAGAAGCTGCCAGAGTCCCCCTGGGGGCAAATCCTCTCCTCTGCCCCATTGAGAATCACAAGGAGTGAAAGCAGGAGGCACGTAGCCACCTTTGGTCCTGCCTTTGATCCCTCCTGAATGAGTCACACTAAAAATGCCACCTCCTTTCTGGGACATGCGGTATCCCTTCCTAAATGTGCATTAGGAAGATTGAATGTAATAATGTGTTTGGACAGGTTCATTGAATTATAACCCAGCAAAGGGGCGATGACGATGATGGTGGTGATGGTGGCAACAGAGGCAACTCCTGCAGGGTGTGCTCTTGGTGCCTGTAGAAGCTTCTGGCCCCAGAGGCACTTCCATGAAACTTCTGTGGCTGTCTCGCGCACCGGGTTTCGAGCAGGTGGTCGTTCAAAACCATCACTTTCAAAGGTTCATCAGTCTTGCCTATTATGCTGTCAAGGAGTTTCTTTGGGAAGCAGTCAACCTGCCAGCAGCATCCTTATGTGTGAAAGGGTGTGTGTGTGTGTGTGTGTGTGTGTGTGTGTGTGTGTGTGTGTGTGTCACAGCCGAGGAATGGGACATGAGGCACAGACTGTGTAAATCTGTGCAGCGGGCAAAGGATGGAGACACAGAATGTGAGGTGCAGGGGATGGAGCAAATGTGCATGTGCGTGAGACATGTGGTCATGATGGGAGGCTGAGGGCCCATTCGTTGGTGGTGTGTAAATCTTCTTACTGTGTTTTGTAGGTGAGTGACACGTGTGTGCATTTGATCTGAGGGGTGTGGGAAGTCTGCGTAGAGCACAATAGATATTCAGGTGTGCTGTGTGTTCCGGGGAGCACAGGTAACTGTGTGTGGTGAGGAGGCAGGTAGGAGTGTCTGTAGCACGCAGTGTGTTCGTCACGTGTTTGTCATGCCATTGATGTAAACTGCATGTTCTGTCCTGGTGTGTGTCCCAGTTGGTTGTGATGGGTCCATGCTTGTGTAGAATGTGTGTGTGTGTGTGCGCTTGTGCTTCTCAATCCTTTGTTTTAAACTTTTCAAACTCAATACATCTTTGTTGAGTTTACTTGAACCGAAATTAATTGCTTCCCTCGCCCCACATTATTCCAGGGCTCTTGCATGAATTGCCTCCCAGATTTTCCCCGAAGCTGTTCTTTGCTGGCCCCGGCCACCCTTACAGCCATCACTCCCTGCAGAAAGTCTCAGCGAACTCACCAAGCAACTGAGCTGATGTGCTAGTGGGAATCATGTCTCCTGTTTCTGCTCCGTAAGGAGCTTCCAAATGGATTGGTCCAGTTAATGAGAAAAACAGATTAAAACATTTTTTTCTGATTGAATAACTATGCAATATTCCCCCTTCTATTGGTAATATAGGCCCTCAGCAGCAAACGCTGGAGACATCATCTTGAGACTAGTAATAAGTGTTAGCTTTGGTTTCTGGTCAGAGTCACCATAGTCCACGCCCAAAACCCACGTCTGCATTCAGCACACACATCTTTGTGTTGTCACTCGGTGCAAGTTACTGGAGGGTCTGAGGGCACAATGATATCAAGACCCACCCCTCTGTCAAAGCCTTTATTTTAATTAGACAGAAACAAACAGTCAAGGGCCAATTTTATTTTGGAGTGGGGTGCATAGAAGTGCTGGAGGGGCCCTTAAGCTGCCCGATTATCTGGAGACGGGGACAACTGTCGGAGCACTTACCTCCAGCTTGCAGGGTGGGTGACAGTCAGCTCACGTGACCAGGCAAGGAGGGGGTTCCCAAGGCAACAACACAAGAGTGCCCCTCCCAGTAACGCAGACAGCTCAGGAGGTGGGTGTGGAGGTGGAGTAGGCCCGAGAGAGCACAGCTGAGGCTCTGCAACCACTGCAGGGAACCTCAGAGGAGCCAGTGACAAGCGACAGCGATGGCATCAACAGTTCCGTGTGATTCTGTTCACTCTCAGCCCACCTCCAGATTCCTGTGTCAGGAAGTATAAAAAAATTCCTGTCCGAGGGAGAAGCGGGCCCATCTCAGTCCTCCTATGCCTGGTATGTCTGAGAGAGTTGAATGGATCCCCTGATGCCATTTGTATTTGTGTCGTTTGCTATTGGGGATAAACCAGCTCTCATCTATGTCCCAATGCCTTTTTAAATCCACATTTTGGAACATTAGCAGACAGTGACTGGGAACACTCTTGTCAAAAGCAATTTGTAAATATAAGCGGAAGGTTGCCGCTGTTGCTGAGAAGTCCTGTGGAACTCTGGGCGAGCACCAAGCTTCCCGTGTGAAAGCCCGGAGGATAAATACTTCTCCGTGTTTGAGTAGCAGAGTGAAAAGGTAGATCCTTCTCATGGGCTACAGAGTAGAATCACTGTAAAAACCCGCGGTCTGGGCGCAGTTTCGTCTGCTTCACCTTCTCACACGCGGGAGATGGTCCCCCAGGTGAGGAGCATGTCACTGAAGGGGTGAGGCAGGAACTATCCCAGGGTGGGGCACCCGTCCCTGCAGCTCTCAGCGTCTGCAAGGCCTTGTCTGAGGAGCCCGGCCTGGAGGCCAGAGACCAACCTCTGCCCAGTCTTTCTGTGGCGGCTTCAGAGCAGAGGTTCTCAAACTCTAATGTGACGAGAAGCGCCTAGAGGGCTGCTTAAACCGTGTACTGTTGGCCACACCCCAGAATTTCTTTTTTATCTTTATTGCTGAAAGTATTACAGACGTCCCCCTTTTCCCCCACTGCCCCCTCCACCTGGTCCCCACCCTGCCCCAGTCCCTCACCACCCTTGTCTGTGCCCATGGGCAATGCATATATGCATATAAGCTCTTTGGTTAATCTCTTCCTGCCCCTCTGCCCCCTTCCCTCTGAGATTCATCAGTCTGTTCCATGTTTCCATGCCTCTAATCCTATTTTGTCAGTTTATTTTGTTCATTAGATTCCAAACATGAGTGAGATCATGTGACACTTGTCTTTCTCTGCCTGGCTTATTTCCTTAGCATAATACTCTCCAGGTCCCTCCATGCTGCCCCAAAGGGTAAGAGGCCCTTCTTTTTTACAGCTACATAGTAGTCCACGG